>NC_056747.1:613485756-613810756 GCF_019279795.1 Protopterus annectens
ATCAGGCCTAGGAAGCTATTTTTGCCACTTGAAACTATTCAAAAAAGTAGCTCATCAAAACCAGTGGCAGTGTGAGCCCTAAACTAGATAAAGATGCTGAGTTCAAAACCATGAGTGGGATGAAAATTGCAGACAGTGTTAGCATAATCAGTGGGTTAGGCTGATCAGTGGGAAAGTGTTGCCTCACCACTGAGTGGAAAGGGATTTTAAAAGACCCGACCAATCATTTTAGCTCAGTTTTGAGAATCAAACCAATAACATATTTGCAAGCCCCAGCTAATCCGAGCAAGATTGTTGCCGTACTCTGACTAATGGGGGGTGCCCGTGGATTAGATCAAGAGGGGAAAGGGAAGGGTTCTAGGGTCAAGATGAATGGAAGTCAGTAAATAGAACCAGAGAGTGGAAGCTAGCCAATGGGGGTTGCAGGACCAATTGAAGTAGAAGATCCTTATTCTTATCCTAGTGGCCAAAGTTGTAACTGTAAAAGGTCCACTGACTAGCCATATTACCCAGTTAATATATAGTAAATAAAATAGATAAATATGGTTCTGTAGTTTAAACTTAACTAGGGGACTGTAAATAGCCATCAAATAGATACAACAAAAATTTGTTAAAGTATGTCATTAGCATTCAAAAACACAAGGCATATATTTTATATGTAGGCCTGTAACCTAAAAATAAAATAAAATAGCTGGATAGTGGACCACTGAAATATTCCGTGCTTGATGTCAGCAGGATGTGCAGTATAATTTTCTAGTTTTAAATGTGTCCTGTATAGTCATATAACACTTCAATTTCCCCACCTTGTTTCAAAAATGTTAGAAGCAGATGCACATTTTACATTGTTTTATTACTTCAGGCATCTGAATGTTTTCACCTGCTGATAAGTGTTGATATCATGCCTGTGGATAGTATTTGTAATTTGAATGCAGTATACTTCCTGTTTTAACTGATATTTCAGGTTCAAATACTAGATTCCTATTTGCAGCTTTCCATGGTTATTGAACAGAAGCATTTAATTTTCTTATGTTATCCATACTATGACCTGTGTACTGTTCACACATTATCATATACCACTAAACAATAGTAATTCTGAAACCACCAACCGATGCTTGCACTACAGTAAAAAGAAAATAGTTTCCATAGTTTAGTTTATTTTATGTAGCATTTTTCTTCCTGTACAAACCCATTCTCTGGACAGATGTTTAGAGCTGCACAGTAAAAAGCTAGCAGATCGCATGTATCCACTGCAGTGCATCAGACATTTCATAAAGCAGCTAATCTCATTAACTATGTTTTACCCACACCATAAGAACATATAAAATGAAAGCTTAAAGAGGATAATGCCTTTCTAAAAACACCTGTAGCTAGCTCAAGCACACTTGCCCCTGCATTCCCATCCATCATATATACTTCCTTTACCATTGTGCATTTCAGTTCTCCGTGCAATAGGACATTTGACAGGTTGGTCACAAGCTCGCTGAAGCAGTGCCTTCTCATTTCAGTTCTAAACCCACCTCTTCAGCTTTAATCTCAAGTTCCATCTGTCCCTGCCATCCTTCTCTCCTTCCTACTGAGAACAAATTCCAGCTTCTCATCAAATCCAGTGCTTGTACCTTGCCTTTGTAATGTAGCCCTTTCATACTATGAAATGGTTATATAAAAGCTGGAGTAAGCTAAAGATTTAGACTAAAACAATGTGCGCACTGAAATGTTATTAGTTTGAAGAGGAGGGATGTGAAATAAGACTTAGAAAGTTGGGGAATGTATACATAAGAAGAGAGAAGGTAAAGTAGAGTATGATTTGGACGGGTCTACTTTTTCTTATCTTCGAAAAGGAAAAGTCCGATCCCATTTACGCAAAAGTGCACTTAAACGAAAGTGAGTCAGTGAAGCGGTAGTTGCAAAATTACACTTTCGTTTAAGTGCACGTTCGTGTAAATGAGGTCGTACTTTTCCTTTTCGACGATAAGAAAAAGTGGACCCGATTTGGACATATCACATTATTTGCTGAAGTGGAAGAGATGGAGATAGATGAAAAGGTAGGTCAAAGGAGGGAGATGGAGACTTGGGCAGCAGCTGCAAGACTGAACAATTCATGCAAATTTGAAAAACACTGTTTCATAGAGAAGGTGGAGGCAGCTATCAATCACAGGAAATCAGAGTTGTTCGCAGTAGAATGCATGCTATGCTTCAAATACGTTTTGAAAAACATCACCACGTCTCTATACAGATGTCCCTCAATATACAGTATATTCATACGAAGTTGCTAACAGAAGACCTGTGGTCTTTCAAATCCATCTAAATGCTGCAGTCAAACCCTAACAACCAGCCTTACCCCATCAGTTCTTCCACCTGTCTGAGGTATCTCTGAATCTGTCCAGTAATCTACACTGTCCCACTGCCTCTGGTAATGTTTTCCAAGGCTCCACACCACCCTCTTTGTGAAAAAGTAGGAGCAGTTCATTTTGTCCAAGGACTGCTTGATGAGAACCATTACACTGATTATTGTTTATTGAGTCCCATTTGTTGTATGTCAGGCATTTACCAAGACTGTGTGATTACAGATACAGGGAAATAAAGTTATATAGTGTTTAGCCTGTTTCCCTTTCTCTGTAACTGTACAGTCTTGATGAAGTTAATATATAACAGGAATAGATGTTACATAGGGAAGTGTATGGCGGCTTTTCCTCCTTCAAAAATGCTTCTGTGCTATTTACCTATAAGTGTGTGCAGCTGTAAGAATGGTACGCTACAGTTAATGTACTAGGAAATGGGACTTCGGTTGATACTGACATTATTCACGGCTGGGGCCCAGTTTACTGGCAGTTGACTTTATAACTGTCACTAATATGGAAATGACTTGAAAGAAAAAAAAAAGCAAAGCATTTCCTAAAGGTAACCCGATTTATATACCTTAGCATTTATTCTGCCACACTAGATTGAGAAAGTTGCCAGTGTAGAAATCAGCCATGAGTCCTTTTCTTGCTTTTTCACATTTCACACAGCTTCATATTTCAGATACTAGTCTCACTCTGGATTTCTCTTTCCAAGTATACAACGGTATACATTTCTGCAAAAACTTATGACTGCAGCTTTTTAAATCATGCTACCAACCTGTCCTAATGCCTCTGCAGCCTTTTTTCCCTTTCAGGGAGTGTAGCTTCATTTTATTGTCATCAGTTAATAGCAAGTCCCACTTCCCCTGATTTAATGAATGATTCTGGCACTGAAAATCTCTAACAATACCAAACCCAGTACAGTAATATGAGGGACATAACTGATCAGTGGTCAGGAAGAGGGTGACACACCCCTACTCACTACTGTCCTTTGGAGTCTACCCAAAACACAACCAGATATTGCAAAAATGTACCACATAATAGGCATGTGACACAGATCAGCTGCCCACTTTGTTGGTTACCTGCACTGGACATTTTTGCCACTTTCCTTTGCCTTTTAGTCTTCCATTTACCGTGTTTTTCTCCCATCAAGCTTTGATGCTCCCCAAATTACATCATGACAGATGCATACACTTAATTATCAATCAGAAGCTTTTTCCACATCTATGGAGAATGGGTTCTGAGGCATACTGCTGAAATATACTGTAACGACAGTTTTTTCATATCTAGATTCTAAGTAGTGACCATGGAAACCAACACAATAATGTTTACTAGAACATTCTCCAAGCATTTAGTAGCCAACAAAGCGTGTTGGCCTGACAACTCAGCACTGCTTTTAGCAGACAATACTAACAAAAGGTTTATAATAACAGGTTTGCTGTTGTAGGTTACATTTAGCAAATAATCATAACACAGACTGTCTTTTTTTCTGACAAAATTTGTGAGCAATAAGCAATTCCTTACAGAAAAAATAAGCAAATTCAGAATAAATTAAACCCAGTGATGTAGGGGACAATAGCATGTCTGACCTGGCAAGATGCCAGGGAGCATGGTTCCAGGAGACATAAAAATAACTGAGGAGCTGGGTGGAGAAGGGATGACTGAAAATCTGCTGAGCTGGCATCCTTTACTGAAAATGGTCAGTTGTAATTCTTACCATCTGCTTATTTTCTAACAGAGGTTGTGGGCACAGTAAGGATGGCATCTAGGGGCCACAGGGGAACAGTGGACATCAATAGAGAATGCGTAACGGAGTACATGAGTCTGTCTGGTCGGCATTACATCATACATATTTTATTTCAGGGAAAAGAGCATGAAAAATAAAGTAACATATGGCATAGCCTAGATTTTCGCAGACTTACAAGGCTATGAAATGCACTTCTATAACTGGTTCCATTTTTCTAGCAATAATGTGTTACTTGCTGAATTCACAGATGTAAGAAGCAATGAAAAAGCAGTCTTTAGGATGCTGGGTAACAGAACCATTTAGCTGATGACTACATCTGCATCTGGATGAGGAAGAAAATAAAAGCATAACTCCGAGATGAATACTGAACATATAATAGGTGCAAGTGTTCCTTTTCAAGCAAGTACCCCATGAGGTTTGTGCTGGTAAACTAAATTGCTCAGTCATACAGTATACAAATGGAGACTGAAGGAATCAAAACCCAGACTCCAGGATATGACTGGATAAGCATTCAGAGCCTCTACTTTGACTGATATGCAACCAGGCATAAAACAAATAAGTAAAATAAATCTGTGTCAAAAAGTATTTTCTGTGAATTGCCATTATTTAAATGTTCATCTCCTCCTAACAATGGCATCGTTCATTGTGGGTGAGCTGATACTCATTTCTTCTTCTCTTTATGTTTAATTTATTTCTGAAATGATATTGTGCATCTTATCCAGACAAGAAGGGTATGGAAAAGGGATAGCAGTCATTTTAGGAAAATACAGAGTGACTGCAAAAACAAGAAGAAAAAGTCTGTCAAGGCTGTTGGTAGGACATGTGGGATAGGAAAGCTAGATTTGTACCAAGGCTGTCCTTTATTCATCGTGCACTTAATTATTCATTTTGTATCAAAAGTCCCACAGGTTGTCCTAAACTACCCTTACCCCTGTCAGACTATTGTAAAGGGTTGAGTAAGCCTCTAATTCTGCATTCCCTGGTTGGTACACTGTAGTTCATGAGTGAGTGACTGTAGGGGTGCTGTTATACCGCACCATGAAATATCTTTGGCCTATTTTAACAGATTAACTACTGTCTTTTGGCTTTTCCCGGTTAGGGGTCGCCACAGCGGAACTCCGGTCCGCTAATGATTGGCAGTAGATTTTTACGTGCTGGCTTGCCGGACCTAATGCACAACCTTCAATGAAGGAACGCCCATTCATGCATGTCGACACACAGAAGACGCTCTAACTGAGAATCGAATGTGCAACGTCTAACTTTAAAATGTAATAATTTCAAAAAAGTAATTTCAGGCTTAAATTACACATAGACATAAGCATGACTGATCACTGAAAAACTGGTTAGAAAGTTCAGATCAAAACATGCTGCTGCAAAGAAATAAGACAGAAATTGAACCGATTATAAAGGGATGACAACTGGTATAGCTCTATGACATTAACTAAACTTGTAATTTAGAAGATAGTAACAATAATTTATGATAATTAGCATCATAATAGAAAATGGGAAGCATTGTTCATTAAAATAACTCTATATAACCCTTAAATGTCTTCTTGCACCTTGGGAAGCAGTTTATGAAAATAATCGCTTTCCTTTGGCTTTTACGGTTACACTGACTGTGTAAATAATCTCACAAATAACTATGGGTGCAGACAGAATGTCATAACTGCACACCATCCACCCATGCAGCTGTCCCTTATATGCCATCTGGAGGAGGAGAGGTCAGCTGCCAATGATAGCTCTGTTTCCTTCAAGAAGGGGATAGCTAATGCCACAGTACAGAAGAGGTCAACTGGCCAATAACAGCTCTCTCCTTTGGGAACCATTAGTTGTGCCGGGTGAGACTTTCCATAGAAACTGGGAAAGAAAACCCTACAATATGTGCTTTAAAATAGAAAGCAAACACAGTAATCAGTGACAGTACACAGAATTGTACAATGCACAAAAAGTACACAAATTATATTGTGCAGTAGGTCAAGACAAATACATGATGAATAAACATAAGAAAGCTTAGATTGTTATATTCCTTACAATGACAGTAAGACAGCATGTTATTTAGAAATACAAAAGTAATTCTGACAGTGTAGATTATACAAGTACAGTGTCACTACACTGGCATATACAATTGCAAAGTAGTACAGTGCTGTTAGATTATATTACATTCACCTGATGACAGAAGGAAACAATAAGATTATCTAATCTGTCCTGTTAAGTGGCTTGGCATTCTACATTCTCCACCCCACCTCCCCCTTACCCTTTTCCACCTGTCCAATGCCCTTTTGAATGTCTCTGTGGATTCCCTGTCTGTCACCCATTCTGGTAGTCCATTCCATGGATCCATAGTCTTTTTGTGTAAAAAAAAGTACTTTCAGAGATCCAGGAAGTACTTAGCCCCTACAATTTACTGCTTCTGCCCCCTCCTCCCTCTCTGCCTTTCCTGTTCCAAATTACCTCTTCCTGTCACCCTGACATGGCCCTTTGCACCAATATCATACTCTCCCTGTCTCTGCCTGTCTCAGCGGAGAAAAGTTCTAGTTCCTCTGCTTTCTTTTTATATCTCCTTTCCCCTGCAACCCACGGATCTTTCTGGTAGTCTTCCTCTGGATTCCTTCCAGCAGCCTAAATTCCTTTTCATTATATGCTCTCCAGAACTGCATGTGCTACTCAAGGTCCTGTTGAGTGAAAGCATTACCTCTTTGCTTCTGGAATCCACCCCTTTGGGACACACACTGTTTGCGTCTGTCACAGTGATTATTTTCTTGCTCTGTTGCCGTCATCTGTTGACATATCAAGGAACCAAGATATAGGGCTCCTCCAAACACTGGGCCTGTCTCTTTAGATTTGTCAAAGGCAGGTCATGCTTACTCAGCCTAGTGGATTTTTTGAAAAGGTCACCAAGCAATGGATGAAGGCAAAACAGTACACAAAGCATACCTTGACCTCACCTCACCAAAGCTTTTGACATAGTTCCCCACTCAAGCATAGTAGAAAAGTTAAATAAACTGGGAATAAACCCCTACATCACTCACTGGACTGGCCACTTAGCTAGGATGCAGGAAATCAAAATAGGGGAAGTTACCGCCACAAACTGATCAGTCGCCAGTGGAGTTCCACAGAGTTCTGTGCTGGGACTTTTCCTGTTTGACATCTATTTTTCTGAAGTAAAAGCCAGTACCCAAGGGCTCTGGCTGACTAAGTTTGCAAATGACTGCAAGACAGGAGCAGCCATTGAATCCTCAAATGACTTATGCATCTTGCAGGAATGTTTTTCCCAAATATGTAGCTGGTGTCAAATTCATGGACTGAAGTCATCTACCCCAGGGAACTACCACATTGACAGCACACTGCTAAGAGCTGACTCATTTTTTTGGGATTTGGGAACTTACGTGGACAGTGACCTAACATTTGACCAACAAGTGTCCATTGCTGTAAGAAAGTCCTCCTAAATTGCACACCTTATAAACAAAGGGATTATGTCTAGATCTAGGGATGTCACTGTCTCCCTTTACTCAGACCTCATTAGGCCAATCATTTAATATAATACTGTCTTTGGCATGTATCTGTACAAACAATTGCAACAACTGGAATGCCCACAGCGATACCTTACTAAACAGACACAAGGCCTAAACAACATCCTACATGGACTGACTCAAAGACCTGTCACTGCACTAGGTATCCTACAGACTGCTAAGAGGTGATCTGTGTCTAGCACAAGAGGCATCTTTCAACCTACTACTGATGGATTTACTGCACATCAGCAAGTCAGATAGTCAGATGGCATCAGAAATACTTGGTCTAGGGATCTAAACCCCTTCTGCAACATCAAAAAAATGGGTTGGAGGGACAGGTATATCTTGCAGATGATGAAGCTGCTCTGAAACAGACATCCCATCCACATAAGACAAAGTTCATCCCTATGCATATTAAAGCGCAACTTGGATCCATGGATGGGAAACAGAAAATTTACCCCAGAACTGCCCTGTGTACTACTAATAGACAGATGCAGCTCTTAAATGCTTTATCCCATGCATGGATCCCCTCATATTATCTATGGTATGATCCATGTTACTCTCAATAGGGATAATATATAAATGTCAACCATGGGATGGCCAATCTCTAACCAGACAGCAAAAGTGTAGCTGATTCAATTAGCACCCCACCCCTTCCAACTTTTCAAGTGAAGTTTAAAAAAAAAAAAAAAAAAAAAAAAAGGCACGCACTTCACTGTAGTAAGACGTAAGTGATCTGCTTGTTATAGTTAGATCTACATACCCCCCAGCAAAAAAATGGACTTTCCTTCTATACCAACTAGGTGGCCAGATACATGATACACCCCCTATCTCCAGCTCCAGCCATTCATGTCCCATTTCTGTGCCCTGCCCCAATTCTCTATTAAGATATTTAAAAAAAAAAAAAAAAGCATTTCTTCTTTTAAACTGTAGCAAATAGTTGCTACAGTTTATACCTGCCTGTACGAAGCACTACAGCACTTAGATATTAGTTTAAAAAAAAAAGAAAGAAAATGTAGCAAGTAGTTGCTACAGTTTAGGCCACTCACACAGAGAGCTACACCACCCTGGTTTGACCAGAAATGCAATACCTGCTGTTGCCCCTCTTGCCCAGCCCTAGCTACTATACTGCCAAATGGGATACATTAATTTGAGCACAAACAGGGAAATTGGGTAGGCTTAAAATGGCATGCAAGGGCAGCTAGCCTAATACTTACCTATACACCTATCAGTCCACTCCTCGTAGCATCAAGGCTGTTGCATCCCAAGTGCAGCACTTTGCATGTGTTTGCAATGAACTTCAACTGCTATCTTTCTTGTCCAGTTGTTCAGCCTTTCCAAATTTTTTGCCAGACTCTTTCCCCATCCTTCACTGCTGTACCTATCATTGTATAATCAGGAAGAGGTTGATCTTGTTCTCTTTTTTCTCAGGAAGTGCTTGAGACAAACATATTGCAGAGCACTGGACATAGTGCCTTAGTACTTCACTGGTCACTTTCCCAATACTTGACATTGCCCCTTTCTATACAACTCTTTATGCCCTACCATTTGACCATGCAACTCTCTAGTTCCTTTTTCCTGGTCCTACTCAAGCTCCTACAGTTTTTATATCAACTTCTTTAGTTTTTCTAGTTTTTATATCAACTTCTTGTGTGAGACAGAGTTAAAGTCCTTATTGATGTCAAGGTAGACTATGTCTACGAGTACTCCCCTGTCCAGTTCACCTGTAACACAACTTTAAAATTCAATCAGCCTTGACTGACAGCTTCTTCTGGTTATGATTCCACATTGGTTGCAATTTTTGGGATTGTTAAATACTAGAAATTCTACCAGCCTTCTCCTCAAGATTTTCTCCATGACTTTACTGCTATTGTTAAGTAACTAGGTCTACAATTCTCTGGATTTTTTTCTGTGTCCACCTTGTACAAGAGTACTACAATTTCTGTCCAGAAGTGTATCTATGGTAGAGCAAACGGAGTAGTCACCCCATGCACAAGGTGTTCTGGGGTGCGATTGCTAGATGCAGATCAATTGGTAGTGCAGTATCAGTATTCATTTCCATATTGGTATTTCTGAATGTTGGTATCAAATCAATACTAGATTATCATAGATTTGCAATGCATAAGGAATAAGGAACACATAGTTATCATACAAGGAGTACATCATTTATCACAGATTTGAAACCAAGGATTGATTAGTAAGAGGACAATACAGTGTCTGAAGATACTTAGTATAATATGCATTTACAACATAAGAAGAAGTAGTGCACTTAATAAGGTTCTATCAATCACGTTATTGACTGTTTTGACTCCAGCCTAGACTATTGTACATGCAGTGGTATGGGAAGTTAACCATTGTCATGGCAACAAATGCACTGAGGTTCTCTCTCTGAAGGTGATATTTTAGTGCATTCAAAAATGTTTCTGTTGTTTCTTGATTTGTAATTTTAGAAGAACTGTTTCTCCTATAGTATTCTTGAATCGAGGACTCATCAGGTTAAGGTCTGTACCCTGGGAGCTTCTGAAGTCATAGTTCCATTTTGAATATTAAGTTTCCATTTAAGTGGCGGGCAGTACTTTTTCACCATCTTAAAAATGAGGGTATTTAAGATTCTCCATGAGTTTTACCTTCGTCCTTCTAGTCCACTCCTTTACTCTCTCTTCCATTTCTCACTCTCCCCTCTTGTTATATCTGGGGGATGATGCTCTGTTTCAATCTACCAGCTCTTCCCTCTTCTTCTACCCTAATTACCACAACAGTTAACTGAACTACTGATCCTGGGCTATATCCTTGCCCTCTGTCAAGTTTGGTAGTTTTCTTCTCCTTTAACCTCACATCTGAAGCCCTTCTTTATGCAGATTGCTGTTCATTCCCATATTTCCATTATCTGTCATTCCTGAGCAACCTATACCTAAGTGACTCCATGTCCCACTCCCTCTTGTCATGGGCTCTTGTCTCCATGTCTCCAGCAATGTCCAACTTCCCTTCCTGTATCAGTCCTTGCAGCTCCCATATATCTGAGTCATCCTTGTTTGTTCCTCAGCTATGTTCTTCATCTATTTTTATCTCTAGCTTGCTGCCTACACATCTATTCCCCCTTCTGCTTCTGTGAATCTTCCTCCCACCTTCAACTGTAGTTTAAAGGTACTATCACCAAGATGTACCTTTAAAACACAGCTTTAAGTGCTGCTCTTCCTTCTGAGCAAAGACAGGGCCTTTCACTTGAATACAGCTCTGCCCTGTCTCCTCATCGTTCTACTAGTCTTATGCACTTAGAATGCATGGCATCAGCATTTTGAATTCACAATGAATTATGGACCTATAGGGTGATTTATAAAAAATGGTGCACAATGTGTACCAGCATACATCAGCTCTGAAGTGGTGCTTGGATGCACTCAAGTGAAGTTCATAAAGAATGGTACACTAAACAAAACATGAACTATAGTAACTGTGGATCACTCAGCAAGGTAAAGAACCCAAATGATGCCTCAATAAATTATATAGCAAAAGTGACCACCCCTTTCAATCTGTCTTGCTGTTTAAAAAATAGTGACTCTCCACTGAAACTTAAACTTTTTTGACAGGTAAAACTTAAGTTACCTATTTCACATCTAACTCCTCTAGTGTACACTGCAGTGTTTAGGATAAACAATTTTTTTCATCTTACCTTTAAGTATCTATTGCAAGACCACCAGTTATTGGAGAGCCCACATTCTGCCTTTCAGTAGTCATCATGGGATTAGTGCTTTTTTCTCCTGGTGAGAGAAGAAGTGCAGTTACATTATTTCCTGGAGACTGCTGATCACCAGAAAGCTTAGTAACTGCTTTATAGGTGACAGCTTGGAATCTGTGCTTATATTCTGATCCTGGTGAGAGTAGGAGCAGAGTGCATTGATTCCTGACTCTTTCTGGTTGGAGAGTGAGTGTCTGTGCTTAATGTACCTGATTGGTCTGGTTGCTATTCAAGGCATCTACCAGAAAAAGGCTACAAGCCTGCAGACCCTTGCATCATCTGGGACAAGACTGTGGATCAGCAAACAGGCTCCGGCCTGCTTCTCTTCTTGGGATTGGTGCTAACATTTTGCTTCTGGTGAGAGTGAAGCTGTGCTGAGACCAGCATTAGTAGTAGCCAGGATATAGGCATTCATGCGACTCCCCTCTTTTCATCACTCTTGACAAGCTAATTCTTTATTTTTCAGTAAGTACTGCTTCATTTCTTTCTAACTTCAGAATATCTTCCTAAATACTTCATCCTAAATTTTCAGAGTCTACATATTAGTTTCCCCTCAAGTGCTTGGCAGTGCTCTGTACAGACTCAAACACCTTTAGTGACATTTTTCCTGTAAAAGGAATATATAAGGAAACAGCTCCAGTACTTAGTAATTATGACCATCCCTCCTGGCATGCCTGAAGGTCAGTTCCCTGTGCTTTCTCCTATTAACCTGGTGAACTTGGGCATTCTGAGGCAGTGTAGCAACTGCCTCATGTACACAGATAACCCTCTCATCTAACCTCCCAACACTCAGACTTGTGAGAGATGCACTTATATATCCAAATTGGAACCCATACACTCTCAAGCCAAGACCGGAATAGCTGGTCAAGGGGAGAAGGTCAACACCTGCAGCACACCACATGCAACACATAGCCCTCCAGAACACCCACCATCACAGCTTTCACATAAAAACACAAACCACACACCCGTCTTCGCGGAGACTCTCAATAGAAATCTACCCAGACAGCAGGGACCTCCAATGCAGAAATGCACTCAACCACCACAACACAGCACAAACCACAAGACACATAGCTCACCTACACAATGTGTCCCTCAACCTAGGCCCCTAAGACAAAACAGCTTGCCCAATACACTAATCATAGGTGACGTGATAGTGAGGCACACTGATGTCCCACTCACTAGGTTGAATAATGATGACGTAACAGTCAGCTATATATCAGGTGCCAGAATCCGACACATAATACACACACTCAGGTCACTCCACAACAAGTATGACTCTGTTATTGTCCATGTGGGTGTGAATGACCTGAGATGCACATCCCTGGACTACATGAAAAGAGACATGGAGGAGCTCTCAGATTATGTGGCCCAGGCAGGTATGACCCTAGCCCTGAGCAGCATCCTACCGTCATCCAGAATGATACCGCAGTACAAGCAGAAAATGATTGACTTCAACAATTGGCTAAATTTCTGGTGTCATTCTAAGGGGATCCAGTATCTGTATGCTTTGGATGACATGACTGACAGACCTTGATGTTTTGCCAGAGATGACCTGCATCTGTCATTCTTGGGTTTCCAGATACTGGCTAAGGCTATGGCCACCCCTCGAGTGCCTTTTTTAGGTGATGTTCCAAAGACCAAATTCCCACCATAACAGCTATAAATAAATGCAATCTGACGGTCATGCTGCTCAATGCTAGAAGTCTAAATCTTAAGATGCACTTGCTCGAAGCACTCCTCAAAATGGAGAACATTGACATTTGTGCTGTAATGGAGACCTGGTGTAAAGCAGCAGAAAGCACCCATGCACTACCAGGCTATAACTCATTCCACACCTTTCGGCCGCAGAAAATGGACCGAAGCTCCAAAGGTAGTGGTGTCTCCATATTCATAAAGGATATGCACACCTCCAGACTAGTAGCCCAGCATAACGCATCTGAGATACTTCAGGTACAACTAACATTGGGTAAGACGGAGATTCAGGTTGTAGCCTGCTATAGGTCCCCAACCACGTCTCAAGACTCACTCCACATTCCTAAGCACCCTGAAAACTATTAGGGTCCAACCTAACAGTCTCATACTAGGTGACTTATACAACCCCTCCATCAACTGGGAAAACTACTCGTGCACCAATACACTGGCCCAACGCTTCCTGGAATTCATCAGTTCAAATGCCCTGGACCAGCTCATTCTTACCTCCCTAGAGGAAGCAACATCCTTGACCTGGTTATTACTAACATGGTCAACCATTGCTCTACACCCATAGTCAATTCTTCTCTGATTAGATCCAACCACAAACTAATAACCATGGAAATCCACATCTCACCCACACCCCCCGCAAAGGTAACCACCATGAAAAACTTCTCCAAAGCTGACTTTGGGCTCCTAAAAACAGAGGTGGCTAACTTCACTGCACCCATGTCAATGGGAAATATATGCATGACTGCCAAATCATACACCAATGCACTGTAAGGACATACATAAATGCATGGAACTAGCCATACCCAACAGAACCAAGACGCTGTCCTGCAAAAAAAAGGAAGCCAATCTGGTGGTCCCCTGCCATTAATAAACTCTGCAACAGAAGGAAGAAACTGTTGCAGAAAAGAGTGAAGTCCCAAGACTGGAAAAACTCCCTTATTAGCCTCAACAAAAAGTTGAGATCCATCATCAAAACTTCTAAAGCCAGCTATGAAGGCAGAATTGTGGCAGACACTAAAGACAACAACAGAGCCTTCTATAGTTAGATCAAGAATCTCCATGGCAATACCCAGGTTTGCTCTGAGTTACTGCACAATGGTACCTCCTATACTGAGCCAACAGATATTGCCAACATACTGGCCGACAGATTCAGTGCCAACTTTACCCCTCTCTCCCCCCAAAGGATCAATCACAATACCAGAGGAATGCCAGGCACCCAGCATTACTGCAGCACAGGTTAAAGCTGCATTTTCCAAGGCCAAGAATACAGCTTGCATGTGACCCGACAATATCCCTGGATGTGTTCTAAATGAACTACAAAGTGAACTAGTACCACATCTGTGTGCCCTGTTCAATCACAGCCTCACCTCAAGATTTGTCCCTACCGAATGGCGCACTGCTACAGTCATCCATCTCCATAAAGGGGGAGCGACTACAGACCCTGGGAATTATCATCCCATTAGCCTGATGAGTCTGATATGTAAAGCTATGGAGCGCATCATCGTGGACCTAATTAACAAGGATATAGGGAATCTCCAAACTCTAGATCTCATGCAATTTGGTTTTGTGAAAGGTAGCTCATGCCTGCTCAACCTGGTTGACTTCTTTGAGTCAGTCACCAGAGCTGTGGATGAGGGCAAGGCAATTCATACAACCTACCTCAATCTGGCCAAGGCCTTTGATACTATTCCCCACTCAGGAATTATTGATAAACTCACCAAACTAGGCATCAACCCTTATATCACTAGGTGGGTTGCAAATTGGCTCACAGATAGAACCCACAGTGTGAAAGTAGCAGACTCCAAGTCAGACTGCCGACCAGTCACAAGTGGAGTCCCACAAACATAGGTCCTGGGTCCTCTCCTGTTCGGCATCTACTTCTCAGAAGTCCAGGCCAACACAAAGGGACTCTGGCTGACCAAGTTCACAGACAACTGCAAGCTGGGAGCCATTATTAACTCCCCTAGTGATGTAGGCATCCTACAGAAAGGCCTCACTGAGACCAATGACTGGTGTCGAAACCATGGCCTTAAGCTTAATGCCAAAAATCCATTGTCATCCCCTTTGGGAAAAACTCAGTTCCCACTAATTACCACATTGATGGGAGCCCACTGAAAACTGAAGGCATTATAAGAGATCTGGGGACACAGGTTGACAGCAACCTCTCCTTCAACCACCACACTGCCACTGTGGACAGAAAGTCCTTCTATGTGGCACATCTCATTAGCAAGGGTTTTGCATCCAGGAAGAAAGAGGTCATCATCTCTCTCTACTCTTCCCTCATTAGGCCAGTCATCAAGAATAATGCCCCATTTGGCATGTACCTCACTAGACACATGCAACAGCTGGAAAGGCAACAAAAGTACCTCATGAAGAGGATCCTAGGCCTTAAACACATGTCCTACATGGACAGACTCAAAAAAACTCCAGCTGTTCTCTGTCTCATATCGTCTAAGAGGTGATCGCTGCTTGACTTATAAAGGCATGTCTGACCCAGCTCTGTCAGAAATGCTACAGCTAAAGAAATCCCAATCCCTCCGCATCACACGCTCCAGAGACCTCAGCCTAATTACCACAATCAACAGAACATGCTGGAGGGACAGGTTCATAATACAGAGACTGCCCATGGTCTGGAATAGACTTCCCATACATGTCAAGCAGAGCACCTCACTGGCCCTCTTCAAGAGAAATCCTGATGAGTGGACGGGAAATAGAAAGTTCACCCCGGGGATCACTCCAGTTGCTCTACTTGATAGAGGAACTGAGAACTAACATCAGGCAGCACGATGCTAGGCACTTCTACAGGCTAGGCTTGTAAAGGCTCCAGGGCCATTAGCCTAGTATGCACCTATGAACACCACAGCAGAGGAAAATAAACTGATGGGCACCAGTGTGACACGCTATGGATATCACACTAGGTTTAACTAACTTGTGCACATGTAGGCATGAAATATAAAGCAAAACAAAGAATATTCCAATGTAAACATGCTCAAATGTAATTTGTACCTACTATCTCCATATGTTAACAATCACTGTATCCACACTTGACCCATTCATGCATTGTAATACAATGGTGGACCCATACATATATTGAACAATCTTATTTAAACATTGTATTGAAAAATCATAGCCGAGCTCCACAAGTATGAGACAAGAGATTGCCCATATGTAGGCATCAAGACTAACTGATGCCTTCAGCCAAAACATGAAAAATTTCATAAGGATGTACATTTCAGTGGGTATAGCCAGAAATGTACACCATTCAAACATGCAGTTGACCCCTTGCATACACACTGTTCCTTATGTGTTGTAATTCCGCTACATTGCAAATACCCTATATACCATAATTATTATCATATAACCCTTTAACTGTATAAGTACCATTACAAGAATCATGCATGCATCAGTGTATACATGTGTAATAGTGTCTGCCTCCTTTGTATTCAGTTCATTTTATATGTTTGTCAGAAGATGTTCTGAGCTTACTTACATGGTTAATGCCAATGGTTCCCCTCTTAGAAATAAAATTGCACAGCATGACCAAGTAACTGGATTTCCTTGCTGCTTCCCTTCTAACTAAGACTAGTGTTTGTCCTAGATGATATACACAAAGATGTCTCTGCATCAGAGCAACATAAAAGTGGCAATCAGGTAATATAATTGAAGATAAAACTACTAACCACAGACAATTTCCGAACAGAATACAGGTAGTCTTCTTCTCCAATTTGCTGCTACTGGATCTAACTGTGGCAACTGGCCAGTAGCAGAGGTCCCTGGAGGAGGCCTTGCTAAAGCTGTGGCCTCTAGAGGTGAAGGCACTGCAGGCAGAATGTCCCAGTCCTCCACCACAGCAGCAACTGCCCCAGTCCTGTAGCTGAGATCCTGCTGTCACTGGCAGGGAACTGTGTCAACGGAGTAGAAGACAAGGTCTATGTATCACTCTGTTTAGAGGACTGCAGTAATGTGTGGACCTATCTAGCAATACAAAATTCAGTAATTATTATATACCCAGAAATAATTTACTATTTGTAAGACTCTTGCTCTTTACATGAGCACAAGGTCCTACAGAAGGCTATTCACACTACAAACTTGATAAAAAACAAAAAAGCTTTTTTTTTTTGTGAAGTAAAACAGCCAGCTCGTTTTTTTGTTTTTTAACAAGGTCCTACAGAGACAACATAGGCATTTGTTACTGACTTGAAAAATTCAGCCAAACACTAAACAGCAATATTACCTAATCCAAAACGGAATATATTGTGGTATAAGAAAAGATGAAACAAGGGAAAGGCTATTAAGAGAAACCTGACCTGACCCGATCAAAAACTATATATCTGCACAGAGCAAGTGAAATAATTATAATTATGCAGTTAAAAGAATTAACTAATGAAAGGTAAATGTGCAAGAAAAAATGTGTCAACTGGCCCCTGTGGTGCATGAGGATAAAACCCTTACTGAACCCCAGATGACCAGTGATCAACTAGAAGTGTGGGCATCACAGCAACTAGCCTGGGGAGGATGGGAGTGAGTGGCCAGTGCCATCTTGCCCATCGAGGGGAAAGAGAGCCTGCCTAGACTCTCTGCATTAGCAACATTAACAGCCTGGTAAGGTCCACAATGCAAGTGATAAATCACTTGATCTTATGGTTGATCATATACAGAAGTGCACATGCCCTTCACAAAAGCAGTGATTATGGTGCTTGCAAAGCTACTGCAGGGTGGTGGAAGGTTAGGACACACTTTCCAGCAGCATTATGATGCTGCACCAGTGCCCCTGAACTCCTCATTGGCCACAGACATGGGCTGTGTTGAGGCCAAGGAAGGTTAAGGTGGGTCTGGTGAACCTGGTGAATGAAGACAGGAGCTGGTGCAGCTGATGGTCAGCTGCAGGAAGAGGGGAGAAAGAAAACTGAGTTAAATAATAAGGTAAAAATATGAAATAAAGTGATAATATGTTATAAAAATAATGGACATGGAACGTAGAGCCATGTGGAAATGCACTGTAAGAAAGACTGACACCAGAGAAAACAATGCAGTGCTGTAATTAAGGTTTGCAGTAATTATGGCATTAAATATAACAGAAAGAATATTCCACAGAATCTGGAAAGCATTTTCTAAAATGCAAAACAAAAATAAGCATGTTCAAAAGAATGTACACATTGTTGAATATAAATTTGAAAATTAACAGTTAATGGGTACTTGTGAAAAGACCATGTGTTGTAAATTCTGAAGTTGTATCAGAGACTGTGAGAGAAGACTACAAGGTAAAAAGTTGGAAAGAAATATAGAAAAGCAATGGACTAGGTGTAGAATTTAAACTGCATACAGCTGCAGAGCTCAATATATTTTCAGAAAATACTGAAAAGAGGGGGGGGAAAGAGAGAGATATGTGTGTGCACTGTTAACATATTGAGACCATTGTGCCAGAAAATACTGACATGTGAGTACAAGTCTGGCAAGTTCTTTCTTAGTTTTCAAACATCTGTACTTAAGAAAGTGAATTCAGTTAATATTTGGGATGATGTGAAATTTGAGAAATTCATAAAAAAAAGTGAATTCAATTAATATTTGGAATCACATGGCATTTGAGAAATTCATAGTGTGAAGGCAAACACTGAATGTGTACAAAACCAATCATACTGTCACAGAAACATATCAGATACTGTGCAAAGCCAAGTCAATGATTTATTACATTACTATATTAATTTAGTTACACGTATAGGGAGTTTTCTAGAAGAATATAACATATAAAAATGTAATATAGCACCAATGACTCAGAAAAGTACTTGTAGCACTCAGAAGTAATACTGAACAGAAGCTAAAGCAATGGAAAACTTAGGTATCATTAAGAAGCAATTATAGTCAACAGAATGGATGAATAGGATGGCCAGTGTTGTGAAGAAAGATAAGATTTGCATTTATATTGATTTGCAAGACCCAAATAGAGTGAGTAAGAGAGAAGGTTACCTATTGCTTATGGTTTAAGAAGTGGTCTCAGAAATGACAAATGTTAAGTTTTTCTTGGTAATAAATGCAAATCAGGGTTTCTGGTAAACAAATCTAGATGAATCATGCTCCGCATCGTAAACACTTATTATGCCACTAGAAAGGGGTATACGCCTTAGACTTCAAATTGGTAATTTTTAACACCCATGCTGTTCAGGTAACTGAAGGTTTGAAAGGTGTTGTAAACATAACTAGTAACCTATTAGTGTGTGTTCAGATGAAAGAAAAATGTGACGAAACTAATACAGCTGCTGAAAGATGAAGACAAAATACTTTTAAGTTCTATATAGTTTTTAAGAACTATACAGGAACTAGAATCACTCAGTATTAAACTCAATACCATTTTCCTAAGTGAATTAAACTATCCAAGTATAGACTGGGAAACCTACACCACCACTAGTGCACAAGCACAGAGATTCCTGGATTTCATCAATACAAATACACTGAAACAATTAGTCAGAGTACCCACTAGGGGGAATAACATCTTGGATCTTGTCTTTATTAATATGGGAGCATCTTGCATCATCCTTTGCATATCTTCATCAGTTATTAGGTCTGACTATAAAGTAGTCTCCTTTGAAATAAAACTGAAACCAGAGATCCCTTCCACCCAAGATAACTTTAAGGCAAACTACTTAGTCCAAAATGATACATTGGCAAGCTTCAGATCTCCACCACACCCAGTTAACTCTACTGAATACACAGAACTGTACACCACTACACTGTGCCAGCATGTAAACAGCTGCATAGATGCAGCTGCAATCTGCAGGAACAAGTGCAGGGCAAACCCCAGAAACAAACCCACATTGTGGAACCATAATATCAACAAGCTTTAAAATAAAAGGAAAAAAAGTTGGCTAAAATTAAGAAGAGAAATTCCCAGAATGTTAAAGGACCTGTCACTGAAACAAACAAAATATTCAGGAGATTAATAAACTCCACCAAAGCCAACTTTGAGGCTAAAATAGTTACCCAAGCCAAAGGCAATCATGAGGCATTTGTAGTTATGTTTGTAATCTCAAAAGCACAATGCAGCAATGTGCTGAGCTGATTGTGAACAATGTTACCTACACTGAGGCTAAAGATATAGCAAACCTACTGGCCAATAAATTTAGCCCTACATTTACCCCTCTCCCCTCTGTCTGTCCCTCAAGATATACCTGAAACTGGCTCACCTCCAGCTATCACACAAGATGAAGTCCTAAAAGTGTTATCAAAAGCTAAAAATACTGCATTGATGGTTCCTGAAAATATCTCTGGATGCATCCCAAATAGCATGAAGCACAATTTACATCTAACAACACTGTTCAGACTCAGCCTCCATACAGGTTTTGTACTAAGTGAATAGAGAACAGCTACAGTCATTCCCCTGCATAAGGGAGGGCCTTCCACAGACTCAGGCAATTCACCCATACGTCTGACCAGCCTCATATGCAAAGCCATGGAAAAGCTTATCATGGAATTAATCAATCAAGACATAGGGAACCTCCAAACACTAGACCCCTTCTCAGTTTGGATTCTTCAAGGGCAGGTCATGCTTATTCAAAAGAAAGGACACTAAAGCAATGGATGAGGCTAAAATAGTTACCCAAGCCAAAGGCAACCTTGCCAAAGCTTTTGACACAATTCCCCACTCAGAGTAGAAAAGCTAAATAAATTGGGGATAAACCTCTGTGTTACCCATTGGATTGCAAATACTCAAAGCAGAGGAAGTTACCTCCACAAAGAGACCGGTCACCCTCAAGATTCTGTGCTGGGACCTTTCCTGTTTGACATCTACTTTTCTGAAATAAAAGCTAATACCAAAGGGCTTTCGTTGACTAAGTTTGCAGACAACTGTAAGCTAGGAACAGTCATTGAATCCCCAAATGAATTAGCTATCCTGCAGGAAGGTTAGTCTTAAATAAATAAATTGGTGTCAAAATCATGTTCTGAAACTAAATGCCAAAAAAATGCATTATTGTTTCCTTTGGGAAGTCATCTACCACAGGGAACTACCATATTGACAATGCTTCCCTAAGAGATGACCCAGTTGTTCTGGATTTGGGATTATGTGGACAGTGGCCTAACTTTTGACCAACTTGTGTCTATTGTTGTAAGAAAGCCCTTCTATATTATCCAGCTTATAGACCAAGGGATTATGTCTAGATCTAGGGATGTCATTGTGCCCCTTTACTCAGCCCTCATTAGGCCAGTCACTGAATATAATGCCCCCTTTGGCATATATCTGTCAAGACATGTGTAACAACTGGAAAGCCCACAGAGATACCTTACTAAAAAGATACAAGGCCCAAACAACATGTCCTATATGGACAGACTCAAGGCACTGTTACTATGATCTGTATCTTACAGGCTGCTAAGAGGTGACCTGTGTCTGGCATACAAGACATCCTCTGACCTATTACTGATGTATTTACTGCATACCATCAAGTCAAATGGCATCAGAAATACTCAGTCTAGGAATCTAAACCTCTTCTGCAACATCAACAGAACAGTTTGAAGGGACAGGTATATTTAGCAGAGGATACTGCTGCTGTGAAACAGACTTTCCATCCACATAACACAAAGTTCACCCCTGTCCATTTTCAACTGCAACTTATCTATAGATGGGAAACAGAAGCTTTACTCCAGAACTACACCATGTACTACTAATTGACTGAAACAGCTCCTAAATGCAATATCTTATATGCATGGGTCCCCTCAAATTATCTATGGTATGATCCCACTTATTCTTATTGCGGATAATGTATAATTATCAATCATGGGATGGGTAAGGCTAATCTATAACCAAATGGGATAGGTTATTTGGAGCACAAAAGTGGAAACTGGCTAGGCTTAAAATGCCCTTCAAGGGCAGCTAACCTAGTACTTACCCATGAACCTATAAACCTATAAGAGCAAATGTAAAATCAAAGTGACAAGTATGAAATGCAGGTTATATTCTTAACTTCATAGGTCAAAAAACTGGTAGAGAAAATTCAAAGCAGTTGTGCAAAAGACAAAGGCAGAAGACAACATGCAGGCTTTGCAGGTGTCTAGGAATAATGCAATACCTTGAAAACTTTGTGGTTAACATCTGTGAGATAGGTATGTCTCCAAAACAGCTGAGATTTAGAACAATATGATCTAGCAGTTAGTGCAGAAGGCTAAATCTCTGAGTTATTCATGAGCTGCTTCTTCCGCTGAGGGTACAGGACTTTATGCCTTCCACCGTCATTTGTCTATTGTGTGACTTGAGCGAGTCAATCAATCAGACAGTGTTCTCATGTCACTTCTGCAAAGGGACAACAGTATTCAATGGGCTTACCTGCTCAACAAATATGTACAACAAAAGGATAAATTCAAGAACATAAGCATTTGGAAAAGCATAAAAAACAGGTGTGGTTAGACCAACATTAAAATTATATAATATGAAAAAGACAACTGTGTTTCAAACAGACACCTGTCAGAGTTCTATAGGAACTGCAGTCCTAAAAGAGAATAGGCCAGTTGACTGTGGATCAAAAACATCTACAGATGCACACGAACTATGCTGATATAGGAAGGGAACTCTTAGAAACAGGGTGAGATGTGAGAAATTAGATAAATATGCTCATGGTACAGAAGTTCAAGCAGAAGCAGATCACAAACCCTTGTAGAGCATATTCAGAAAGTCTGCACAAAGCACTTCCAAGACCACAAGAGATGTTACTTCATCAACAAATGTTTAATATGAAAGTCAAGTACAGACCAGGCAAGGGACTACACACACCAGATTACATGACTACAGTATATTAACCAGAGAAGCACGAGGAGCTCCTAGAAGATGTTTGGGTAATAATGCAGCTACTGATTGAAGAAAAAAGAGAAAACATTCAGAAGTGTATTTATGCTGACTCAAGGATGCAGCTACTGGAAGACAATGTTGAGTTGAGTCTTTCGGCTTTTCCTGGTTAGGGGTCGCCACAGCGGAACTCCGGTCCGCTAATGATTGGTAGTTGATTTTTACATGCCGAGTTACCAGCCCTGACGCACAACCTTCAACGAAGGTACGCCCATTCACGCATGTCTCCACACAGAAGACGCT
The DNA here is from genome assembly GCF_019279795.1 of Protopterus annectens. Classification (NCBI taxonomy): domain Eukaryota; kingdom Metazoa; phylum Chordata; order Ceratodontiformes; family Protopteridae; genus Protopterus; species Protopterus annectens. Next base: position 613,508,855 of record NC_056747.1, read on the forward strand.
CTAGCTGAGAATCGAACCGGACAGCGTCTTACTGTGAGGCAACAACAATGCAATGAAATATTAACCTCAGCAAACATTAACAAGAGGGAAAACATAAAGCTTTGTTTATCTTTCAAGGTGATATACAAGTCATAGTCATGACTTAATGTTCAAAGATGCCAAAATAATAATTCTCAATAAGCTGAGAAACAAATGCTTGAAAGGATAAGTGAGTCACATTTAAAAAAAATTAAGTATAAAGAAAGACTATGAGACACAATGTTTGGCCAGGAATGTCAAATCAATAGAACAAGTAGCATTGAGTTGTACAGTTGGCAGGCCATACAAGAACAACAATCCAAAGAAAGAGTTCCTAACATACCCAATTCAATATATTTCATGGAGTCAAGTGATTACTAATATGTTCCATTTCAAAGAAGCAACATATCTCCCAAGTATGGATTATTATTCTTCTACGTTCCCTAAAACAATAAAATCAACAAATACAGGGGTAAGTGACATTAGTGTAATAAAGTCTGGAATCTTGACAGAGGAATACCATATGTTCCCTTGTCTAACTGAGGTCCAAAATACAAGTCAGAAATTCAGAAGATTTGAATGAATGATGGAAATGTGAGTTATTCAAAAAGTGAAGTGAAGAATGTTATAAAATAAAGCAAATGCTGAGAGGAATGCTATCTTGCTACTTCCAGATACAGTAGTAAGTACAGAGGATTAACATTATGAGCCTGTTAATAAGCAGCTTCCTGCAGTTCAGAGTTTGATTTCCTCAGCCTCCATTTGCCTACTATGTGACTCTGAGAAAGTCATTTAACCAGGCAGTGCTCGGCCAGTTGGGAAATGGACAAGGCTCTTCAATGGTCTAGTAGACTTTATGCCTAGTAACCACATACAAACCTATAGGAATACCTCATTGAAATGACTCAATATTCTTACCAGTTCAATTGCTAATACACAGAAGGCAGAAAAGCAGCTCATCTACTTCGGCTATATTGTTGGTGCTTCAGAATCACCATACAGAAAAAGAACGATGGAAAGAAATCTGAAGCTATGGAAATTATACTATGCCAGAAACTACAAAGACCACTAAATTTACAGGGTAGAGATAAGATAAGAAAGTCCACAGCCTGAAGCCGAAGACCGTGATAAAGCAGCTAAAACTAGATCCTCTGCTGAAGACCGTGATAAAGCAGCTAAAACTAGATCCCCTGGAATTATTGGAGATGGTATGCTGTGAGATGCAATTGCAAACATTTGTGAAAGACAAATACATCGAAGTCAATTTCCCAGAAGAAGAGACACTAGAATTATCATACTCAGTCTTCTTACAAGAAAATAAAGACCATTACATTTGCAGTTATAAAGAATTATAGATACAAATTCTTGAAGTTTTGTCTCCAAATGAAGCTGTGGTGCTGCTGCAAGAACTGTCCCGCAGGCAAGACCAGATTCTCAGTATCATAATCTTATGAAATTCTTCAAATAAGGGAGACTACTGAAGAAATCAGATATACTGTACAGATTGTTCAAAAATTAGAAAGACGTCCAATGGCAGAAAAGTTATATAATTATAGTTACATAATTAAGAGAGAACTGCCAATGGTCCAACATTGGATCATATATAAAGCAGGCTCCTTTACGTTATATGTATATTTACATTCTCACATACAGCAGTCTAGTTGCTTCTTGAAAGTAGTTAAATTAACAGATTCATTGATATGAAGTGGTATCAAGAGCCACAGTCTAGGGATTGATTGACTTATAAAGTAATTTCTTCTGTTAGCTCTGTTGAGATCAACAATTTATTGAGAATATCAGTATCTTAGATTACGGGACTTTTGTCATGTCTTTGGGATGTTTGATGAAATCGAAGCACCAAGAAAAAGTCCATGCCAACACAAGGAGGATATGCCAACTCCACAAACACTGCACCCCAGCCAGAGACCATACTGGAGATCCAAACTCTGTGAGAATAGCACTACATTGTGTATCACTGGGCCACTCCCCACTCATCAGACTATTCTCCACTTATGACAAATTATGCTAAATCATTATGATTTGGCAACTAAGAACATCTAAGGGTTTCAGAAGTAAGCTGTAGTTACCATGATTCTTAAAGAGGGGGAAGGACCAGTCCTGCTCAACCTCTTATAGGCTGATTTCAATACTCAATTTTGATTATCAATTACTTATGGCAGTTATAAGCAGGAAGACTGACCCAGTACCTCTACTCTGACTTTATTTTAGCACACCAGAAATTTGACAATAGAGTTTATGCCGTGTTATTGCTTGAAGATGCAAAAAGATCAGGCAAGCCATTGCTTGCATGCGCTCTTAAATCTGAGAAGGCCCTTGATTGGATGGAGGAGCCTTATTATTTTACCTGACTTACATAGATTCAGTGGTCAGTATCAAAGTAAATGGCCATCATTCTAAATCCTTTCCACTAGCAAAGGGGACTAGATAGGGCTGTCCATTGTCTCCCCTTTGGTTTTCTTTATACTTCAGTCTCTTGGCAGAATAGATTTAAAGCTATGACTTCAATGGTTTTGTGGGCGCAAGGAGTGAGGTCATGGTTTCATGCTTGCAAATTACTTTTTTCCCTCCTCTGCATCATCCTACAGCCCTCTACCCGGTGCCCTACATCCATCGCTGGGTCTACCAGCCACCTCCTAATCTACCCAGACTTCTTCTAATGGGGCTGGGATTGTTGCAGATTTTAAGGGCATCCTGGGGATATGGCCATCAAAATCCACTAGGTGGCTCATTTTTTATCTACCCTTTACTCCTTCCTCCCTCACAGTTCCCATGGTAGCATCTGAGGGGTTGGCATGCAATGGTGATGTCCAGCATTTTTGCCCCATCTCTGGAAAAGATCTCCCCTTTGCACTATGCCTCCCAATGGTAATGTTCCCAGCCTGCACAAGGGATGGTAACACCCATCCCTTCCTGCTGTTCTGTCAGTCACCAAAGATGGTAATCAAATGCAGGTCAGATGGATTGTAGTCAGGGTTTTAGCCATCTGTGCTATCACCATCAGAGCAGCATTTTTGCAAATGACCTGCTAGTTCATCTATCACATCCACAGACTATACTTTTTAAAATTCTATAAACACATGGTACATTCTGTTGTTATAATATCAATACATTGAATACACCTGAGATCTGATTTTTTTTTGGGAAGCTACAAAATACATCCATGGAGCAAAACTCAAATAAAGATATTGATGATGGCCAAATAAAAATGCAATAACTGGAAAACTAAAGACCAAGTATCCTGTGTTCTGAAGGAAATTAAAGAAATTCATGATTCTGGGGTGAGATTGATTACAGAAAAAAACATATATATAGTTTACATTAGTAAATTAAATGTCTTGGCTCTGATACATGGATAGCCATTTGATGTTGAGAATGATTTACTCAGTGTGGTGCTTCTGTCTGCCACTCATAACTGATACTTTTGTGAGTTATTGTGTTTGACTTAAATTGTGCCAGTTTTAATTTTAAGTTGGAAGTTAGCTGAGGAAAAAAATTATTGAGTAGCTCTTATTCCCTTAATTATCTGACTGCCCCTTTAGTCTTTATAATCAAAAGTTATCCATATCAGTAGCATTTCTGATATAAAATTAACAATATAGGCATTTATCAAAAGTTAATTAAAATTTTCAGGTACATGTTTCTAATTTAAAATGTTTGCAGTTTAATAAACTTGTTCTTTAAAAAAGAATGGAAAGAAGGAATCCAGGAATGGATAACAGCATGCATGCTGTATATATATATATATATATATATATATATATATATATATATATATATATATATATTAAAAAAGGTTAGATACCCTTAAACAAAACTAGAACTTCACATTAAATTTTTCAAGTTATACTCTTAAAAGTAGTAATTGTCACTATCTATGTTATACGTGAAGTGCAATGGTGACCTTTTTGCCTTTAACATTATTTGATTATTATATACAAATAATCATATAAAATACAAGACAAATGAGCTCGGTGGCAATTTACACCTTGTAGTAGCCCCTTAGACCTTGCCTCCTTTTTCAAGAAGCAACAGGCCAGTCAAATCAGGGATGAACTTTCTGTAGTGATATTATATGACCTTCATTCCAAATATGCTAACACCTCGAGTAACTTCACTACTTAGTACATTTACTAGTACTTCTGCACAAATCATGTGCCTATCATGGGACTATGATGCAGCATCATGACAGTAATGTAATAAACACAAACATATCACACACCTTACTGCTTCCATATATCTGTATTTAATTCTTAAGGTAACAGTAAAGTTGTCTATGAAGAGTAGTAAAAGTACAAGTACTAGTAAAAGTAAGTAGTAAAGATACTCGAGGTGTTAGCATATCTGGAAAGAAGGTCATATAATATCACTACAAAAAAGTGGTACTTCTACTGAGTCCAATAACATTTCATCTATTACAGTTATTAACATCTTATCACAATCCCTTGATAAAATCACATAACAGCAACTAGCTACCTTTATCATACGACTCCCTCTAGAAATGTTGGCACTCGAAATACTGAGTGCCGACAAGCTGAAAAAAACACCAAAAACCTAGGAAAAGAGTGAACCTTAAAGATTGCCCTTCTTTGAACTTGTTTTTGCAGGGGAACAGGCAGTCCCACCCCCCCCAAATGTATATATCCCACCTCCAAGATCACCATTGCTCTAAGAAGAGGGAATATTCCAAGAAATGGCCATCTCGAACTTAGTATATGTAAATCTGTTTTTTGGCCATTCAGTCTCCATGCTACATTTCAAATGGTTACCTTATCATGCAGAAAAATCTGTTGCTTACTTTTCAGCATAGGTTTTATAAAGTTTTTTTCAGTTAACACAAATCCTAACCTTAAACGCCTATACAACAGACTATATAAATTAGGTAATGCTGTAGCAGCACCACTTTTCTTGAACCTATCTAAGGTTTTTGAAACCATTAGCAACGAGCAACTGATAAATATATTAACAGAACTGAGTTTGTATCCTCTTTCTATAATGTGGTAATCTAGAAAGCTTGAGTAAGGTCTGGTATCCCGCCTGTGACCCAGATGGTGACAGGATTAACAAGAAACAGAGAACAAAGGATTAGTACAGATAAAATCAATTTAGCTAGCAAATACAGGATACTGTCTCTAATGTTTGAAGAATAAAGACACTTTGCTGATGTTTCAAATAGTCTATTCAGTTAAGTGGGTAGATGGATGAGTGTTCTTGTTTATGATAACTTATTGCAATGTTTAATTTCTGAATCTAACAGTAGTTTTGTGTCTCTGAGATTAAAGCAATACAGAATAAAAAACAAGTATTTTATATTCAGTTTTTATTACTGCGTTTGCAGCAACCTCAGTGTGAAAATAATAAAGCAAATGGGGGGTGTGGATGAGCTTGACTCTGCAAAACCATTAATGCCAATACTTCTTATTTATATATTTACAAAAGAATGCTTTCTCAAGCAACATTAATGTAGTTGTTTATCTCTCAAAGAAACAGTTGTCAAGCAGTAGTTCAAAAACTACTCTGTTTTGAGTTGAAGGAAATCAATCAGGTAGATATAGTGGATCCATGCTGAGCTAATTTGATCCTAATTCATTGTTATGCATAGGTTTGTGTACTCCATTGATAAAGCCTGGCTCCATGCCACATACAGATGGAGCTATAACTGTGACCCAGTGACCAAGGACCAGTTAGCGGCTCTCTGGCATTGGAGAAGCCAGGCAGAGTGGGATAATAGTGAAGGTCATGTCCCACTTGCCTCTCCTGGGGGGTAGGTGGCATTTCATGCAGTCAGTGGCACTTTAGCCAATGCAATTTCTCAAGTTCCCGTGCAGAAACTAGGAAACCAACTGCTCACTGCTTCAGGGAGACAGGCATAGCTACTCAGAGGGAATACCCCCTTGCAGGCATGAGGCAGTGGTCTCCATGTTCAGCCCAATGCACATCCCCTCCCAGGTGCACGTAGGAAGAAGATTTTAGCAGCAAAATTCTTTGAATGACTCCTAATGGCTGTCTGAATGATGACCCCCACCAAGTCGATCCTTGGCTCAATAACATGGTATCAACAGGCAAACTGGACAGGAAGGGGGACTGATCAACAGACAGTGGAGGCAAAAAGAGCATAAAAAATTTCCCTTAAAAAGGGCCTGAGAGTCAGAGAGACTACCTAGTTAACAAATTGAGAAATAAATATATACAGGCAGACAGATCAACAGACAGATGTTTGTGGAATTCTACTGAAAGTCATCTGTGGCATTAACATGGAAAAATTACCTTAAGATAGAAATGAAGATTAAACCCAAAGGTTGCACTAATGTGCAACATGCACACACATGCATACACAGGGATATAATTATGGGGGAGGAGTAAGAAGGCATGCCCCCTAATCTCGGACTATACTCCATTTTTACTTCCAACCCTAAACAATTTGATCCCTGTGCCCCTTCTGAGCCTGAGGAGAAGAAAGTCTGAACTGCAACCTTTCTGAAAAAGTATATCACTGTTTTCTTTTATCCCCTGAAATGCAGCAGAAAAATGCCCTGCCTTCTTACTGGTTTAACCTCTAGTATGGGAAGAGAGCACTAACATTTCATTGCATTTGAAGGGGGGGGGGCTGTGGTAGATGTTTCCCAACTAGTACAACCTTGCTGGTTGTGAACAGGAAGTACTCAAATTGCATTATGCATTCATGCTTCCTGTGTATGATGATGAGGATGAGAAGATGTTTGTGTTGTTGTTAGAGGCGATGAGTTGATTCATAGCGTCATTCATTCATTCATTCATAGGTTCATAGATATTCAATATTTCTCCTTCTTCTTTTTAAATGATTGTCTTCTGAAATTGTACTACTTGCTACCTGCCAAACTGACAACTCAGGTTGGCGCCCATAAATTACTTATCTGCACCCCATGTCACCACAATTTATGCACATGGCCAGCCTTCTTTCATTTAACTTCTCTGGTGCATGGTACCAAATCTCACAGAGAGAACAACAGAAAGAATTGAGTTCCAAATGCATAAGCATTAGTCCTTCAGAATCTGTCAAGCAATATTTTGAACATAGAGACTAGCTTTGATCTGTATTTGTCATCCTTTCTTTCTGCTGTTTGCTAAAGTAAGTCTTCCCTCAATTAAGTTGTCTGGTTTTGTTTTCAAATGCCTGTTCTAAGCTCTCCATTCAGCCTAATTGCAAAATTGCTGCTTAATTGCAAGCCTTTCAGTCATCTCGTAGAGCAATTCACAGACTGACAGTTCTCCTGATGGCATGGGAAGACCTGCAGTTACCAGCTCTTCAAAGCTTCCCATATTTTCCTTTCCTCTTTCCAAACTATTCTGTGTACGCTGTTAAAAATGGAGCAGAAGTAATTACGTAGGCTTCTTATTCTTGCAAAGTAACAGTTTACTGAGAAATGCTTAATTATCTTATAAGTACTTAAAATGTAATATTTTTATAAATCATTTAAATACAAGAAAGACAACAATTTGCTTGATATTACAGTTTTATGTATTAGTAATGCATAAAAGGTAAAAGAAACCTGCTATATTTGCTTGCTACATATGTTTTATTGCACAGAGTAATTCAGGGCAGCTAATTCTATAAAGCATTTAATATTGTTAATATAGTGCAGTTTTTCTTCGGTTTTATCTTTGCTCTTTAAGAACTTGTGTACCCTCTCAGGCTGGTCTAGATGTAATTGCATATTTTTCTTTGCATAAATATGTTAAATGTCTGGCTACTTCAGTACATCTTTACTGGGGAGCTGTGACAGCTACTCATTGTCACTTGACTTTGACCTCCTCAGTGTTTGCTTAATATTAGGTAAATAATGCTAATTCTTTTACTCTATACTCCATTGAAAACTTTAATGAAAACATAATTTAAAATATTTTTTCTTTTTTTTAGCAAATCGTTTCCCCCCAGTACTTGCACGATGAAAGGTTAGAGAAAAATGTTTAATGTTACTTTTGTAGATTACCATAAGATAATAATAGAACTGCAATGGATTTTAACCTCTCTTTTGCTTAATTCAAAAGACTGCAATTCTACTTAAGTAGGCTTGGGACGTTACACTACAAGTCTAGATAAGTGAGGATAGTGTTTTGACACTGGAATTTTCTGTTTATATGTTAGTGCTGCATGGTATACTATTCAAGAAATACAATGAATTTAAGTAGGATGACAACATGTTGTACAGCAAGCCATACAATGGATTAATATAAAACATAACTGAAAAAAAAAACTGATCTGCCGAGAGCAAAGGTTAAATTTTAGTCTGCACTGTGACTGTTAGATTCCAATTCACTTTGAAGGGCTGTGACTGTTAGATTAAAATGTACTTTGGAGTCACAGTCTTTGAGGAAGAGATTACGAGAGGGACAACTGTGAGTCTATCAGATGGTGCTTGCAGTAGCTTCGTGACCTCCGGGTCATGAATTTTTCTGAAAAGGACATATACCAGTGCACAGGCACAGAACTGCATTCCTGTGTACTTTGTTTTTCTAGCCTAAAAATTAGGGGAAGGGTGATATCTGTCTTTGTTCTTTCTACTCTCATCCTATGTTGGACAGTTGTACTGTTGTACTGGCTGTGTTCCTACATGCAGCACCTTTAGAAATAAATGCAGTAATAGAACCCAATGTGTCTTCTTAGGTTTTACTGGTATGCAGTTATGTCACAACGCTTTTATTGATTGTTGTGCACCTGTAATGGATGGGCAAGTATCAGAGATGCATTTCTGCCAGCAAGTATTTATTTATTTGTTTATTTTGTTTGTGTACCAGGTAATATCCAACTGGACATGAGGCCCATTTTCAGTGGAGGCCCGGGGAGAAAAACTCCATACATAGAAATAGACAGTATTAAACAATCAAAATGAATTAAATTGAACACGTATTAATCAACAATAATAACAATAACAATAAATAACATAGTAAATGTTAACATAATAAATGTTATGAATAACATAATAAATAACAACAAGTAAAAACTGGAACTACCTTGCATGCCTGTTGATGTCCTCTTATATAATCTGTGTACTAGTTTCAGTGTTGCACAGTTGGGCTGACTGTGTGTTGGGAAGGTAGGGCTGGATATATTCTCATGATGTTCCAGAATGCTGAGGTTGAACGTCTCACATTCACATCACCAGTGTAAGGCTATCAGAAGAAGAATGCTGTGCAGAGTACACTTGCATGTGCACACATGAAGGCCAAGGACCATGTACCCACAATGTCAGTGGTTATGTGTGGTGATAATACCACGACCGATTGATAATGTGATGATGGTACTAGTGTATATGTGTAAGATACTGAGGTGTATCACACTGAGAAAAGAAACATGAAGCTGAAATGGCCTGATTATTGCATGTAACCATCTGCACTGGCCACTGCTGCATGGATCTGACAGGACAGGTCTGCCCGACATTTTTTTTCTAGGTCCTTTTTCTACTCATTTGCCTACTGATCATAAGCCCTCCCATACTCCAGCTGGCCCATTCTTTCTTCAAGGAGAAGACTCAGCCATGAGGGGGTTTGTCTGTATTGTCATAACATTACCATTCAATCTAACTGTGGGGTTATTTGATCAGTTTTAAATGTAAAACAGACAATGCTCACAACATCATTAAGCCAGATGATATATTAGGTTTGTACCTGATTTACCAATCATATTTTTTCTTTCTTTAAAGACTTTCCTGATCAATATCTCTTGAACTCTCTGTGACATGATCTAAAACAAAAAAATATCACCCACATCACCACGGGATCCGCTAGGCCTTCTATGTACAAGTGCATACTTCCATGCACCTGTGATGAAGAGTGCCATCTAATGGTATTTGGTGAACCAAACACACCCCACATTCTATTTGCATCCAGTGCCCCTCCTTCAAGTGATTGTGGCAACCTACAACCTGCACCAACCCTCTCCTCTCCAGATAGGTATATCTCCTAATCCTCCACCAGCTTCAGCAAATGTTTAAGGCACTAACTGAAGTCAGGTCACCTGGGTCATAGTAAAGGCTTTATCTCCCTACACAAGCCAATGGAGCTCCCCAGGATACCCTAACATTTAAAGACTGATGTACAGACACAGTAATATACATACATAGGTTTGTGTTGTGTGAGTGTGCGTAACAGACAGACTTTTTAAAAAGTTGGTTTATATTAGTCTACAGCGCCAGTTTCAATGCTGAGGTTATGGGATGTAGCTTCTAATGTAACCTTTCTCTACTTTTAAGTATTTTATGTTTTGTAGATCATGGTGTTCAATATAATGATAAACTCTACATCATCAAAGTCAAGAATTGCATACTGGTAAGTAGAACTTACTGCAACATATTTCCTGGGCTAATGGGATCAAATACAAAGCAAATAAAACAAGGGATAGGGGACAGCCTTGTCTAGTCCCCTTGATAGCTGTAGACATACCTCCTGCACATTTAATTACTGCAGTGGAGTCTTGATCTATCCCAAAAGTGATACAAATAAAAAATTTGGGGAAGAACTCAAATTCTTCTAAAGCCTGCTTAGCAAATTCCCGATTTACTCTTTCAAAAGCTACCAACATTAGATACTTAACACTATATCCTGTTGTAGAATGATGGTCTTCTTAATGTTACCAAAAGTTTTCCTCCCCTCTGTGAAATTACTATTTTCCCATTCAATTAACTTTGCTAAACACGAGTTACTATCTTTGCTGTTATCTTCATAAAGACCTTATAGTTGTGGTTAAGGACTGATATGGGTCTATATACCTTTGTGCCTGTGGGATCCTTATCTTCCTTCAGTGTTATTATCATGCTAAGAATCTATTCCCTATACCAAATCTTTAGTGCCCTCCCCTTTGAATGTCTTCCATATTTCAGTCAGGATGCCATCTGATCCCAGAGTCCTGCCCCCCCCCCCGTCCTGTCTAGCTTAACACTGTCACCTAAATTTTCTACTGACTTATCTCAGCCAACAAAGCCTGATGCTCTTCCCCTGTTATTTTTGGCAGATTCAGGACTTCAAGGTAAACTCTCTGTTGTATCACCCAATGACTTATTTACATATCATGGTGATATAACTTTTGGTAGAAGTCAACCATGATGTCTCTTACTTTCTCTGTTTCCCTAACCAGCCTTCCTATATCTGGGTCTCTCAGTATTGCGATACTTAATCTACTTTTTGTTGTCTCACTCTAAGCACCAGACATTTATTAAATCGAAGGGTTGTGGTGAACACATCCTGCTTCAATGCCATTGGTCAAATGATTAAGATTATCTATATAATCTATTATGGATTATTTTGCCTTCTTCAACTCTATCTCCCACTCTTTCCTATCCAGTGATCTTTCTGAGTCTGTAGTTGTCTCCCTCTCTCTCCTTCTCTATTTTCCATCCATTTTCCTTGGCTTTTATTGCTACCAGTTTCCTAATATTCAATTTATATTTACCCCACATTTCAGGCAGAATCTATGTTTCTTCCTCTTAAATCTCTAGTTTTTTTTTTTTTTGCTATCTACCTATCTTCATAGTGTTAAGAAATATAGAGGAAATAGTTTGTGATTGTGTTTGTTTCTGATTTTGTCCCTTCTAACTTCCACTATTATGAAAGCACAGTTAGAGAGTTTTATACCACTGTGCTAAGTGCAGATGATCTTTAGTTAAATAGCATCTTTCCATCCTGGCCCAGGTATTACATTTCTGTGAAAAATAATGTTATTCTGATTCTGTCTGTGATGATTTCATAACATCCACCATGCCAAAAAGTTGCATATATTTCTACAGATATCTTCCCTCTACCTGAACAATTCTCTGTCCAGGGTCGACCGACACATCAACCCTGTTACTCAATATATTCCAATCCCCTGCTGTGATAGTTATGCCATGTTGCAGCACACCTACCTGCCCAAGAAAGTACAGTTTTGTAAGTAAACTTACCAAAGCAGTAGATGTTAGAATTTATTTATTTTATTTTACATTTGTTTACCAGGAAAGTCCGACTGGAACTAGATCCATTTACAGTGGAGGACCGGGGAGAAAAGCTCCACAACAACAGTTTTATACAGTGTTATATAAACAATCAGAAAAATTCAAATAATAACAAATTTTACATACAATAGATCTTTTCAGACAGGTTTACATTACACAAAGAGGACCCTGGATATTGGTATTTGGGAAGGAAAAGAAAAATAGTTTCATACAGTGTTATATGTACAATCAAGAAAATATTTCATACAAAGATCTTTCCAGGTGGGTTTACATTTGTCAAGAGCGGACCTTGGATGTTGGTTATTTGGGAGGGAAAGAAAAACAATAGATATACTAATTGCCTGATGCAATCAAAGTGACATCACAGAAGGCAATATAGTAGGAAAAAGTAGCTGAAAGTAGTCCTGTTCTAGGAGTTTTTGAAGTAGTGAGTATTAGGCATAGTGAGCAGTGATAGAAAGGAGAAGGAAGAAATGAAGGGGATTAGGAAAGCATTTATGTAATGCAAGGACAGAGCCATGACTGCAGGAGGTGTGGCTTGAGTGATTTTTTTGAACAGTGAGATAGATGTTGCTGAGGATATATTTTGGGGGAGCTTATTCCATTCCTTAGCGATGGTATGAGAGAAGAGGGCTTTCCCTGCAGTGTTGTTGGCTTTGGATATGCAGAGCAGGGTCTTGTTTGATGAGCGTAGAGGACGGTTTTCTGAGTACTGGTTTAGTAGTTGGTTTGGGGCTGGCGTTTTGTGGGGATGCTTTAGTATGTTGAAGGTGAGCACTAGCTGGTGGTACCTAATTAGCTGAGGGAGCTCTAACCATTGTAAGTGTTTTAAGGCAAGACAGTGATGACTTCTAAAAGTGGAGTTATTGGCAAATTTTGCAATCTTATTGTAGCATGATTCTAGTTTGTCAAGGTCTGTTTTCCTGATGTGAATTAGGATTGGTGATGCATATAGTAGGGTAGACAAGAGGTGGGTTTGGGCTAGGGTGATTCGTGCTTGATCTGATAGGAACTGTTTGTGTTTGTATAAAGTTCCTAATTTTTTATGAACCTTTTTAATGGTTTGAGAGATGTGGACATTGAAGTTAAGATCCTGATCTATTTCAACACCGAGTAGTTTGGTATGTGGGGAGGGAGAGATTAATGTGCCATTGTTGGAGGTGATGGTGAAAGGAAAAGGTGTGGTTTTGTATTTGTTGGGGGTGAGTAGAAGTAGTTTGGTCTTTTTGGGGTTTAGAATAAGGTGGATATCAGTAATCCATTTTTCTACAGAGCAGAAGGATTCTTGGGTAAGTTTCTGAAGTGTGGTTATGGTTGGGGCTGAGCAGATTAGAGTTGAGTCATCTGCGTACTGTATAAGTGATGCATGCAGGGTGGAGGTATGTAGTTTGTTGGTGAAAATGGTAAATAGTAAAGGACCTAGTATTGACCCTTGTGGAACGCCTACAGTAGTTGGTAGTAGTGGTGATAGTATGCCTTGCCATTTTAGAATTATTGCCATCATTAGAATGATTCAGCACCCTTAGCATTATGGGTTATATCCTGCACAGGATATAACAGCTGGCCAGTTTCCAAAGCTTCAGGACACTGTCCACACACTGAAACCATTAGTCAACTTGTAATGAGCTGACTAAAAAGTGGGGTTTGGGTGCCAAGCTCTTCAGAGCTTTCATGGTGAGAGAGGGCGGGAGGGAGCCTAAGCCCCAAGAGGATATTGTTATGAAAAGAAAGAAATACATATCCACACTCTGGCATAAAAAAAAAAAAAACAAGGGAGATGGAACAAGGAAATGGCTACTGCAACAGTGATTATTTGAACATATACTGTTGTGGTAAGTTTCCTTACACAACTATCCTATGTTCTTCATATAGATCACTGCTGCTGTAGGAAAATGGTGCTAGCAAAGCCTGTTCTAGACCTGGAGATGAAATCTAGTTTATAGTGCTTTGTAAAAATATGGGTAGAGGACCAAGTTGTTGCTTGTAGAATACTTCAAGAGTTCACCAACTTTTCAAAAAGCCATAAATGAAGCCCAGGTCCTGGTAGAGTGAGCCTTGACACAGCCTGGAATAGTTTTATGGTGGTGGGAATAACAAAAGGTAAAAGCTTGAGACATCATTTGAAAACAGTCTACTTTGACACAGGCTGTCAATTCTTCTTACCTTCACAAAAAATGAACAACTGATCAGAAGTTCTGAAAGATTTTGTTCTGTCAAGATAGTACCTGAGTTGTCTGTGGACATCCAAGGTATGAAGCATCATTTCCCTCATATTTTGGGTTGGCTTAAGATAAACTTGGATACCTCTTTAGGCATAAAAGAAGGATTATTTCTTAAAGATACCCTATCTCTGTGGAAGATGAGATAAAGTTGACCCACTGTAAGAGCTTGCAACTCAGATACCCCTTTTGCAGAGGTCAGAGCAATCATCAAAACTGTTATCCATGTTAAGATCCTCAAGTCATCCAAATGAGCTGCTTCAAATGGCTCTCTAACACAAAATTAAGATTCCAAGGATGAGCCACCAGTTTTCAGGAAAGATTTTTATGTTTCAATTGAGGCCACATTGAAATGTGAGGATCCATGAGCAGACATGCTGAAATGGCCAAAAAATAAACCTTGATATAGGAGTAAGACAGGCCATATGATAGCAACTCAAACAAATGCTGTAAAACCAGAGAAACACCAGCCCTGAATGGGTGCTGGCACTTTTGTTGGCACCAGCTAGAAAACTTTTTTTCCATTTGCTAATATATCATTTTCTAGTAGCTGATTTTCTTGCCTCCATTAATACATGCACATCCTCGAAAAATAGTTGCCTAAAATGTATTATAACTCTATCATCCAGGCAGCTGGTTACAGTTGTTTGGGATCAGGAATGCATGAAATATCCCTAATCTTATGTATCTAAATCCAGTATGTGTGGAAGCTTGTGATAATTATCCCTGGCCAATTCCAAAAGAAGGGAGAACCACGGTTGCCTCAGCCAGGAGGCAGTCACTACAATGATCTTTGGGAAGTCCTCCTAAACCTTCAGAAATACCATGGGCATCAGTGGAATGGTAGAAAAGCATATAGTAATATTCCTCTCTAAGGAAAAGCAAAGTCATCTATTTTCCAAGCCTTCTTGCATGGAGTCCTGGAAAAGAATGTTGCCAGTTGATTGTTTAGAGAGGAGGCAAAACGGACTACATGAGAAATTCCTCGCAGATGGCTCAAATCTTGGAAGACCTCTTGATTCAAGTTTCAGTTCATGAGGGTCTGTCCTGGTTCTGTGACACAGTTTTGCTCTAACAAATGTAAGATGCCTATAGTGTGAGATTGTGCTGTAAAGCTATATCCCGTGCTAACATGGCTAGTCTGCATAGGAGATCAGATATGGTTCCTTCCTTGTTTATGTATCAAATCACTGTGGTATCATCAGTAAAAACTTAAACAGGTCCCTGGGACCACACGTGATTTAGTGAGTTGAGAGCATTTATAAGAGCTAGCATCTCTTTTATGTTCATGCGTTTTGGTCTGTCTTTTCTCCCCAAAGACCGTGCACTTTTATACCCATTGAAAAGGGTGTAGCCAGAAATTTATATTTTATACGCAGACCTGATTATGCCTTCACCACCTTTCTATCATTTAAAAAATGTACTCAACTCCCAAAATGCTTCCCCTATACACTTCAGAAAAGTATACACTATTTTCATTTGTTGCTAATTATAACCAGAAAAAAAGACATTTTAGAAGCACATTCTTATTATGTAAACAATATCTGTATACTAGACACTAATTTACACAGTTCTAAACATTCTGTGCTTTTTGAGCCACATAAAGTTTTTAACATATAATCAGAAAAAAATGTACTCACTTGAGTACACAGAGTATGCCAAGCTACAGCCTTTCCCATTGACACTTCTCCCCAAGCAAAGTTTGTGGCATCTGTTGTGACTGATTTCTTTGGAACAGAAGGGGAGAATGAGTAATCTGAATTCTGAGAAATTTCATGTCAGCATCACAATTGCCCTTTTCACAAATCTCAGAACTGGAATTTGAAAAGACAATGAAAGTTGGGAACAGAGAGATTTCAGATATCATTGTATCTTTCTCTATGGAGTCTTGTACCATGAGAATCATGGATGCCACGTGACCCAGAGTCCTGAGGTATTCCCTCACCAAGACTGAAATCTGTGTAGAAACTCCCTGGAATGGATCTATATAGGTTCATAGATTCAGACACATCTACTAAGCTAACTGCCCTTACGGGCCTTTTTAAGCCTAGCTAATTTCCCTTTCGTGAGAATCAAACCATGTACCTTCTGTCTGTGAGGTAAACATCTTAACCATTATACCACCATCCCTTAACATATAGATCTATATTTTGTGTGGAAGAAAAGCTCTTTTTATTGAGGTGTCTAGCTGGCACCCCACAAACACAATCCTGTGAGATGTAGTCAGAAAAGCCTTTTGAATATTCTATTGGAATCCAAGCCTGTATAGTAGATCTCTAACCCAAGAGAGAATTAAATCTGACACTTTGAAAAAGACTGCAAAAATAAATAAGTGCATAACAAAATAATTCCTGTGTCCCCTCCAGGTTACAGTAGCACTTTTTTTAAAAACAAGATACATCTATATTAAATTATCACTTATGACATACAGTAAGCAATCATACATTTATATAAATGAAAACAAATCATATTTACATATTTTTAGTTGCAAACATTATACACAGCAGCACTTCTTGATCCTGGCTGAAGCCCTTAGACATGAGCAGAGTAGGTACATGTCATATCTAACAAGAGGGAAATATATAACATGGTTGCAGCCATGCATAGTGACACTGTGCCATGGGTCTGACGCGAGTGCTGCAAGAGCAGGAAAATGTAGACAGAATGCAGCGCCTCTGACTAGGGCTTATACAAGTGATGTGTATTATCAAAATACATCAATTATTTTTTTTTTTCCTGTCTAGGATATATAATCATTCTGAAATCATCAGTGGTATCTGTGTAGAAATGGTTTTATATTTATAGAGATTGCATAGTATTATGTTAAGAGAACTCATTGGATGAGAAAGTAGAAAGGAAAGAATGAGTAGTGAAGAATGGTTATTCTCCAATTAGAATCCACTTTGAGTAGTATGTAAATTAGATAAGTGATGAAGACCATTGCTGGAATGGGTGTTTTTGTACCAATGAGTGAGAGGGGTTCATCTGCAGTAACCAATTCTTTTTGAATATATTTTAACTTGCTGATTAAAACAATGGATATCTGATGAAGTTCATAATTTAATGGATTAAAGCACTTATGTTCCATTGTGTCTTTTAGTACGGAAGGTTTTATTGTGTTTGGATTTAAAAAGCGATTAAAAACTTGGTTTTACCCATTTCAGAGCCTGTACCATGGAATTGTTCTATTTCCTGGCTTGTCTTATTTGGAGCACTTGTTTAAGTGTGGTGTGTGTGTGTATTTGGAGCACTTGTTTAAGTGTGGTGTGTATTTGGAGCACTTGTTTAAGTGTGGTGTGTATTTGGAGCACTTGTTTAAGTGTGGTGTGTGTGTGTATTTGGAGCACTTGTTTAAGTGTGGTGTGTGTGTGTGTATTTGGAGCACTTGTTTAAGTGTGGTGTGTGTGTGTATTTGGAGCACTTGTTTAAGTGTGGTGTGTGTGTATTTGGAGAACTTGTTTATTTGGAGAGTGTGTGTGTGTGTGTGTGTGTGTGTGTGTGTGTGTGTGTGTGTGTGTGTGTGTGTGTGTGTGTGTGTGCGTGTGCGTGTGCGTGTGTGTGTGTGTGATATTTGGATTCTTCCGCCCACCAGGTCTAGTGACTAGATGAACACTTATTCAGTTAGGCACTAATGTTGCTTGCAATGGCTCTTTTGATAAACCAAGGCTAAGTTTCTGGTGTCATTCTAAGGGGATCCAGTATCTGTCTGCCTGTGATGAAATGATCAACAGACCTTGATGCTTTGCCAGAGATGGCCTGCATCTGTCACCCCTGGGATTCCAGGTACTGGCTAAGGCTCTTGCCACCCCTATAGTGCCTTTTTTAGGCAGTTTTCCAAAGACCAAAATTCCACCGTAACAGCTACAAACAAATGCCATCTGAGGGTCATGCTGCCCAATGCTAGAAGTCTAAGTCTCAAGATGCACTCGCTCGAAGCTCTCCTCAAAATGGAGAATGTCGACATCTGTGCTGTAATGGAGACCTGGCTTAAAGAGGCAGAAAGCACCACTGTGCTCCCAGGCTACAACTCATTGCATACCTTTTGGCCCAGAATACAGCCGGAAGCTCCAAAGACGGTGCTGTCTCCATATTCTTAAAGGATACACACACCTCTAGACTGGTAGCCAAGCATAATGCATCCGAGATACTTCAGGAACAACTAACACTAGATAAGACAGCGATACAAGTCATAGCCTGCTACAAAACCCCAAACGTGTCCTTAGACTCTCACTCCAACTTCCTAAGTGCCCTGGAATCTGTCAAGGTCCAACCCAATACTCTCATACTGGGTGACTTCAACTACCTCTCCATCACTTGGGAAAACTATTCAAGTATTAATGTACAGGCCCAACGCTTTCTGGAATTTGTCAATTCCAATGCCCTGGACCAGCTCATTCTGACCCTCACTAGAGGAAGCAACATCCTTGATCTGGTTATCATCAACATGGCAGACCGTTGCTCCACACCTATAGTCAATTCCTCCCTGGTTAAATATGACCACAAACTGATCAGCATGGAAATCTCCATCTCACCTAAGCCCCCCCCCCCCCGCTAAGGTGACCATCCTGAAAAACTTCTCTAAAGCCAACTTTGGGCTCCTAAAAACAGAGGTGGCTAACTTCTCTGCGCCAATGGAAGATAGCTGTATAACTGCCGAATCATACACCAATGCACTGTATGAGCACGTACACAAATGCATGGACTTTGCCATACCAAATAGAATTAAGATGCTCTCCTCCAAAAAAAGGAAGCCAATCTGGTGGTCTCCAGCCATCAATAAACTCTACAGCAGAAGGAAGAAACTGTTGCAAAAAAAAAATTAAATCACAAGGAAAGCTTCCCTTATCAGTCTCAACAAAAAGCTGTGATCCCTTATCAAATCCTCTAAAGCCAGCTATGAAGGCAGAATTGCAGCTGACACCAAACACAACCACAAAGCCTTTTATAGCTATATCAAAAACCTCAAAAGCAATACCCAGATTTGCTCTGAGTTATTGCACAATGGCACCTCCTATACTGAGCCAACAGATATAGCCAACATACTGACTGACAGATTCAGTGCCAACTTTGACCCCCCCCCCAAGGGCCCTATCCGAATACCAGAAGAAAGCCTGATACCCACCATTTCTGTGGCACAGGTAAAAGCTGCATTGTCCGAAGCCAAGAATACAGTGTCCATGGGACCTGATAATATCCCTGGCTGCATCCTATATGAGCTACAAAATGAACTGGCACCACATCTGTGTGCCCTGTTCAGTCACAGCCTTACCTTAGGCTATGTCCCCAATGAATGGCGCACTGCTGCAGTCATCCTGCTCCATAAAGGGGGAGCAACTACAGACCCTGGGAACGATCACCCCATTAGCCTGACTTGTCTGGTATTCAAAGCTATGGGGCACATCATCATGGACCTGCTTAACAAAGATATAGACAATCTCCAAACTATTGACCCCTCACAGTTTGGCTTTGTCATGGGGAGATCCTGCCTGCTGAACCTGGTTGACTTCTTTGAGGCAGTCACCAAGGCTGTGGATGAGGGTAAGGCAGTGCATACAGCCAACCTTGACCTGGCCAAGGCCTTTGATATCATTCCCCACTCAGGTATCATTGATAAACTCACCAAACTAGGCATCAATCCTTACATCAGTAGGTGGGTTACAAATTGGTTCACAGACAGGACCCACAGAGTGAAAGTTGTGGATTCCAAGTCAGACTGTCAACCAGGCATGAGTGGAGTCCCACAGGGCTCAGTCCTGGGCCCTTTCCTGTTTGGCATCTACGTCTCAGAAGTCCAGGCCAACACAGATGGACTCTGGATAACCAAGTTCGCTGATGACTGCAAACTAGTAGTCATTATCAACTACCCAAGTGATGCAGACATCCTACAAAAGGGCCTATTTGAGACCAATAACTGGTGTCGGAACCATGGCATGAAGCTTAATGCCAAAAAATGCGTTATCATCCCCTTTGGAAAAACCTTCAGTTCCCATGAATTACCATGTAGATGGGAGCCCACTGAACACTGAAGGAGCCATAAGAGATCTGGGCACCCAGGTCGACAGCCACCTCACTTTGGACCACCAGATTGCCACCGTGGTCATAAAGTCCTTCTACATGGCACATCTTATAACCAAAGGTTTCGCATCCAGTTAGAAAGAGGTCATCAGCCCTCTCTACTGATCCTTCATTAGACCAATCATCGAATATAATGCCCCATTTGGCATGTACCTGACCAGACACCTACAACAGCTGAAGAGGCCACAAAAGTACCTCACAAAAAGGATCCTAGGCCTTAAACACATGTCCTACATGGACAGACTCAAAAAGCTTCAGCTGTTATCAGTCCCTTATCATTTACTTAGAGATGATCTCTGCTTGTCTTACAAAGCCATGTCCAACCCAGCCCTACTTGAAATGCTACACCTAAAGAAATCCCAATCCCCCCGCGCCACATGCTCCAAAGATCACAACCTCATTATCACAATTAACAGAACATACTGGAGGGACAGGTTTATCTCCCAAAGACTGACCATACTCTGGAATAAGCTTCCCATTCATGTCAAGCAGAGCACCTCGCTGGCCCTGTTCAAGAGAAATCTTGACGAGTGGATTACAGTTGCCCTACTAGATAGGTGCACTGTGAACTAACATCGGGTGGCACAGTGCCTGGGCAAATTTTTTTGGGCTAGGCTTGTAAAGGCTCCAGGGCCATTAGCCTAGTCCACACCTATTAACCTATGAACCTATGAACTGCTGGTAAACATAGTCAAATTACCATATTGCAATAGGTCATAGAAACTCATATAAAACTGATAAACTAATAACCATAACTGTTACAAGGGAATAGAGAATTATACAATATTGTGGGAAGTTTTCCCAAGTTTGTTTATACTAACAGTTACAATTTGAAAAACTTCTTGCAGAAAGACAACTCGAAGGTCACCAAAAGGGATGTTTAAATGTGGACACTGTCAGATGTGTTGTTACATTCTAGAAGGACCCTTTATTATGTTGAATGATCCAGCTTATGCCATTACTTTAACAGAAAGGTTTAGTTGTCAAACTAGGGGAGTAATTTATATTGGCGTGTGTTCAGGTTGTTCTGCCTTCTATGTAGGGGTGACAACCAGATGGTTGTTAGAAAGAATAAAAAAAGAACATCAATACTACATTAAGAGTACGGATACTAAGAGCGCTTTATACAAGCACACCTGAACTGTCACAACTTCAAACAGTTTCTCTTTTCTGTTATTGAACAAGGACGTTTATACTTAAAAGGGGGAGATTTTAAAACTTTTTTGGAACAAAAAGAGACTTTGTGGCAGATTAGATTAAGAGCTGATAGAAACCCTAGACTTAATGATGCTGTTAACATCAAATGTTTTTTTAAGAAACAGGAGGGTATATGTTAAGAAATTGTAGTAGGGTATTTTAAATGTTTTATTGTTGTCCAAATAAGTGTTAATTGAATGTAATTTAAGTGTATTTAAAGGAGTGTTTTTATTTGAGTGTATTCTGATGAAGTCTTTCTGATGAAAGCGGTTATTAAACAGAGTGGATGTTAATATTGTGTTTTTTTCATACTGGGTAGATTATTTGCTGCCTTCTGCCATTCGAGGTTTTTACTTCTGTTTCTTCTCATGTAAAACTGAATTTGTAGAGATATATTCTTACTAGATATTAAATTCCCAGCATGAGCACAAGTATACAGTCTGGTGTTAACAGCTAACTAAGGCAAAATCTACAAAGTATATAAATGAGCTCTGTGAAGTGTTTTACTCCTGATGCTATGGAGGCATGCTAGCACAGAATTACTGCACCTAAGAGACTTCAATAGCTCTATTCCAGAGTACAAAAGAGAAGCTGTTTTAGGAAGAAAAAGCAAATGTCAATCTGCAGCTGAGGGCAGCTGTACATTCTGTTATTCTGTTTCCATGGAGATAAGCTGACTGCAGGTATAGGCAATAAATCATAAAAGTTCTGATCATTGTTTGCTGAAGGGACTGTAAAATTAAAGAGTACAAAAGCAAGCAGCTTAGTAAAAAATAAAGTTTAAAATTACGGGAAGTGAATAAGAGATGGCCGTTTTTCTGCTACCTAAATATTCAATGCATTTATGTATTATTTCATTTTATTAAGGCTAAAAGTTAATGTTTTCTGAAAGCATACAAGCTGTTTCTCACATCGGGAGGGAAATAAAGATATGATATATATTGATATATGTGAAGTATGTTTATGTTAATATAGTTTGATTACTTTTATATGAATTTAAATTTGCCTATGTCACAAGTGATAATTCAATAAAGGTGCTTGAGAAAAAAAGAACAGAGAACAATTAGTATAAGAAGGAGCACACTCTGTAACATGCTCCTTAGCACAGATAACCTTAATTTTAGGCTATGTAATGGCTATTGGTGTAGCTATCAATTTGGGACAACTGTTCCTATTAGGAGGGTTAAACTTAATTACTTGAAGATATAAATAGACTTGTGTGTTTGTTTTAAGTTAGTATGTTATGGGAGTGTTCTGGGGGTGTGTTTTTTGATGGTTTTCAGTAAAACAAAACGTCTTGTAAAATGTGGCATATGTTGAAATGGAGATGACAAGAAAAAACTGAACAAAAGATCAACCTGCCAAACATTAGTGGGTACATGTAACATAAAAGATGGAAATAGACATTTAAAAAGCTTTCATGTGTAATAGGTAGGAATAATAACTTCTTCTCATAATGGTTACACTATCCATATTATTTTAAAACCTGAATGGCCTAACAGGTACAGAGAAAAATGTAAGAGTACTGAATTACATTAAGAAATGCAGAGTGCAAATAGCAATGGCACATTTGGAAAAAAATGAGTATGTGAACTTGATGAAGAAAGGATTACAGGATGTTTATTCAGAAAATATCAGGGACAAAGGAAACAAAGAGTACTTATACTAATTGCTAGAAGAGCTCCAATAGTGATAGAAAAGGAAAAAAGATAATAATGGTAGATTTATGATAGTAAGAGGCTAATGGAAAGAGAGGAGGATTACACTGGCATGTATTTATATTCCACCTAAAACTGCTATTATGGAACTTAAGAAAATTTTGGGAGAAATAATCAGCCTTCAGCAGGGAATATTACTTATAGGTAGGGACTGGAACATGATTTGTAGCAATGATGATATATCTGTGGAACCTAGAAGGGAAAATGTAATAAAAGAGGATACATTTCTGAACAAATTTATATAAATATTTGGTATGAAAGATGTGAAATCACTAGTAGGAACTAAGAGAGAATGTACATATTATTCCCCAAGGTGTAATAACTGGACTAGACTAAAAAGAAATTATATTTCACAAGAATATGTGCATTTAATCTTAGTGTTGTAGAATATTTTGAGACAGTTTCAAGTCTTTTGGCATATAAAATTAATGATGATAAAATGAAGGCAATAGCTGTATCCACACAGGTCTACTTCATAACATTGAAATTTCATAACATTGAGAACACTGAAAACCCAAAACATCGAAAACTCAGAACACTGAAAGTGTGTTTCATAACACTGAAATAAGACCCCCTCCACCTACAACAACACCTAACAAACAAACACACTTTCTACTACGTTTCTGCAGGGGGGCAAGCCCCCCCCCTGCACCCCCTTTAAATTAAATATACCAACTCCTCAGGTTAGGAAATTTACTTTTTTTTCCACTGCAGTGTGATCTTGGAGTTGGTATATTTAATTTACGGGGTGTGTGGTGGGCAGAGCCCCCAACATAGGGGGTGCAGGGTAGCTTGCCCCCCTGCAGAAATGTAGTAGAACGTGTGTTTGTTAGGTGGTGTTTTAGGTGGAGAGGATGTTATTTACATATGCACTGTAGTTTTCAATGTTATGAAGCACACTTTCGATGTTCTGCATTTTCAATGTTTTAGGTTTTCACTGTTTTCAGATTTAGATGTTTTGGTCTCAGTGTTATGAAATTCAATGTTATGAACTTTCAGTGTTATGAAGTAGACCCATCCACACATAAATTGGTTCAGCAATACTTATATTTATGGGGACACAATAAAATGAAATATGGATTTACAAGGATTCTGTTATGACAACTAAGTTTATGTTAGAAAAGACTAAAAACATAATACAAAAGCTGAGAAACTGGAAGCTCTTGTTTATGGACATTTGTAGCAAGATACAAGTGGTGAAACCTTTTTCAGTAACTTTAGTTTTATATACAGGTCAAGCATATTTTATCAACCAGAGAAGAAGTTGTGGATAATAATTAATAAAAAAGTTGAAAGAATTTATCTGGGAAGGGAAGAGGGTAAGGGTCAAGTGGTATATGCTGATCTTTCCAACAGAGCAAGGTGGTTTAAGATTACCTGACATGAAGGGATATTTAGAGTGACACAGTTAAGGCTCCTCTACATAACCACAAGCAGAAAGCTATAATTCAAAGTGGAAAGGGATGATGATGACGAAGCAGGTATAAATTCAAGAAATAATGACAGAGTGTGACTTTGGATGCAGATCCTTAAGCAGAATAACATTAGCCATATAGTATATTTTATTAATAAAGTAGCAGAAAGTATTCTAAGAACTATGACAGCACAAGAGTGGAGAAAGGAGATTTTGCCAATAGGAATGACTGCAATTAGGGAATATTTTTATTTTATTTTTTATTTATCATCATGTCAGAAATGTTGGGTGAATAGGCAAGGGGGTCTGGAATTTACTGGAGAAAACTGTCAAAAGAACCAGTGTATTGGGAGCAAATAACTAAAGAGGGAAAGGTAAAAGAATGGGAAGAGGCCAAAAGACATTTGGACTGCAGGCTAGAGATTCCCTTCCTTATCAGGGGCTGATATCAGAGCATATGCAAAGAAAAAGGGATAGAGGAATCCTAAGCAAAAGACCTGCTCTGGTATAGGTTTTAGTTGAATCTCAAACTGAAGCTGCTGTTAAAAATAGATAATTAATAGGGCATATAAAATATTGCATGATAACTATAGGAACCAATCAGAGAAGGATACAAAAGATTGGGAAGAGAGACTGGATAAGTAATTCACAAGGAAACAATGGGAGGACATATGTATGCCTCCCAAATATGCAAAAAAGTCTAGAAGAGTTAGGATTTTTGCTTGGAAGTGTTTGCATTGCTATTTTTATACCCCAAGCAGACACCAAAGATTTTGCCTCAGGTAGATGCCAAATGCTAGAGGCATGATGGGGAAGAAAGAGGTAACAGGAAACACGTTTTGGTAGTATAATGAGTTGACAGCTTTTAAAACCTCCCTACAGAGTCCTCTGTCAGAAATATTGGGTGAGCAAATTGGTTTGACTAAGGAAATCATTTTTTGAGCTGAGATATAATAACTGAATTGTCTAGACATAGAAAGGCCATGTTAAGTTTAATTCTGGTGGCTGCCAAAAAAAAGTAATTACATGAAAATGGAAATCAAAGTCCACACAACTGTATTTGAAGTACTGAATATTGTAATCGGAGATGGCAGAACTGTAAGTGGGATCTTTAGAAAAGGGTAGAAGCAATTACATATAACAGATGGAAATTCTGGGAATAATACATGCAGAATAGTGTTTTGGAGGAGGAGTGAGGTTTAAGAGAAGGCAGGAATTTATCAATTTATGTAATGCTAGATTGATGATATTTATTCAAAAGAATACATGTGATGTCTAATGTTTGTAACTGGGAACATGTTAGTATGGTTTGCTTCCTATTCTTTTACATAAATGTATGTGCGCCTATGTCTTAAGTGATAATTTAATAAAGGTATTAAAAACTGAAATTTGTCAGGCCAATATACCTGCTGGTATCAACACTGTTGTCCATACATTGCTGACTGCATTCTCAATAGTGCCATAAAGGAAATACCTTCACATATGGAGTAAAGATGCCAGGACTGATAACTGATTATTCTTCGCATTTATAAGTTATTACTAGGCATTTGATCTGGTGGATCATTAATAGCCTAGCCAGTTTAGTTGTCACTACTTGCTAACCCTTTCCATAAGGAAATGAGTGACCAAAACTGGAGTGTATTTGCTCTTTCCCATCTATTTGTTTAGGTTGTGTTTTAAGATAATTAGGGAGCATCTTTGTTTAATATGAAGGGGAAGTGTGTTCCAAAGGGAGGATTTTTGGAGGACAGGGATCTATCCTACCAGCTGGTACTGTTTATGTTGCAGTGGAGAGTCTCTTGTTTGAGGTTTTTACAGGTTTTGCAAATAAGTACTAGGTCACACAGGGCAAGGTTATTTGAAGCACTGTAAACTGGGCAGATGACACCCTGTTGGACTCTGCACAAGGCAAGAAAGACAGAGAGCTTTAAAGCATTCTGTATTTCTCATGGAACACAGACCCTCAATTTTCATAGTCACAAAACAATGGTGGTTTTCAAGACGGATTATGTGCTTGGATAAGTATATGTTTGAGGAGCATAATGTTTTACTATGGTCCTAATAAGGACATAGTTGAGAGGAATGGTAACATTCATGGTGTATTAAGATATACCTTTGGTAATCAGCTGGACTAGGTAGAAGGGTTGTGGTACATATATGTCAATAGAAGGATAATCCATTATCTACAGAAGTGCTCAGCTCCCTGATAACCATGTCAGTTTTGAGGTAAGGGGTGTCAGTTATGTGGTACAAGTACATTGCCCATAGGACACAGTACTACACTTCTTAGTATTTAGTTTGAGACCACAGCCCCTGCAACAACTGTTTGTGAGGAACCCACATACACCAAAGGAGTATATCAGTTCAGTACAGGAGAAGTACTGACAGTTCCTCAGACATGAAAACTGGATCAAGGACTGAACAGTATGTCGCAGTCTGCAGTGGGTAAGACCTAAACCTGTTATTGGGCCTTGAGAACATTGTTGGCCTCTGTTTCTGTGGTAGTTCTTACTTTCAGCTTGTGGTCTAGTTAGCGATTGATTTAATACAGGTGGAATACATTGAGGTAACAGAGCCTGTAAAACATTTTCTCCTTTTAGCATAATCATTCAGTTACAGGGGGATTTATTGTTCTCAATGGAAGAAGTGACTACACAGGACAGTGATAATCCACAATGTCTGGATCGGCATGTGACTACACAGGACAGTGATAATCCACAATGTTTGGATCGGCATGTGACTACACAGGACAGTAATAATCCACAATGTTTGGATCGGCATGTGACTACACAGGACAGTGATAATCCACAATGTTTGGATCGGCATGTGGCTACACAGGACAGTGATAATCCACAATGTTTGGATTGGCATGTGATTAGACAGGACAGTGATAATCCACAATGTTTGGATCGGCATGTGACTACACAGGACAGTGATAATCCACAATGTTTGGATCGGCATGTGACTACACAGGACAGTGATAATCCACAATGTTTGGATTGGCATGTGATTAGACAGGACAGTGATAATCCACAATGTTTGGATCGGCATGTGACTACACAGGACAGTGATAATCCACAATGTTTGGATCGGCATGTGACTACACAGGACAGTGATAATCCACAATGTTTGGATCGGCATGTGACTACACAGGACAGTGATAATCCACAATGTTTGGATCAGCATGGTCATAAATCAGGATGTTACAACTGTTAATTACGCTTGCTACATGGATTCAAAAGTCAAGCCTAATGACAAGTGAGGAAAAAATATTTAAAAAATCAGTATAATGATGGGTAGTAATGAAAAACATTAGCAAATAGAACATTAATCTAATAAAAAAGATATGAATACCATCCTCAGTTTCTGTAGCTGTTGTTCCAGCTCATCATTAACAATAAATGTTCCCATGCAACAACTTTTGTTTTTAAAAAAAATATTTACTTAGTGCATTGTTATACCATTCCACTGAGAGAAATGCACACAGTGATATGAAAATTGCTTTAATGTACTTTCTGTCAGGTTGAATGAGCTGTATGGCTGAGTCATATAAGCAACAGGAAACTCATGTATTTTAGAAAGCAATAACTTTTTAATTAACCTTCATTTTCTGGCACTGAAAGTAGAGCAATTTAAAAATGTCAATGGGTGGTTATCAGAATATGTGAGCAAAGGACAAGTGTCCTAAAAATAAGCCAGTTAACACATAAGGCTTATAAATACTGAACACTAGGAGTACATTTCTATATTACAGTCCTAGCATGATCAGAGTATTGTATGAGAATTTTGCAGTCTTATGTCTGTAGCATGGGAATTTAGTGCAGGTTTCTCTCTTACTCAGTCACGGTTTAAATTAGCATGTTAGGGATCAATTCCTTAATGCAAACCCAAGACTCATGCTGGACTGGTAACTGCAGTATGAGTTTTGGGGCAGATCCTTATTATTAATATATATCTGCAAGGAGATATCGGTGGCTGAACTACTGTATTGGACTCCCAAATATATGCCTAACTTGTGCAATATAACTTACTTTGAAAGTACTGCATCTGCACTAGTGTCTCAAACAGCTGAAGCACTGCATCAAACTGGTACAGAAGCAAAGCTGGCAATGACCTGGTTCATGAATAGGACCATAGGTTGCCAGGGTAAGGTTTTCAGTTCCAGAAGTGTAAGACTCCCACTGCAGGGCTATCCTTTGCAAGAGAGTAGGCACTCAACTCCCAACCTTTGGCAAGGAACAGTAAGAAAAATCATAACAAGGATGCAATAAAACATGGATAGGCATATACACACTTATTTTTCCTATTGTGCTCTGAATTAATGGGAAAGGTGAATCAGGAAATACTGACTGCTTACTGTATGATTTGGCCTCGTAGTGGCATATGCAAAGTCCATTAACTGACAGACACGTGTTCCACATAAAGGGTACTGTTTTCATGTTAGCGGTATTAGAGGGTCATCAAAAAATAGTCATGCAGAGATAAGAATCATCAGCAAACAGGAATGAGGGTACAAAATGGTCAACTGAAAATGGTTTCAAGCAAATATGGTGGTCACTGGTGCTAGCTTAAGACATAAACAAATAAACTTAAGTACTATGAGAATCAAGAATGTAAAATACTCATCTTGTTAAATGGGACCAGTCCTGCATGATGCCATGCTGTGGATATTTGTGATTCATGAATTAAAGTAACATAGAACAGCATTTTTGTGAGTATGCATGTGGGGGAGGGAGGGAGGGCTCCAATTTACGCAGTGACACAGCTGGGATTGCTGAGTGTCTGCCTCCAGCCTACCCTGTATACATCCACCCCTAATATTACATCATGGATAGGGTGGTTAGTCCAACTATGTGAGGTAAATAAAAATACAAATGAATTAGAAAGTGTTTGGGGCAGGTGACAAAAAGTATTCATGTTGATATTGACTCGGTGAAGGCAGTTTTGAAGGAATGTGAAAAACGTTCACCAAAACTACTTTCACCAAACATTTAAGGATCCCTTTTCTGCAGGGAGCTAGGTCATTTGCATCCAATGTGGGAGGGACAGACCCTACACCCTGACTATATGTCAGCTCTGTCACACAATAGTGGAGAAGGATACAAAAAAGCAGAAAAACTAAAATATATTCGGCAAACAATCTTCAACCCTTTTTCATTTACAAAAACTACCTTTGGCTAATCAACAGGAACCTGACAAAAAAAAGGGGTGAGTAAATGGAAATGCAGTCCTTAGGTACATTTGCAACATTTGGGCAGATCTGGTAGACCAAAAGTATTTTATTGCCATTTTCATAAGCTGGATCACAGCAAAAGTGGGTAGAGTAGCAGATGGTACTCCCATCATTTCAACTACTTATCAGGACCACAAAGTAAATGGACTCAGTATCTTCCCTTCAGCCTGTGGAGACCACTTGCAATTTCCAGTTTATACCTTCTGTGAGAGAATATGTAATAATGGTATGACAGGATACTTTGCAGATCCTCTGTCTATATAGCCACAAATGACTGCTTGTCATATACTCTTCAGCATATACTATGTGGCAGTCATACAGTGGTTTCTATAACCATACTCTGAATGAAAAAAAATAATAATTCTCCCCATGCTGAATTTGCTCCAGCACCCTGGACTTTCTGCCAAACCTAGCAGTATCACAAACAAACTCCTGCTTGCTAAATGAACATGCAGAGTGTAGAAGAATTTTAAAGATGCTTAAAAAAACATCAAAACATGTTAGCACAAATAAGAAAGCTGTCAACGTACACCTAGAGCTTAGCGTTGTTTTTTCTTCTAAATATCAGTTTCTCCATGCAGTATCAAATCAGGGCTGTTTGATAATTCTGCTTCTAAGTTGTGATATGTCAAAAATAAGAAAAAAGCTACAAAAAAGTTTTTTTTTACTACATGTTACTGAGCAGGGTAGCAGGGTAGCAGGAAATCAGTATAAGCACAGCTGTCCAAGAGACAGATATGCAGAAAGTGCACTTGTGCGAAACTAAGGTTTTCCTGCATGGGGGGAGGGGGGGATCATTACCTTTTTCCTAAAGTGTAGTCAAAATGATATTGATTATATTTAAGGTGTGCAGTTGAGGGGTTGTCCCCCACAAAAAATAACAAAACAAAGGTAATCCAGAAAAGCTCAAGTTAGGTCTGGTATCTCACCTGTGACCCAAAAGGTATCCGGACTAACGAATAACACAGCTATAAAGGTTAGTCAAGATAAAATTACTTTAGCTAGAAGATCTAGGAGACTCAGTCTGATGCCCTCCATGCAGAAGGAATAACGGCTTTTTGTAGAAGCTATGGTTATAGAAGGGGAAAAAAAGAATCTAGAAAGTTGCAAGATTAAAAGACATCAATAATGAAAAAAGAACCCAGAAATATGTGAGGATAATGAGAAGTGGGATAACTATTTAAATGCTGTTAGACATGTGGTAAGGAATGCTGCTGAGGTAGCAGTAGGACCTGCAGCCTCTGAGCCAATCAAAATGCTGCTAGACATGTGGTAAGGAATGCTGCTGAGGTAGCAGTAGGACCTGCAGCCTCTGAGCCAATCAAGTAAGGCCTGACACAAAGGTGAACACGGGAAAAAGGATAAGGCTTAAGTAACATAGTGTGGAAAATATTAGAATTTGTGAGGATCTGGAAGGAATATGGAGGAATCAATGTAGAAGACAACAGAGCACATTTCTTTGTCAACTTACTGAATTTGGATTTAGTTGATCTCTTAGGACTAGACATTAGGGAAATACAGAGGGATAAGAGGACTTTCTCATGGACTGTCTCCTTAGAAACAGTGAGGTAGGAAGATATGTCTGGAAATGTAATGAATCCTTTCAAGCCACATGGATGGCATGACAGACAATGTGGAATTAGATAAAAGAAGCAGAGGAAAAGAGAAGTTCAGGCTATAAAAACAAAAGGAGATGGATATAACCTGTTATGGTGACCTATCTCTTTAACTTGCTGATGAGAACAAACAAAACACCACTTATGCTGAAAAGGTTTCTAAAATCTGTTTGGAATAATCATAGGCAAAGAAATTTCTAATAAAGATCCAATTTTGATCAACAGGAAAAGATATACTACACATGTGGTTCTCAGAGGCACCGAGTTTGAGAAGGATGGCAAGGAAATTGCATATTTAAAATTTATTGGGTCGAATGGGAACAGAATGAAGAAAGGACACACTGGTGACTGAATCGTGTTACTGATAGAAAAAAAAGATTGTAAAGACACACTAAGAATACTTTGGCAATATTCCTGGACTGGCAAATAAATTGGTTATAAAGATATGTGGAAATATATGAAAGAGTATAATATTGTACATTTTCAGAAGTGTAATGCATATATTATGTTAATGTTTATTTTAATATACTTTTAGTTTAAAACTATTGCAACTGTTGCATATTTTCCTTTTTATATAAAGTATAGCTTGACTTTTGTTAAAATTCATTAGAGCTTAGCAAGTGGGTGGGTGGTAAATGTTTCCTATAATCATGAAACCAATTTATGTATCCTGTACTTTATGGAACATGTACTTGCATGGAACATAGTTGGAGATAAGCTTGTTGAAAGCGAACATATAAACCATGTCAAGATAATAGCATGAGAAATATTTTAAGCTATCTTCCTATCTGCATCTGTTTACTCATTTTACCTTGAAAATGTATGTACGGCTTTTATCAGTTATGAAAGCTTTGAACCTTATATGTTTTTTTCTGTTTTAGAAAATATAAAAGTGCTTGTATCTGTGCATATAGTTGAAAAATAAGTTATGTTCTTACCATAACGTTCCATGTGAGTTGTCCATCTCGCCTTTGTTCTTACCCATGGGTTCGGAGCCGAGCCCTCGGCTCTGAGTCGGCCACATTCCAAGCTCTGCGTCTAAGAGAAGCTCAAGGCACAGTCCCTATCCCATGATCCCCTGCTGCTACCTCTCAGCTCTAGTTTGCAAAGAAACCAGATAACAACATATATACCTGCCTACAAATGCATACGCACCAAAATACCTATACATGTATATACCTAGAAGGTAAAGATAAATACAGGCAAATATGTTATACCTGTCTGACTACGCATGCATACATTGGCACAGGCAGTCACAGGGAACCATGAGAAGACGACCAGTCACGAGTCGTACCTGTTCCTCCAGAACATGGAGGTGGGAAGGAGGGCGGGAAGGTAAGAACAAAGCTGAGATGAACAACTCACATGGAACGTTATGGTAAGAACATAACTTCTTTATTTGAAGTTGTTCAGTCTCGCCGTTTGTTCTTACCCACGGGTAGCATCTCCAGCACCCTAACCCTGGGTGGCTCACGGGAGAACATTCCTGAGAACAGTGAAACCAAAGGAAGCCCTGTCCCTGGAGGCCCTGTCCACTTTGTAATGAGTAATAAATGTATGAGGTTTGACCCAGGTAGCTGCAGCACAAATGGTATCTATAGGTAAGCGAGCCGCATGAGCCAGAGAAGTAGAAACAGCTCTAGTAGAGTGAGCTTTAATTTTGAGGGGAGTAGGCTGATTAGAACTTGAATAAACAAAGTTTATGCAGTCTGAGAGCTTGGATAGCGTGATTTTTGTGACTGCAAGTCCTTTCTTACTATCTGCATGAGACACAAATAGTTGGTCCGATTTCCTGAATTCTTTTGTTCTGTCCATGTAAAATCTCAGTTGTCTATGCACGTCCAATTTGTGAAGCATGTATTCCAGCTTATTGGTATGGTTTTTGAAAAAGGTGGGAAGCTCCATGGATTGATTAAGATTCGATTCTGAGCAGACTTTTGGCAGAAAGGATGGATTAGTATGTAAGGTGACCCTGTCTGGGTGAAATATCAGATATGGTGGTCTAATTGACAGTGCCTGCAGTTCCGAAACTCTGTGGGCCGAGGTGATTGCCACCAGAAATAGGGTTTTCCAAGAAAGGTATTTCAGTGGGCATGATGAAGGTGGTTCAAATGGCGATAGCATGAGTTGGGATAACATCAGGTTTAAATTCCAAGGAAAGACTGGGCTCCGAATAGGTGGTCGGAGATGAAAAGTTCCCTTCATGAAAGCCCTAACTGTTGCGCCTCCTTCTCCCACATGAAAATTAGATATGGCAGCCAGTTGTACCCTTATGGTGGATGTTGAAGCCCCCTGATGAAAAAGAGTAGATAGAAATTCTAGGATCTTGTGAATAGGAGCAACCAAGGGATCTAAACCTTGTTTGGAGGCCCAACATGCAAAATGTTTCCACTTGCTCTTATACAATTTTCTAGTGGAGGGTTTGTGGGAAGAAATCAGAATATGTTGCACTTCTGGAGATAAAAGATCCGACCTGGCTAAGCTGGGAAGTGGAGCAGCCATGCTGTCAGTTTGAGGGATGCGAGAGAGGGATGAAGAACTCCTGACGAGTGGGTCAGCAGGTCTGGCACTGGGTCCAGAGTCCAAGGTTCCTCTATTTGGTGAGCTTGGAGGAAGGGGAATCAGATTTGTCGGGGCCAGAATGGTGCTATCAAGATGATCGTCCTTTCCAGACCTTTGGCTTTCTGCAGGAATCTCGAGATTAGTGGAACGGGGGGGGGCATATAGGAGACCCGGGGGCCAATCGTGTACAAGTGCGTACCTGGGGGCGCCCCCTGGAGGGGGAAGTAGGGTGAAATAACTTCTGCATTTGGCATTCAAGGGGGAAGCAAAAAGGTTGCAGCAAGGCTGGCCCCATCTGCGGAAAATTCTCTCCGCTACTTGATTTTTGAGGTACCACTCGTGAGGCAGCAGGACGGCTCTGCTCAACCTGTCTGCTATTACGTTGGATGTCCCCGGGATGTGCGTTGCTATAAGAAAGCGTCCGGTGGACACAGCCCATTGCCAGATCCTCAGGGCCTCTCTGCATAAGGGGTAAGACCTGGTTCCTCCTTGCTTGTTTATGTACCAGACCACTGACATG
Source organism: Protopterus annectens (assembly GCF_019279795.1). Classification (NCBI taxonomy): domain Eukaryota; kingdom Metazoa; phylum Chordata; order Ceratodontiformes; family Protopteridae; genus Protopterus; species Protopterus annectens. The sequence goes on from NC_056747.1 coordinate 613,543,408, forward strand.
TTGTCTGCCTGAATTGCAACTGTTCCCTGAGGTAAGTAGTTGTGAAAGTGTTGCAACACTAGGAACACTGCTCTTAACTCTAGGACATTGATGTGCAGTTTGTACTCCATTTCTGACCACTCGCCTTGAACTGTTCTCCCCTGAAAAAGTCCCCCCCACCCTATCAGGGAAGCGTCCGTGGTCACTGTGGCTAAAGGGGGAGGAAGAACAAACGGGCGGCCTATCGTAAGTTCCTGACTGTTCATCCACTAACGAAGGTCCCATTGGCAAGATTCCGTGAGTAGGATGTTGTGTGACAACGGTAGCTGTTGGTAAGACCACTGCGCGAAGAGTAGCCATTGGAGAATCCTCATGTGCATTCTCCCTAGGGGGACCGTGATAAGGGCTGCTGCCATAATACCTAAAACTTTCAAAACCTGTGCAGCTGCGACTCTTTTTTTTTTCTAGGAGAATAAAAACCTGTTCCCTCAGGGTTGAGACTCTTGACTGGGGAAGTCTGATCAGGGATAAGGTAGTGTCTAATTCCACTCCTATGAATGATATATGCTGTGAGGGCGATAAGACAGATTTTCCGAAGTTTAGAGTTATGCCTAAGTGGGAATAGAGATTGATTGTATAGTCCCTGGCTTGCAATAGGTGATGCCTGGTGGTGGTGGTTAGGAGCCAGTCATCTAAGTATGGAAACACCCTGAATCCTAGTCGTCTCAGGTGGGACGCCACTACTGCCATGCACTTGGTGAACACCCTGGGGGCTGAGGTGAGGCCAAAGGGCAGAGCTCGAAACTGAAAATGACTGTCTCCCAGCCAGAAGCGCAGGTGATCTCTGGATGGCCTGGCCATTTTGATGTGGTAGTAGCATCCTCGAGATCTATAGAGCACATCCAATCGTTCGTTTGAAGAAACGGAAGGATCGATTGTAGCATGACCATCCAGAATTTTTCCTTCTTCACGAAGGTATTGAGTTTGCTGAGGTCCAGTATTGGCCTCCAGTCCCCTGTTTTCTTTGGAACTAAAAAGAACCTTGAGTAAGTTCCAGATCCTGTTTGGTCCGCCGGGACTGGCTGGATGACTCATTTTTCTAACAGCCTTCATATTTCTATGGCTGCCTGATCCCTCAGATTGGGTGGAACATCTGGGAATCTTTTTTGGATAGGAGGATTGTTTAAGAAAGGGATATTGTATCCTCTGGTTATTATGCTTTTTACCCAGGAATCTGAAGTGAGATTTAGCCAGGCCTATGGGTATAAAGCCAAGTGACCCCCGACTGCCTCCAGAGCAGGACAGATGGGCCTCCACTCAGGAGTGCTGGAAGGGCTTGCCAGGGAAGCTATCCCTGTCGCCCTGGTTCTGCGGACCCCCTCTGCCACCTGGGTGGCGTCTTCCATTCCTTCCCCCTCCTCTGCCTCTGGAGGGGGTTTCACTAGGTGTGGATTGGAAAGCTCCCTGAGTCTTTCAGAACCACATTTTTCCACCTCTTTGCCCTTTGCGGTATGGTCTAGAAGGGGTGGAAAAAAGGACCCCTACGGCAGACAGGGTCTTTCCTTCTTGCTCACACCTAGTAAGCGTCTCCTTCACTTTGGGCCCAAACAAGGAGGAGCCATCAAAAGGGGCATTAGTAAAGGAAGACTTAAAGGCTTCCGCAAAGGAGCATAGGCGCATCCAGGATTGTCTCCTCAGAGCGATCGCTGAAGCTGCAGCCCTACTCGATCCTTCGGCTGCATAAGAAATGAGCCGCATGGATAAGTTCACTATAGAGTTTAGGGTATTGAGATGTGCTGTCACCTTGTCTGAGACCGCAGCATCTGTGGTACCCTGAAGAGTATCTCCCAACTCCTTGAGAAGATCTCTCTGAAGACGGGCAAAATGAGTGAGGTAGTTCAGAGATTGCATGGAAAACGTCGCTGAACTAAAAATGCGCTTCCCGTACCTGTCTATCATCCTGGAGTCCTTATTAAGAGGATGAACAGAGGAAGATGCTTCAGACATTTCCTTCTTGGTGGCCGCCGCCACCACCATAGCGTCAAATGGGACTCCCTTGGTGAGGTACGCCTTATCCTGTAGGGCAGGGATGTACTTATTGGGCCTCCAAGAGACTGGTTCCACTGTGTCAGGCGACTCTCATGCCCTTCGAGCTATTAAATCTATTAACTCATCGAAGGGCGGAGTTACCCAGGAGGTGGAAGGTTGAGCCCCAAAAGCCTTCAGTAACACTGACTCATCCTCAGTGGGGGCAAGGGACTGCCAGTCACCCCTCTGCTTGAGAATTTCAAGGATGTCGGCGAATGAGACATCCTCTGAGGAGGACCGTGGGGACCCCTCTGACTCATCCAAGTCGGTATCCGATGTCAGAGATTCCTGTGGGGAATCAATGTGCCTCTTCTTGCACAACCTCTTCCTCGGGACATCATCAGAGGGGGCATCTGGTGAAGCTTCCGAGGAGCAGGGTTCACCCTCTGGGGTCGACTGAGGCTTTTGGTCTCTACGCTTGGCGGGGACCAGTGGTGCAGTTATACTCCTTTGATACTAGCCATTGAAAAAATTTTGTGTGCCTGGATGTGGTAGTCACCTATTAGCTAACCAAGGAGCTAGATCACTTATTGGAGCTCCGTGGTATCAAGTATTTGGTTGTATTTTTTGGTTTTTATTCACCAGTGGTGCAGAGACAGAACATGGACCCTTTGGGGAGGGAGAAGAAGAATCTGATGATGTGAAAGTCTTACCAGACAAGACCTTCCTCATGGCCACGAAGGCACCGGAGCCCCAGGGCGAGGGTTCCACCGGTTCTGAAGAAGATGGTAGCCTCCCTGGGCCTGGAACCATGGGCTCCAATCCAGAGGACGGAGCTGAACTAATCTGCGCCGAGGCATCAAGGGGAAGAGTCGGAACCGAAAGTTCGGTTCGACTCTCCCCCCCAGAACCGAGGAGAGATTGTCGGCTCCGAGACCCCTCAAAGGGTACCGAGGGTGTCGAGGTCAGTGGAGCTGAAAGCACTAAGGAAGGCTTCGGCCCCGGTGGATCAACGATCATCAGATCCTTGACTCCCAGCTCCGATGACTCAACGGGTCTCAAAGGAGGATCAAGAGATGGGGCAGGAAGGGTCTCAAGCTTCGAAACCAACTGGGACAAAACCACAATCAGTTTGGATAAGGCCATGTTCTCCATCAGTTTCTGCACCACTCGATCCACATTGGTGTCAGACAGTCTGGAGTAACGGGTCGAAGGGGCCGAGGAGGTCACCGAGCGAAGGATCGATGAAGGGGGTACCTCTGATACTGGCTCCAAGACCTGGACCTCGACTCGAGGCAGCATCTCGGTGCTCGCTCCAAGGTCTGTCGAGCCAGCAACCGAATCTTAGAAGAGGTACTCGGAGCCAATGACCTGGGCTCTGATACCTTCGAAGACTTCAACCCCTTCGAAGACTTCGATGACTGGTCTACCTTGTCCAATGCCTCCTGAAACTCCGGCTTCAGGAGACCTCTCTCAACCAGTTTCCTGCGTCTCTCCATCATCACTCTGCCACTAAACGAGTGGCAGATGGAACAATCTTCTTGAAAATGGAGAGGACCCAGACAGTAGACTCAGGAAACATGGTTGTCAGTTATGGACATTTTCTGTCCACACTGGCAACGTTTAAAGCCTGATTTGGCTTTTTCTGACATTTTTTTAATCAGAAGAAAAGGCAAATGCAACTGTGTATATATATATATATATATATATATATATATATATATATATATATATATATATATATATATAAAGCACACCACACTAATCCTAATAATAAACTACAGCACTCTAAGTATATTAGGCTATATATATATATATATATATATATATATATATATATATATATATATATATATATGTATATATATAAGTAAGAAAAATATAAAGTGTACTTGTCACTAAAACACACAGCTAACAAGAAAACTATCGATTAACTAGGTAGAAACAGTTTCTGACACAGCCCTGACAGAAAAAAGGGAAAAATGGCCTAAGGCCTAGGGGCAGCCACTTCCAGACAAGCTAACGTTAATTTAACCACACACACGCGCACAAACTGTATTATATTAACACTATGCTAGTCTAATAAAAAAAGTTCAACAATCTAAGAAATTTAAGCTAGATACTGTATATATATATATATATATATATATATATATATATATATATATATATATATTAAGAAAAAATATCAAGTATACTGGCCCGAGCTCTCACTCGACGAGACCTATTGCAGTGGCAAACTAGATCTGAGGGGTAGCAGCAGGGGATCATGGGATAGGGACTGTACCTCGAGCTTCTCTTAGACGCAGAGCTTGGAATGTGGCTGACTCGGAGCCGAGGGCTCGGTTCCGAACCTGTGGGTAAGAACAAACGGCGAGATCGAACAACTTCACACTTTCTGTTTTGAGATATTCTGTATCATGATACTGTTCTAATAAATACTGTGTTTGCATCCAGAATGAATGGCAGTCTATGCACTAAACTGATTAGCTGCACGATATTATGTGTTAACAAATATGCCTTTTTTTTCCTGGTGCCATGATGCCCAGTTCCATCCAAGGTTTATTTATTTTGGTTAATGTCACTGAAGACTGTGACAGGGATCTCTTCAACAAATGCTGGGCACCCATTTCAGTAAGTACTTCTAACTTACATTTTGTCTTTGAGTTCCTGTGGGTTTCAGTGATGTAAATGCAGCTTTGAATTTTATGCACATTATTTATTGCACTCATGAATGCATTCTGTGTTTAGGTTAATATTCACAATTGTGAGGTTTCATTACAGCATATGCTGCATGCATTGACTGGGAGGGACCCAGTACTTAGACTGAATTGGGTTTCAGTCATAAATGCATAGCAGGGAAGACCCTGTGTATACCTGACAGTTTGTATGTCTTGTGTATGTATGATTAAGTGTGTTTTTTCATATTAGAAACAAAAGTTAAATGACAAGACAGAGTACTGTACCTTATATTATGGGTAAGTCAGGTAGTAAAGTTATTGAACCATCTGTTGATTTTTCCAGACGATTATATGTACAGTACATATGGGTCAAAATCTTGTCAGTACATAGCATAGTGGCATAAATTAACTAAACCCCATTTAGATTTACGCTTTCCTAACAATTGAACTTTTGATAAAACTAAAGTAATGCATTTACAAACAAAATTAGAACATGAGGGTAATAAGATAAAAACAGATCAGTGGAATAGTTATAATGATTGGTATACTGAAACTTTTAAATTACACATATAATCCACTGTAAAGGTGTTGAAAGATACAAATGACAAACATTTGCAACAAGTTAAAGAACTTAAAAGTACGGCTAAAGCATGTAATGCCATACCAACTGCTCCTTTGTATCCAAGTTGGTGGGGAGAGGGTCTTCTGTGGAAGATGATCAGCTTCCCTTCTTCCCTCATCATATAAATGGCCAGGTCCTCTACTCATCCCAACAAGACAGAGATTAGTCTACAACCCCACAGAGAAGTGTATCTATACATGTCAGTCCTTCTGCACGTGCACACTCAACATCAGCCTCACCCCAACCTGAACCTCATAGTACTGTCCACCCCACTACTTCATCCTCTTACTCAGATGATGATGGGAGCATTGCACAACACAATAAGGAAAAATATCTGGGTAAAAAGGTGCAATTTACTTGGCAAAAGACAAGACAGGTTATGAAGCAAGAAGAGCAGGTTGAAAATTCTCTATATCCCAGCAGAGAAATACTACATCCAGATGGTACGGCATTGGTCCATAGACTTTGGACACCTACTGATTTATATGCTATAGTTAAAACTTTTTCTAAAATCAGGTAAGACCCACAAAAGTTTAGGGATGAATTAAACATTGATATTCAAATATATGACCCCACCCTGGCAGGTTTAAGATAGTTGTTAAAAGCTGTAGTCTCGTGTGATATATATGACAAATTGAAAGACAAAGCTGGATTGGCTCCAACAGAGGACTCAAATTACTCAAGTGCTGAAAGGAAAAGGGCATTAACAGAAGTCAGAGAGAAACTCTTACAAAACGTTTTTACAGCCTATCCAGTTAAACCAAACTGGGATAAAATTACTGCATGTAAGCAAAGAAAGGGAGAAACACCAGCTCATTATTTTAACAGACTTGGTGTTTTTAGCATGGTTTGATATTGCAGATCCAATGGCAAATGCTAAAGCAACTTTTAATTCTGCTTTTGTGCATGTACTCTTGCCTAATATGCAGGTATTAGTAAAGCAAAACCAGGCCGCTTGGCAGGAGGAAGAAATAGATAAGTTAATAAAATTTGCTGAGCACTACATGGATCAAGCAGATAAAAAGAGAAGACATGCGGAAGACAAACTCAGGCAATTGCAAATACAGAGTTTTGAAAGAAGGGATAGAGGCAGGGGCAGAGGTAGGCAAGGTACAAAGGGTAGAGGAAGAGCAACGGATGTTCAACAAAATCAAACTGGGAGGGGGGGCTTGTACAACTGTGGACAAATTGGACATTAGAAAGGAGAATGCCCTAATCTACAACAGCAACAACAGCAAATGCAGCAGTAAAAAAAAAAATCAAAATCCTTCCAATGTTTCTCTACCACCCCCACCCCCAGAATGACAACAAATGTCAGGAGGAATGTACTGATAACACTCGGGGGGGGTGATGAGGTAAACATAACAGCATTAATGCAAGTAGATCAAGAAGGACCTTTTGTTAAGGACAAAAAGGTGTTCCATTTCTAACTGTCACTGGTGCAACTCGATCTGTATTGAAAATAAGTGACCAGGATAAAATTCCATTATCATCTGAAAAGGTGTCAGCAGTGGGTGTTACTAACACGTCCAGTGTTTTTCCTGTATCTAAAGCTACTCCAGTCTCTCTAGGGCCATTGAAAATAAGCATGCCTTTCTATTAAGTACCTCGGCTCCAGCAACCTTAGTGGGTCAGGATCTGCGTTGTAAATTAGGATGTACTATCTTTTGCATGGCTGACAGTGATTGATGTACTTAGTACTTCTGAAGAAAAACAGAAGAGCCATGCTCAAGTGCACATGGCAGACTGTTACAGCAGGTTCCTAACATTTTGTGGGCAAAACATTCTAATGAGGTAGGTCTGTTAAAATCTGCCATAACTATGAAAATATGTGTGGATCCTATGAAGCCATTTCCTTGCCTAGCACAGTATCCTTTAAATCCTGAGGCAGAACAGGAAATCAAACCTGTAACTGAATCTCTGCTTCAAAAGGAAATTATGGCAAAAAGCACATAGTTGCTGTAATACTCCCACTTTTCCAGTTAAAAACCCAGCAGAGATGCATACAGGTTTTTACAGGATTTAATAGCAATAAATCAGGTTGTCATCCCTTCATATCCTGTACTGCAAAATCCAGCAACCATATTTAGTTGCATACCACCTTGGGATACTTACTTTATGTAGTAGATTTATGTTCAGTTTCTTTTTCTATCCCTATTTATCCAAATAATCAGTATTTATTAGCCCTTACATATGGAGAAATTCAATATACTTGGCTATGACTCCCAAAAAAGGTTTGTTGATAGTCCTTCAATCTTTTCATAAATTTTAAAGCAGAATCTTGAAGAAATCTGATTACCATGCAAAACTATTGGTGTAGTATGTAGATGATTTGCTTATAGCTTCAGATACACTTACACATTGTCAGCATTACATTTTTATGGGCCATCCCATGAGAATGCCACCTTACCCACCAGTTAGAAATTGTGAACTGGTAATTACCGATGAAGCTTTGTTGAACTATTGTTCAAAACGTGTTTCTATCCTACAGACTTTCCATAAATGTACCAAGGAGGCTCTTTCACCAACAGGAACAGTTCTCTGTCATGATTTATGACCAGGTGATCGGGTCTACGTAAAAGAATTTCAGTGCAAATCTTCTTTGGAGCCATGGTGTAAGGGGCTTCATCTTATCCTCCTAACTATATGGGTCCATGATTTAAATTACAAAAAAACCTGCTTGACATCTGCCAAGTCAACAAGAAATGGCACCACACCTCCTTCTGGTGAAATCACCAAGTCTCCTTCTTCTACTGCTCCTAACGGACATGAGAGAAAACCTGTTTCTTCGAATGCTGCACCAATATGCCATTGACCTAAATGTTTCCAACTGCTGGGTGTATGGATTTGCTCCCCATGATGCCAAGGGGGACATTATAGTGTTACCTGTCCCTGTGCAACAGACTGTTTTAGAAATGCAAATTGCTATAGAAAATCAAACTTGGTGTACCAGAGAAGGAACTGTACAAGCAGGTTACAGCAGTTGCAATAACACCTGCAATGAGACTTTAATGGCAGAGTTTGGATTGAAGACATATGATTGGGGAAAGTATATGGGACTATTGGAAAACTATTATTACATCTAAGGAGACTGTGCCTACCCTTGGTTACCTAGAAAATGGTCTGGTTGTTGTTATGTGGGATAAATGACAACAACTATTTTTTATTCTTTCTCTATACCTGCTACTAGGTTACAAAATAAGAGGGGCATACACCCTGTTGAGAAAGCAGTAGCTTTCTTTTCTCCACAGTATGGCCTACTGCAAACTATGCATGAGGTAAATCAGTTATTCCTTATATTAGCTGAAATGGCTAATAAGACATTGGAATACATTTGCATGGCAAATTGAAAATTAACTAAGTTCAAATCACCACCTTAGAAAACCGAATAGCTCCTGATTATGTACTGGCCTTGAAGGGTGGAGTTTGCCCTCTGATCAAAAAATGATGTACTTTTGTTTCAGACTTTCATGATGAAAAATAAAAGGTAGCTGATTTTATGGAACAAACTGGCTATTAATACGATTAAACATGAGTCTGGTTGGACCTTGTTTGAGTGGTTGGTAATATATTTGGAAATGCTGGTACCAGTATAATGCAAAGTATAGTTACCTTTGTTATAATCATATTTTTCTTAGCTCTTGTGTATTTTGTTATTAAAAATCTACTGATACTCTGTTTTATGGGAAAAGTTACACATGCAATGGTTGTCATACCTGAACAAAAATATTCCAGAGATTACATGTTCAGCAATGATATAATCTGAGTCTGTGATGCTGAATAGCATCAAAGGGAATTCTAATGAATATATTACTTTAATGCTTAATTTTTCTTTTAGTTTAAAACTACTGCAACAGTTTCATATTTTCCTATCCATTTAAAGTATAGCTTCACATTTGTTAGAGCAAGTGGCAAATGTTTCTTCTAATCACGCAACCTTGAAAGAAATTCATGTATCTTGTACTTTATCAATCGTGTATTTATATTGGACACAGCTGAAACTAAAGTCATTGAAAATGGACACATAAACCATGTCAAGTTAATAGCATGAGAGATGTTTTAAGCTATCCTCCCATCTGTCTGTTTACTCCTTTTACCTTGAAAATGTGTATATGGCTTTTATCACAGCTATGTTATTAGCTTTGAACCTTGTATGTTTCTTTTTTCTATTTAGAAAATATATAAGGGCTTGTATTGGTGCATATAGTTGAATACGAAAAACTATAAAAAGAATATAGTGTATTGAGGAAATAGAGGAGATCAAAACATACATCTCAACCTCTTAGCACAAGAAATCTGGACAAAGCCTAATATAATGGGGGAACAAAGGCCCACAAATAGGGACACATTTTAAATATACTGCTCTTATAAACTTAGAATATTGCTAGAATAACAGGATTTGTTTTAGCATGTGTTTTCTGAAGGCTATGAAGTCTGAAATTCAAATGCATTTGATTAGTGACTTTAATCCTTAGATCATCCCAGTGATTTGTCAAAAAAAACACAATTTTTATGAGGAACAGACCAAAAATATTAGGCAAAAATCTGGACAGTCTGAGAAAATTTGTACAGTTGAGAGATATGGATCAAGACTACCCACTATTCAAAACTTTATGTGGGAATGTTAGATGAACATCATAATTTTGACTACCTCTTTAACATACAGAATACAGAATGGGAAGCAAAGTACATGACATATGTTTAGGGATTGTACAGGAAATGTCTGTCTACAGTAACAGGATTTACAGATAAATGTCTTTGTGACAACAAGACAAAGACGGTTCAATGGTTCCATGACTACCTATCACACTGACATCAAGCTGTAAAATGGCAAAATGAATTCTCCCCTACACTACCTGTTACACTAGGTGTACCTCAGGACTCAGTTTTAGGTTTACTCCCATTTAATATTTTTACGAACAAGATCCACTCTGCTACATACCTGGCTACAACCATACAATATGCTGATGACACCACACTCATCTGTGCAGCCCCCTCCCTCTCTAAACTTTAAGAAAAAAAAACAGCTTGCTTTCTCTGCAATAGAATCCTGGCTTGCTAACTCTCACTAAATCCTGAATCCCAATAAGACAAAACTAATGATCTTCTCAAATAATAAACCCTCTGACCACCACTCACCCTTCCAAATTTATTCATCGAATAGCACCAAGATCGAACCAGTACAATGCAGCAAGCTACTTGACATCACAATTGATAACAACACGAAATTCAGTAAGCATCTGTCAATTGTTATAAAGAAAATACATATAAAACTAGGCTCTCTCTACAGATCTAAGCCATATCTCACTGATTTCACTAGACAATCTATTGCCAAGACTCATTTACTATCTCCTCTCCTCTAATGCCTCTGCCATCTTCACCAACCTGAAGAAAACCGATCTAGCCAAACTAGATGCTTGCTTTACTAGTTACGAGGTTTGCTAATAACTCCCCATACAGATCACATCACTGTAATGCCTTACAACAACTAAACTGGCTGGAATTGCACAACCTCCTTACACTCACCCAACTTACAGTAGCCCACAACATAGTATATCGACCTGATAAATGTCCAACTCTACAAGACCTACTTAAACCTCAATCCAATACAAGGCAGCTCAGATCTTCTGACCAGTTCCTGTTACAAGTCACTAAAGCCAACAACTTCTATGGAGATTATCTCTACTCCAATTGCATCTCCAGGATATGGAACTTGACCCCCCAACATATACTAACCACTGCTAACTCCCAAAAGTTTAAAACACTTCTAAAGTCTCACCTAACTCCTGGCTCTGCTCTTGTCTAAATCCTGACTGAACACTGTCTCTGTTTAATCCTTCCTGAGAAATTCCAGTAACACACCTTGAATTTACTAAGCAACCCTCAAATCTCGTACTCCTACTTTTTAACCACTAAAGACAGACACACACACACACACACACACACACACATATATATATATATATATATATATATATATATATATATATATATGTTTTTCCAAATATTACAATGTTCTTCATACATAAAAGTAATGCTGTTTCTCTAAGTGATGATGTCTTTTATAATACATTTATGATTATTATTAACCAAAAGGGCTAAAGTAGATCATCTCATCATATGTTTTGTATTTTTTCTTATATTACATATGTATTCTTTGTAACTTATGGGACATTTTTGAAGGTCTAACTCAAGTTTGTATTTTCTTATATTATGTATTCTCTGTGGGATCATTTTGGTGGTCTCATATTTTGTTTGTAGTTTCTTAGATTATGTATTCTTTGTAACTAATAGAGGTCCCCGGGCCTCTGCTGAAAATGGGTTACCCACCCAGTCAGGCTATCCTGGTAAAAAAATATAAAAATAAAAAATAAATAAATAAATAAATAAATTATCAAGCATAAAGTGAGTGATGTTAGATTTCAATGGTTCTACAGTTGAAAGCCTAGTTTTGTTACTTAAAAGACAGGAAACAAGTAGTAAGATGGCCTATGAATACCTTACTCTCTAAAGCTGTTATCAAAGATGCCCCACAGGAATCACTACTTGATTCACTACAATTTAGTGTAAGCATTCTGTTTACAAAGGGCATGTCACATAACTCCAAAAAAATGCTAAAATACTGAACAGGCAGATAAAATAATAATTTTGAAATTAGGATCTGAGCTGAGAACTGTTCAAAACTGACTTGAGAAAGGATTGTATTCATGTAAACATGGTCATCCAACTCCATTCCCCTTGCATAATGCAGGTAAAACAAAATGTATACACCCCACCCCACCTAAATTTTCCTCCCTTCCTCCAATCCCACCTTTCCTCCTGCTTTCCTCCCCCTCCCTCACTTTCTTCTCCACTTCCTTCCTTCCCCTAACACCCAACTTATTCCTAACCTTCCGTGTACTACAATAACATTTTACTACCCTCCACCTTGCTCCTCCTACTCCTGCCCATTCATCTAATACTTATTCTTCCTTTCCCTCCTCTACCTCTCTCTCTCACTTTCCTTATTCTTATTATCGACTAACTCCTAACTCTCCTGCTTGCCCAGCCTGCTCTAACCCAATCCTACTCTACACCTTTATCTTACTTGACTTCTCTTCCTCACTAATATCTCTTCTCTGTGTGTAATAGGCCACCATACTTCCTCTGAAATATTTTTCCAAAACACTGATACTGCATTCAGATTTGATGTTCTGTACTTATAACATCTTGCCTGCTCTATATGTCCTAGGAAGCCCCTTTTGTGTTTATTTTATTATTTGTCAACTGGAGTATTTTTTGACTTCTGTTTTACAAATGTTTGAGTTGCACTATTTGTTACTCTGAAATCTACCTATTGTATTACTTATTGTTTTATTGCTGTATAATGTTAACTCTGGAGCTTTTCTCCCAGGCCTTCTCTGAAAAAGGGCTCACGCCCAGACGGACATACCCGGTTAACAAATGTCAAATAAATAAATAAATACACTAACCAAATCATGAATGAAAAGGGCCAATAAACCGATCCACCTAACATTATTAAAAATATAAATAAATTATTTTTTATATGGTTGCTCATTAGATAAAGACTAGACAAATCTGATGAAGCAGGAATACAATTCAAGATGGAATAACATTTTTAACTAGAGTTTTTGACTCTAACACCTTCAGGATCCTGCTGACATTTGGTGAGGCTCATGTGAGGTCTGCAGTTGTGAAATATTGTTATCCGTACTAAAACAGAATAGCTTATCATGCTAGAGTGGATTCTTTTCTTTTTCTGAACTCATTACATCTGCAGTGAGACTACAGGGATCCCTAACAGATCTTACTTCCTGTTTTTTAATAGGCTTAGCCATGCTAAATTTTTTAATGCAGCACTGTGACACAGCAGTCAGCATAGCTGCCTCATAGCACTTGGCATTCCAGATTTTTCTCAGTTCGGCTGTCTTCAGTGCAAAGTCTGTAAGTTCTTTACTGTGTCTTTGAGGTTTCATTGAAACTTCTGATTTCCTGCAACATACAAATGATCTTCTGCAAGGTAATTGGCAGTCTTTTAAATTATCCATCAATGTGCATGTATCCTGTGAAAGGCTTGAACACTATCCAAGACTACTATGTCTGCCTTGTGCCCGGTGAATCCTGGGAGAGGTTATGCCTACCTAGAAACCCTGAATTAAATAAGTGGGTACTTGTGGACAGAATGAAAGAATGAATAAAACATATTTTTCTGTTATTGCATATGCTAATAATTCAGTTATTTTAATAGCACACCTGTGTTACTCCTCTGCAAAGTGCCCTTTTCAAACATGGTTAACTGACTATAAGCTCATTTTAAATATTAAGAAGTTAAAGGCTACTGAGCTATCCTTCTTATCTTATGAATCAACTTTTATCTAATTCTGACGGTGAGAAGGAGTGGATTATATATTTTAAATACTACTGAATACTAAAATGCATATTTATTTCATTTTATTTTTCATAGTAAAGGATTATTTACACATAGATTTATAGTAAACTGCTCCCTTTAAAGGAGTGGTACATTTAATGTCGTTGGAGGTAGCAAATACTATAATTTCTTTCTTTAGCTCTGCATCACAGCTTGACAACACTGTGTAATGTAACGTTGTTAAAAAAGATCTGACATCATGCTATCTGAAATTAGCAAGGCTAACCCAGGGTAATCCATCATTGTCCTTTATATAAGGATTCAGATTACTCATGTTTAAAGAGGAAATGGCAGTGATTTTATTAACTCACATATTTAGTTGTCTAACTTATTTATTACCTACTGTAAATCTGAAATACTCATTTATTTTTCCTTACAATATTCTGACATTTAAAGAAGTTTTGACACACACACACACATATATATGCATGTATGTATATATATATATATATATATATATATATATATATATATATATATATATATATGTGTGTGTGTATACACAATTTAGGTATTTTGTTATTGAAAATAAATACTGATCTTTTAACAAACTTTGAAGTCTGTAAAACATCTCAAAGTTATTTTGCTGTCAACTAAATTCTTGTGTTTAAATAATGTTTCTGTTGTAAATGCTACATTTTATTTTAAGACGGTATGTCTGTCTGTTTTATCTAGCACTCATGAAAAAAGTTTGCCTGTACTGTCTGCAAGAAGAAAATAAATTAATTTAAAGGAAAGCTGGCCACTATAAACAAAGTTACAATTAAAACTGTCAACCATTTCAAGTACTCTAGAGCAGTGTTTCTCAACCGCCGGTCGGCGGCCCAGTACCAGGCCCTGGTATCAATTATACCAGCCTGCCAGTGGTTGAGAAACACTGGCACAGTTTTAGAGAGATAGAGAGAGAGAGAGTGTGTGTGTGTGTGTGTGTGTGTGTGTGAGATCAGAAGAGAGTGAGAGCGATGTGTGAGTGAATGTGTGCATGAATGAGAAAGTGGGTGTGAGAGAGATCGGAAGAGAGTGGGAGTGATGTGTGAGTGAATGCGTGCATGAATGAGAAAGTAGGTGTGTGAGAGAGAAAGATCAGAAGAGAGTGAGAGCGATGTGTGATTGAATGGGTATATGAATGAGAAAGTGGGTGTGTGAGAGTGAGAGCACAGTGGCATAGCTACAGGGGTGGTGAAAAGGGTACTACTTTTGGGACTATGTAAGTAAAAAAAAAACTGTTTTACCTTTGGGACCATTTCTTCTTTAAGAACAGGACCATTCTTTCCAGTCTGATCACATCACGTCAAGCACACACAGACGTCCTGCCCGTCCGTGCAATTTGAATTTGTTACTGCTGTCAAGTTCAGTAAGTTGCTGCCAATGAGTGTTCGATTCCAGTGTGTTTGAATTAAGTAATACAGCCAAGGTGTATGCTGCCAAGTAAGTTTCAGTCTTGCAGTCTTTCAGGAAGCACATGGTAACACAATATTTTATTCTAGCAACTTTGTAAGATTATACAAGCAATACCAAACAGCACTCCAAAGGATAAATGCCTCATTGAATGAGAAGAAGCTTAAATAAAATAGTCCAACAGTGTATACAATGAAGCAAACACGTAGAAGGACCATAAAAATAAACTTCAAGCACGTTTATTAAAATGAACCCAGTGCACAGAAACAGGTAAGCAAAGTTGAGAGATATAGTTGAGTGTCAGGTAGATTTTACAAGGAGCTGAGAGCTTCAGAGGAAGAGAAGTTTAGTGCTGCTTATGCCAAGTCTGTTTGCATTGTTAGTAGCACAACAGGTAGTATACTTGCTTTTGATGCAGAAGGCTGTGGGTTCTACTCCTACAGTACATAGGTGGATTGCTGATACTGTACTGTGTTGTACTTTTAAAGGGGGTGGATGCTGCAGTCCTGAGAATGTCCTCCTTTGGTGGAGATATCTAGTAACTGTGACCCTGTTATCAGTTTGCCATTCATTCCCTATTGCAATATTACTAGCTTATCATTTGTTTAGTGTAACATAGGCAATTTATTCTTCAGGGGGTGACAGGCACTTTATTTGTAGATGAAACAATGAAATATAAAGTTGTTTGCTAACAGCAACCTCTTCATTAGTTACAGATCTCTTTAATGTGGAATTAACTGTTAAAGTGCTGCATTTTTACATTCAAAATGTTAGTTACTGTTGGAACTAGTGTTTAGAATTGAGAAATTCATACATTTATCTTTATTAAATTAGATACTTTGCATATATAAATATTTGGAGTGTGTATGTGATAAAGTGATTTGCTGACAATTTGACATCCTCCTGCTTTGGAAAGGTATTTATGAGCAAATTTGTTGGGGCTGGGCCCTCATCTTATAAAATAAAATTTACCAGGCCCTAGCCTCACAGAGGTTGAGAACCACTGCTCTAGAGTTTAGACAGATGAAAATCCTTCTTCTCTCGCTTCCTCTCTCTCTGTTGTAAATGTACATCACAATAAAATACTTTGCAAGATGTACAAGCTGTAGAATTTCTTCAAGAAAGCTCAAGTCCAAGCAGCTCATTATATATTTTTCTGCTGTATTGTGGTCTGTATAATGAGCCATTCCTGGGATTCAGAAACACTTTGTATGTTGCTGTAGACCAGTGTGCATGATGAGCTGCCACGAGCTGGGAGGGGGCTTTTCAGAAACACACTGAACACGATCACAGAAGACCATAAGTTACTATTGCCCAAATAATATGCTAGTGAGCACATAATCCCCCGGATTTACTAATCTTCTGTGCAGGACTAACTTAGTCCTGCATGGAAGTGGCCATTTAGGAGCAGGATGGCAGCGCACCATGCATATTAATGAAGGCGCACTGCCTGAGCTCCTAATCTTACATGGAGTGTGTAAGAGTGCAGGGAGTGTGTCTGAGAGCAGAGCTTCCAGAATATACATGCCCCCGCAATGAAGAACAGTAGAAAGGCCAAAGGAATGAGCGGGACTGCTCAAAGCTGTCCACATACCCCCAGCAACATCCCCCCACATGTACAACAGCAATAGTAAATACAAATCAAACAAACAAACCTTTTTTTTAATTATGCATCCGATTACAGCTAACCATAGGTGTGCGAATTTGCCCATCGTTTAGCTATGGTTAATGCAGCTTAAATGGCTGAAGAGGATAACAAGGAAGATATATGCAAATAAAGTAGTATAGCAATAGTGTAGTGGGCACAGCATTTACCCTACTAGCAGGCATTCCCGGTTCAAGTCCCACTGCAGCACATTCCATTTTCCATGTCAAATCACATTATGACCAATATTTTAGTTACATAACCTCCTAAATAACATATATTTGTGAACTGGCGTACTGCATTAAATGCATATGTGAGGTGTCAGTGTCATAATGTTGCAAAGTCCACAGATAATCACTTGCCCCATACAGTACATGTACACAGGAATCATGGATACAAATGGAAGGTAAAATCTGTAATGAATGATAACCCCATACAGCTTCCAAATCCCCCTCCTTCCCAAGAACTATTAGATATTACTGTCTAAATCAGTGCAGTTGTAAGCGGGAGTAAACACTAGTAAGCAAGTGTAAGCACCAATAAGCAGTAATAAGCATATTTAAGCACTAGTAAGTGAGTTTAAGCCCGTTTGCATGGGGGTAAGCAATATTAAAGCTAACTCTCTGTAAGCATCATTAACCAGAGGTTAGCATTGCTTACCCTTATGTAAATCTGCTTACAACTGCTCAAAAGTGCCTTAATCACTCTGTATCCAATGACCCTTGTTCTGCCCAGCAACAAAATAAACAGCCTTGCAGGTCTTGAACCCAGGACCTTATACACTATAGTCACAGTGGTTAACCACCAAGCCATCACAGCAGTACAGATGAATGAGGTATCACCAAACAAATCCTCACTATAGTAAAATCAAACTGAACTTGTGAAAGGAATCAGTATACAGTCATATGTTCTGTAACCCACTACATAACATAAATATGTGAACTGGAGTACAGCAGTAAGCCCAGATGTGAGGTGTAATTGTAATAGAGTGTTGAAGTCCCCAATACAACACAAGGACCCCATACAGTGTACATACACATGAATTATGGATACCAGACATATATATAAGATGTAATGAATAATAAATCAATGCCAAAAAGAAAATATAATGCAAAGTCTATTGTAAGCAATGCTAAGCATTGCACAGGTCAGCTTAGGAGGTGTAAGCAATGTGTAGGCCAGATAACTCAATGTGCCCAGTGGTATACCCCTTTAAACAATGCCAACCTTAGGTAAGCAGGTTTGCCCATAGCTTAGCTTTTTCAAAACCGGCCAAAAACGGCAAAGTGCAGGAAATCAGCCCTACTTAAACCCATCAGGTGGGAATACATCTCATAATTGGTTGCAGCTTCCCTTTGCAGGCAGCATGGCAGAAAGGGGAGATGATGTGTGCTTCTGAGCACAGTGCTGGGGCATCCAGGAGTCCGGAGTCATGGCAAGACTCCTTGTCAAAGACCATGAGCAGAGACTGCTGCAGGGCCAGTACCAGGGTTCCCAATATAAGGTGGAATCCTGGGACCGTCTCACCTGTGACCTCACCAGTGCCACTGGCATACCCCGAACTGGTGAGCATGTCAGGCATCACTATGCAAACCTGAAGCGGCATAAGGGGGACCTCTTGGAGCAGTGGATCCAACAGGCTAGAATGGCAGGGGCTGTCCCAGCTGTGTGTATCACTCCACTATGTGTGTAATAATTGCCAGCTCATGTATATCATGGATAGGCATGGCTAAATGTTCCTCTTATATCCTTCACAGCTGCAAGTGAGCAGGCCGTGAACCAGGAAGCCTATGGCTGTCGCCTGGAGAGGTTGCGACGGGAGGCAGGTTAATAATACTCTTGCATGTACTGTCATAGGCAATAAATCTAAAAGTATTAGTAAATTAATTGCCAGTACAAAACCTGTATTGTTTAAGGCAAGTACTGCATACACTAGAGAAAATGGCAGGAAGAGTCTCATATAGTTTGTATGTAAATAAAAGCATAATAGCCTGACAATAAAAGTCTAACTGCTGGACTGCATGTGTATTCACTGGTATCATATGGTGATGTAGATTTGCAATCAAGTAATAATACTGTTGTATTAAGCACTGCTACCCACACTGTGCACCATAAATAGAATGTGTAGGAATGCCTATATATGACTGGTGTAATCCCCAGAGGTCATTTAGTACAACTGAGAGACACATACACAGAAAACAGTGAAAAGGCAGACAACAAAATCCAAATAGTACATGCAACTGAGAAGTGAACTGTTGTATTTTTAGCACACACAGCCATAGTTCGAATCCTGGCAGTGGTAGTAGTCTGCATACAGAATCATACCCCACAACTGTACAGATATGTCCAGAATGCCCAGTAAAGTGGCCCATATCTGTTGCCTGTCAACCTGTCCCCCCTGGGAAATCAGTGGGATGATCCCAGATGTATAGGCCGCAAACAGGAAATACAACTGATTGACACACATCTATGAGAACAAAGCTGGCACACTAGTAACTCCCCAAAACCTTATGAGAGTAAGAAGCCACGTATGTCCCATTTACACCCCGATGTTGTCAAGCCATGGCCAAAGTGTTTACAGTAACAGAGTGAGATGTATGTGCATAATAGTAATGTGGAATCTGGTACTTTGTGTGGCAATATTCAGGTAGTGCTAACAAACATTTCTCCCACAGGTCTGTCAGATATGAACATTGTGCCCAGAAATGCAAGAATAATACCCTGTACTGGTATGTTTACTTTGATATTGTATGGCATTGTGACTGATGCAGTTGCTCTGAATAATAAGGTATTACTCATCACTGTCGCCCACACTGTCCTATGAAATATAACTGTCTAAGAAATCCTGTATAAGAGTATTGTAATACCAGGTCAGAATGCAAAACCACTGGAGAATTAAAAGACATTAAGCAAGCAGATAGGAGATATACAGCAATATCTATATAGCAGACACAACTCTGATGGACAGTGTTTTAGTTGTAGCAGACACAGCCATGGTCTGAATCCTGGGAGTGGAAGTAGGCTACATACAGAATCATACCCCACAACTGTACAGATAAGACCAGAATGTCCAGTATATGGGCCCATATCTGCTGCCTGTCCCCCTGAAACGTCAGTGGGATTATCCCAGATGTTTAGGCAGCAAACAGGGTCTACAACTGATTGTCACACATCTATGAGAACAAACCTGTCACTCTAGCAACTCCTGAAACTGTTATGAGAGTAATAAGCTAAGTATGTCCTATCTACATCCCCATGTTGTCAAGCTGTGACCAGAGTGTGTACGGTAACAGAGTGAGACGCATGTACATAATACTAATGTGTAATCTGGTACTTTGTGTGGCAACATTCAGGTAGTGCTAACAAACATGCTCCCACAGGTACGTCAGATACGAACACTGTGCCGAGAAGTAAAAAGCTTGATACACTGTACTGGTACTGTTTACCCTGGTATTATATGGAATTATGTGTGTTGCAGTTGCTCTGAATAATAAGGTATCACTGTCACCCACACTGGTGCTACATAATATAACTGTGTAGGAAAGCCTGTATAAGAGTGTGGTAAGTCACTAAAGGTTGAAGAGGGCAATAGTCTAGATATGTCCCAGTTCCCCTGCTTGTGGTCAAGACATGGCCAGAGTCTGTGCAGAAGGAGATGGACAGGTATATGCACAACATCAACCTGGAATCTGGGAGTATGTGTAGAAACAGTGTTAAACATTTCCCCCACAGGTATACCAGGTAAGAGGTGTATACTGCAGGTAAAACCAGTTCATGTATAAAGATGACGACAGCCATATCACTGTCCAAACTAAGGCAATAGGGTAGTGTAGTAATACTTGTAAGGTACAGATAGCAGCACTGACTAGGAAAGTAATGTGAACTACAGGAATATACTAGTTGTTAACTGACATCTCCCCCCCTCACCATATCTCCAACAATAAACTAATACCCATCTCAACTGGTATGTAATGACTTCGCTGTTCTGTTGGGACATATGTCCTTTTGGTTGATAATTATTTAAATCTGTTTCCATGCATGTTCTATGTTGAAATACTCCAACATTAGTGGCATGGTGCCATCAATGTAACTGCATGCTGTTGTTATTACCACTGTGGTCCTATATATGCATGTGTTCCGTTTGCTATGCAACTGTTCCGTATCTGGTGTCTGGGTTAATGGGAATATCTATGCATGCTGTTATACCTAACCCTGGAATGTGTTGACTATTACTAACCCACATATGTTGATACACCATAAACACCATAGACTGTATGGGAATGCGGGTCCCAGTGGACCCACCTGTCTCACCTCAGCTGGCTGTGGCACCGGGCACCAGCAGATCTGTAGCCCAACCCGGGACCACCTCATCCATTGGTCCTGTACCACCTTTGGGTGAGACTGCCTCAGGGGATGGGGCTTACCCCCCCAGGAGCTGGCCAGACAGGAAGCTGTCACCCATTGCCAGGTCCGGGTCATGGTGCGTAAAGAGCTCGATCAGCAGTTTGGAGATCTTCTATGCCAGCTCTTGGGCCGTGTGTCATGACTAGAGGGTCAGCCTGGCTCTCCAACTCAGCCTCCAGCACAGCCACCTTCGGGGCTGTGAAGGTGCAGTGGTGACTGTCCATGGGTGGGGATCTCAGTCCCACTGTTTCCACTAGGGGGCTCATGGCCTTCCATTTTCCCAACACTCCTCCCCATCAAGGTGTTTACCCCCCACATGTGTCATATACCACCCTTGTATGCATCTTGTTTGTCTTGTCTGTTAACCTACCCAAACTACCTCCCCAAATATACCTACTATCCCTCCCCAACATCCCACTCTCACCTGAAAAAAAAGGCAATCTTTTCCCAAAAAAAAATTATCGCCCAATACATAGCTGTCCATTTTGCACACGTGTCCACTGGACACATGTAATCTGGTCTAATTGGCATCACAACATATTAATGTTGTCCTCACACTTCTCTCAGGGGTTTGAGTGTCCAAATCTACCTCCAATGTCAGTGAATATGCACAGCTGATGCTGTAGAAGAAATGGGCAGCTATGGACCTTCCCTACACCATCCTGCACATCCCTAGCTATTCTCCCTACTGTCTTTCCCTCTTTGTGCCCCTTTTTCACCACTTTCCTATCAAACCTTTTTTCTTTTCTTTTAAAGAAATTAGAGTGGGAGTAAGCACTTTTAAGCAGCAGTATACAGGTTTAAGCCTTTTTGCATGGGGGTAAGCAATACCTACACAGGTTAAGCAATTTAGAAGCTAACTGAGTATAAGAAACTGTAACCATAAGTTAGCAGTGCTTACCTCCGCACAAACCCGCTTGCAACTGCTTAAAAGTGCCTTAATCACTCTGTATCCAACGGCCCTTGTTCTGCCCAGCAACAAAATAAACAGCCTCCGCAAGGCTCCCTGCACACCATAGCCAAAGTGATTTACCACTAAGCCATGTCAGATATACATAACCCTGATGTTTTCACAAACATATCATCTAGCACAGTCATTCAACAGTACAGGAAATGTATTTAAACATGTAGATGTATGTGTGTGTACATATATTAATATCTAAATAGATAAATACATATCTATATATATATATATATATATATGTGTGTGTGTGTGTATAAATACACACACAGATATATATATATATATATATATATATATATATATATATATAAACATACATCCATATGAATATGTCTATAGATATATATGTCTATATATATATATATATATATATATATATATATATATATATATATATATCAGCAATTTTATATATATATATATATATATATATATGTATATGTAAGCAGATATATATATCTATATAGGTATATACAGACATACATCTGTAGATAAAAATGGGAACATAATAAAAACATATATGTCCACATGCACTGTTAATGGGGTTGAGGCCCAACAAAACATGTCTTGTACAGATAGGTATCCCCCCCACAGCCAAAGACGTCTGCCCTGCAATACACTACCAACTGTTGCAGATCCCATAACCAGGACCTGACATGACATGGGCACAAGATGTTAACAGTACTCCATCCCACCTGTATGATGTCAGGCTGGTATAAGTAACATATCATGCAGTACAGTCTGGCTCCCATAGGGAATGTACAATGTGGAAGCAATCAGCATCCCTAGGATACATATACACAGACACATATATACAGATACAGATGTTGTTGTTGTTGTATCTTTCGGCTTTTCCAAGTTAGGGGTCGCCACAGCGGAACTCCGGTCTGCTAATGATTGGCAGTAGATTTGTGCGTACCAACTTGCCAGGCCTGATGCACAACCTTCAACGAAGGTACACCCATTCATGCATGTCTCCACACAGAAGACGCTTTAGCTGAGAATCGAACAGGACAACGTCTTACTGTGAGGCGACAACGCTACCGCAGCACCACCACCGCAGCTAGATATATATATATATATTTATATATATATATATATATATATATATATATATATATATATATGTATAGATATATATGTAACTACACATACACACACAGAGACATGTATAGGAAGATACATATGTAGAAGGTGCACACAATATGGAACAGCCAATATGCCTACAGTTACCACCTTACCAACTGGACACTGTATGAGCCACCCATACAAATGTCAATCGTTGCCTGCAACATATACCCACAGAGAGGTCAAAGGATATAACACCACACACAGGTTTGCATACATGGGAAAGCTTTATATGTGTACTATTACAGTTGTATATGCCATGTCATATAGCTGTTTAGACACTGACATACATATAAACAGAGTAATGTCAGGCCTTCAAGTAGTACAATAGTAAAGACAGTCTGGGCCACAGGATACCAAACAATCAACAGTAAGTAATGCAGATGTACAGTCCAGCAGCCTCTGTCTACACTCTGTACACAATCCCTAGGGGGTAAAGACCTCAGTTGACACAATGGGATGTACCTGTTACATAACAAGGCATAACTGACACCATCAGAATCACACTGACAACCAGAACAGTCTATATGGCAGGAGGCAGTAGGCCTGCATTTACCCAATGTGGATTGTATGGTAATGTACATTGAAATACCTTAAGGCAGCTTACCCCTGATACCCCCACATGTTGTAACAGCCCATGTTAGTTATGGTGCATCCCCCCCAGACTCAATAATACAGGGCCATATACCACTGTTACATACACTGGCCTCTGGAGTGCATAAGGGCACACATGTATTGTGTAGGTGAAGCCCACATATATATGGACCCAACCCCACAATATGTGTGGGGGACACAATAGCAGTGGACTGATGGCAGGAATGGCAGCATGACATACTCACAGCTCACTACATAACAACCTCTGACAGCATGTCATATGTGCAAAGCCTGGTATGTAGGTGGAGGACAGAGGCTGGAACACAGGCCCATATGTGTAAAACTGTTGTCATACACTAAGCGAGTCACTGGCGTTACAGGATAGTCTACAATATACCCTTAGTCAGGAATATGAAGTTAGAAACAGAAATAGATGTAGCCATGTACTGATAGCACTCGACACACAAACTGCCAGTGATATATTTGACACAAGACCTGTGTGGTGGACAGACAAAACATAACAGGCACACCTCTGGCCATCAAGAGGATAGGCCCACAGTTGAGAGCTATGTAGACAAACTGCATTCCAAGTTAAACTAGTATGTACACACAAACCCTGTAACACCAGTGCTATACAATGCATACAACACTACTCACTCTATCTGTAGTTCTAGAACCTCCTACAAATATGTAGCTGGCCTGAGTGTGCAGGTTCTCCTGTAAGAGGTAACGCTACCTGCTGTCTGTAACACTGATGCCCACACACAGGAAGGATGTCCATCATACAGGAAAGGTAAAGGGACTATGCCCACAGGATGAAGGGATTTATAGTAGTTGGTTGCCTTGACAGTGGTAATTTGAAGTACTACACAGCATGCTGCATGCAGGTAGCAAGTGGAGGACACTGATTGGTGCAGAGGCCATCACCTGATCATGTGCATCACCTACAAATTCCATGCTGCAATCTATGCAAAGCAGCTCATTCCATTTACTGGAGAGAGACTGAGAGTGAGAGAGAGAAAGTGAGAGAGTGTGCATATAAGGCACAGAACAAAAACTAAATAAATCCAGAAGAGTCTGCATTCCCATAACAGGTATGGGAAGTATATATGTATGTAACTTACCATAGTTCTTGGTCCATAATAACGGGACAGATGATACGGAATGATTTATATGTGCCCTCAGGTGTTGTTGTAATGATGTTCAGCTGAACAACTGCTAAGGACAATAGAGTCCATCCCTGTGGGTAGTGGGCCATACCCATCAACATTGCAGAGCTGCACTGACTGATAAGATGTAAGCTATCATAGTGTTTGTTGTGTAATGGAAAGTATGTATATTACGTGGCCAATAGCTGGTGGTGAAAGTAATGCCATTATGATGGACATGTAGGATCCACAGCCCACCCCTTGCAGGATACTCAGGTTAATCTGTATTGTAGCATGCAGGAATGCCATAGGTGTGTAATAGGGTTACCTGCAATCTGGCCCTACATATACCCCCTTAATGTCAGGCTGTGTCCATATGTGGCACCTGTCTGTGTTGTAGCAAGGCAGAACAGTGCAGCTGTGCAGGAATGTGTTGTGAGATTGTGGACCTGATGTCTGAATGTACCCCACATATAGGTATGCATATGTGTACACACACACACATATATATATATATATATATATATATATATATATATATATATACATGTATGTCCACAAATATACAGATACCCATGTGTAGACATATATATGAGATCATATATACATCACATATATCTACACATATATAGATATATACCTATATGCACATGTCTACATATATACAAACACACACACACAAACATATATGTATGTAAATACATGTACCCTGTATTACTACCACAGTGCTGCATGCTATGTGCGAAGAAACAGCACACATAGCAATACACACAGATATCTACAGCTGTCAGTGTGTGCAACATGGATGGGTATGTCACATGTGAACCCCTTGCTGGGACCACATTGCCCTTGTCTGTGAAGTATGGAAATGGGACTATGGGGAAGTATGGCAGGTACAGCTGTGGAGGTGGTCAGGGTTGGTAGCTATAGAGGAGAGCCTACAGGGGTGGTATGTGACACATGTGGTGGATAAACACCCTGGCTGGTGTGTGTGGTCTGTGATGTGGATGCCCCATGGGGCCCAATATGGACACAATGGGAACAAGCCTACCACCCACTGCTACTCACAACAGCAGACCATGTCCTAAAGGTGCCTGGCCTGGAGGCTGAGCAGGAGGAGCATGTTGGCCCCTGTGAATGTGTACTGGGTGCCTCAGAGTGATGTAGCACATCCCACATGTGTATGTGGAGCCGGTTATGGAACAGACCCTGTACCTGACCTCAGGGGACAGGAACATGTCTGTGTGTGCCCCCGGCGGGAACAACATCCCCTGGGTTGGTTCCACCTGATGGTATTGCTGGACCAGTACATGAGGAGGCCCCAGGGTGGGATACACATGTGCTGTGGCCGGGTAACATGGGCAGATGAGTTTGGAGAGGTGGTTCTGCTGGCCAGTAGTACATATACATGCTATTGTGTCTGTTATATAACATATGTTGGTAGTAATAGTCTACACAATCCCAGAACATGTCCAACAGCATGCATAGATAACCGCAATAACACAGTATATCAGATGTGCAGTGCACACACATAGCAAGCATACCACAGGCATATATGTAACCATTGTGGCCCTGACAATGGCATGCAGGTGAATAGTCTGTAACAGGCCAGCAATGATAATGTCCACACAGGGAATATGGCTACAAACCCATTGCACAAAGCGTGGTACAGTACAATATCTGCCCCACTGGTAGGTATGCTGTAGCCAAACCTGTTGAGTTGTGTACGGTTTGTTGTCAGTGATATGGTGGGGGGGTAACAGTGATGTGTATTAAGAACTGTGGTAACCTTGCTGCATGACTTGCTCACACCTGTGTCCATCTTTATGTCTTTCAGGCACGATGTCTCATAGAAGGCTGCCAGCCTACACAGCAGCAGAAAATGACATCCTGCTGGATGGACTCAGTCATTACTATGCAACCTTGCTTGGCCAGGCTACCCATGATCAGCAGGAGTGGACTGCCCTGTAGAACAACCTAGTCCACAGGGTCAGTGATGTCGGAATGCACAACAGCAGTTATGAGCAGGTCCAACATCATTGTTCTGACCTGCTTCGCAATGTCCATCGGCAAGCTGCTGCAGTCCAGGAGATCACCTCGCCATGGGGGGGGGCATGCCATCCATCCCCCCCTGACACGTGTGGAGGAGCTCCTGGCCAGCCTCATGGCACATGGCCATCCGGCCAGCCACCAACCGCCAGACACCTTTGTGGAGGTGGGTACCACCCACACACCGGCCAAGGTGTCTGCAGATAAGGTCACAGGGCACATCTGTAGACCACTGTTGTGTATACATCCTAATCAGTACAGGTAGATTATGCATATCTGACATGTCATAGATATATTTTGTTGCTGCATAGTAGTGATAAACAGATGTCCATGTGTGGTAGTATTGTGGAAATGTACTGCTGATGTATTGTAATACTGCATCCACCCTGTAGCACTGCCACAGTTGTGGCCACTGACTTTGCATCTCTCACCCTCTTATGTAGGTCCCTACGGGATACCATCAAGGCAGCAGCCTGTAGCTGGTGTGTATGGTTTATGTCGATGTTTGCCAATACACCAGGCATGTAATAGCAATGGTATATTCCATGTACATATCTAACCCACCTACCCAGAATGCATGCTGTACATGTGCACGTATTGTTGCTGTGAAATGCACAGCATCACAGGGGTGACTATGATGGGGTATTGGAAGGGTATGTCAGATACCTGCAAGATAACTAACATCCTGTCATTGTGGAATGTGTCCACAGGGAGTAACATAATGGTGGGAGACATGGCCTACAGTAGGGACATGTTTGGAACAACACCCATATACAGTGCAACACCAGTGTATATACCTGTAGGACAATGGCAACTGCTACAGAGATACACTATGGCATAAGGCATTACAGTGGTCCACATTATCATCTGGGACTAGGCTGTAACATGTGGTGTTCAGTGTATGGGACACTGCAAAGTGACACATGTGTAGGGCTTACTTGTCATGCATCTGCAAAAAGGGTGAAGGAGGGGGAGGGTGTCAGCATGACACACCAGTGCACTGCAGCAGGGATCCTAAGGATGCTAAGAATGTCTGTATCTGCACAGTCAGGTTCAGGACCTGTGGCAGCCATAACCCTACCCCCACAGCAATAGTGATGGCAGTGTGTGAACACCAAGGGATGTGCACAAGAGTAAACCTTGCAATCATGCAGAATAGGGGGACATGTGTAGGGCAGACTGAACATACACTGGCAAATACAGATGGCCCATGCTGGTATACCCCTGCCAGGAGTAGTGACTGCTGTAGTACACACAAAAAGAGGTGCGACAAACCGTCATGCTAAGGGTGTGCACACATATGCCCACACGGTGTGTATGCATTGTGGTCATCATCTGTACACCTAACACATTCTGTATACACTGCATGTGAAAGTACAGGACATATGTCACATATAGGGCTCA
Source organism: Protopterus annectens (assembly GCF_019279795.1). NCBI lineage: Eukaryota > Metazoa > Chordata > Ceratodontiformes > Protopteridae > Protopterus > Protopterus annectens. The sequence continues at coordinate 613,571,880 of NC_056747.1, forward strand.
TGTACTGTTAGGATATGCGGTGATGTGGTCCCATGGCAGATCAAGGATGGGTGCGTCATAGCAATAAGGGTGTGTACATCCCCCCATAGCCATGGTATGCTGTGATGGTTGTCAGTGTAAGAGTATTGGATTGGTCATACATGGTCCGCTGATGTTGAGAGCTGTGAATCAGACATCAGGCATTCACAAATGACATCTGTCCACATATCATCCCAGGTATGTGTTGCTGGAAAACATAGGAGTTGTGAGCATTAAAGCTGACATAACCGACACAGTAGTACACATTCAGCAATGGGCTGTACACCTGTGAGGTCTGATGTAAAGTACATGGCAGGGTGCAGAACAGGTGTACAGCAATACCGTGTTCACGGGTGCAGTGGTATCCAGGGGAAGGGGCTTTACCTAGTGACACAGCACATGCATCACACACATGTATACTGTTGCTAGCATGGATTGACTATAGCTGCACTGCATGCTGTTGGATACCATATGTTATGCATGTTGACAGAGAGGGTAATAAGAGAACTATGTGTACTATCATTGTGCAACCTCACCTGTATGTGTGTGTGTGAATCCTGGTAGGTAGTTAGTTTGTCTGTAGGGTCACTCTGGTGAAGTGGAGGGAGGTTGATGCATGTAGGATGCTTGTGTGCATGTGTGTGTTTTTGTATGGCTGGCCATATATGCACATGTGTGATTGTGAGGTGTTCGTGCAGCAGTACCTCCCTCTGGGATCATGCAGTACATGAACTGCCACATTACACAGCAGGAATACTTGTCATGTGTGCAATCACAGGACAGCTGATAGTATAATATGGTCTGTAGCATGGAACAGGCATTGAGAGGGAAGGTAGACACCAGGTACACCCTTAATATCGCATTCACCAGAGAGGTCCCCTACAACTTATGTATCCAGCACTACAGATGCATTGGGGAAGTACTAGTCAACACCAGGGAGTAATTCCAAATATTACAGTTGTCACATGATAGGCTGATTGAGCAGCATATATGGCATGTACTGAGCATTACATACACATGACACACCTGTGTGTGATATTATGGATAGAACATAGTAGCCCACATATATAGGGGCCATGCTCATGATGTCCAGACATACACAGGGTGAACACCAAATGACAGCAGACAGGCCATCTAAAACCACTACACACAGGTCAGGCAAGTAATGTAGTAACAGGTCCTGTGTTGTGACTGCTTGTGTAGGCATTTAGAGGACTGATATGTTAATGAGTGGTATCAATGTGTGTATGTTAACAAGTGTGATGCAGGATGGCGTACACATGGACATATACTTAGGACTGTCTGTAAAGTCACGGACAGATAGGTATTAAGGAGGTGTGTGTGTGTATATGTGTGTACTGTTAGGCAATGCTGTACAGATTTTAAAGTGCATTTATTGTTTCCCCCACAGGTGGTGAGGTGGGTCAGGGTCCCTCCTGCATGCAATCCGATGTTGGCGTCCATACAGACACCAAAGATGATGACAGTACTGTTGAGGCACAGGTGGGGTTATCAGGGGCCAACACTGTGCCATCATTTGACATCCCCCTTTTAACCACCCCAACCCCGAACACAGTTGCAGTGCCTATACATACCCCATCACCAGTGGCCATAGCAGAGGGACAGCTGGCGTTTGGGGGCAGTGCACAAAAAAGTGTGGTAACCATGCCTACTGTGTCTGGTCGCAGCAAGCATAGCCAGATGTCCAGCAGTGCACCACATAGGCAGATGTCCCAGGGTGCTCGTGGTAGGGCCGCTGGACATCATGCCCTGGCAGAGGTGACATAGCTGGTACCAGCAGATGCATGTTTCAGGCTGTCATGGCGGTGCAGGCACGTATGGAACCTAAAACCAGACAGGGCCTGAGGCTGCAGAGGGCTGCTCTCACATCTGTAAGCTACATCCGTGAACTGTCTGGTGCCATCTGTGCTTATACCAAGCTCATGGATAGATGGCGTGGTGAGATGATGGCCCTCATCGGCCGTGGTGTGTCCGTGCTTGAACATGTGGTGGAGGTGCGGCGGCTGCATGGCCGTAGGCCAGCAGCACCAACAGCTGACAGTCAACGTGGACATGCTAGGACACTAAGGGGCTCCCGTAGTGGCAGTACCAGCCCTGGCAGTGTGGGTGAGGTGCTGTCCACACCACACCACAGCAGGCCACTTGCACATGGTCCTGGCCAGTCCCAGGAGGGACCTGGTACCAGCAGACATTTGTCATTAGCAGGTGAGAGTAGCACATCAAGGCCTGTACCTGGACGTGTCTATGGAACCCCTGGCAGGGACAGTCCACATGTCCATGCTAGAGGCAGTGAACTGCACACCCTGCCAGGTATGGTCTGCAGCTGTTCATAAACACATATAGGGCAACCACATGGCAGAACTGTGTGCTTGCATACCCACACACTATACAAACACACCTAGGGCATCCCCATTCCTACACACACCACAGCACCATGCCCAGCTCACTGCAGTACACCCCTCACCCACACACATGGTGTCAAATATATGGCCCATCCTTGGCCTCTGGCAAACCAACATCACACCCTGTGCATATGATGATACCTGTGCCACATCCCTATCATCCATACCATCAGTGCAGGTACAGGCTAATATGGTTCTGATACACACGGTGACTGTACTACAGTGGACCACAGTACTACAGTGTAACATGTAAGGCGTGAAGTGTAATACATATATGTCAGGTAGTGTAGCCATCCAGCAATGTTGCATTATAGCTGTTAGTAACACTGGTTCATTGGGGTCCCTATAATGTTATCCATTTGTGTTGTAGGTGTATATGTGTCAGCATGAGGATGGACTGCAGTCATATTCCACAATGGGGTATGGCACTGTTGTGACACTATGGCTGTGACATATCTGGGGTACAGTTGAACACATGTCACAGGTTACGAAAACGGTTACTGCCCGTGCCACATGAACAGGTGACCCACTGGGGCATGTATACCCTGCAATCTGATGTAGACTCATCCACATACACGCACACTGTTACTTGGCAACACTGGGACTAGACCCCTACCTAGCTATGTAGTGATACTGAAGTGTGTGGCTTACATTGCACACCAGAGTGAAGTGAAGCTCCGCACATATGACAGCTGCAGCGTCTCAACCAAACATGAGTAGTTCAAAATCATAAGACCAGCAAACCGTGGCTATAATAATCAAAACATTTTATTTCCTTGTGCAAAAGCAGATGAGAGTAGCACATCAAGACCTGTCCCTGGATGTGTCCATGGAACCCCTGGCAGGCACAGTCCACATGTCTATGGCTGGAGGCAGTGAACTGCACACCCTGCCAGATATGGTCTGCAGCTGTCCATAAACACGTGTAGGGCAGCCACATGGCAGAACTGTGTGCATGCATACCCACACACTATACAAACATACCTAAGGCATCCCCATTCCTACACACACCACAGCACCATGCCCAGCTCACTACAGTACACCCCTCACTCACACACATGGTGTCAAATATATGGCCCATCCTTGGCCTCTGGCAAACTAACATCACACCCTGTGTATATGATGATACGTGTGCCACATCCCTGTCATCCATACCATCAATTCAGGAACAGGCTAATATGGTTCTGATGCACACAGTGACTGTACTACAGTGTACCACAGTACTGCAGTGTAACATGTTGCAAGGAGTAAAGTGTAATACATATATGACAGGTAGTGTAGCCGTCCAGCAATGATGCATTATAGCTGTTAGTAACACTGGTTCATTGGGGTCCCTATAATGTTATCCATTTCTGTTGTAGGTGTATATGTGTCAGCATGAGGATGGTCTGCAGTCATATTCCACAACGGGGTATGGCACTGTTGTGACACCATGGCTGTGACATATCTGGGGTGGGGTACAGTTGAACACGTCACAGGTTATGAAAACGGTTACTGCCTGTGCCACATGGACAGGTGACTTGCTGGGGTGTGTATACCCTGCAATCTGATGTAGACTCATCCACATACACGCACACTGTTACTTGGCAACACTGGGACTAGACCCCTACCTAGCTATGTAGTGATACTGAAGTGTGTGGCTTACATTGCACACCAGAGTGAAGTGAAGCTCCGCATGTATGGCAGCTGCATTGTCTCAACCAAACATGAGTAGTTCAAAATCATAAGACCAGCAAACCGTGGCTATAATAATCAAAACATTTTATTTCCTTGTGCAAAAGCAGGTGAGAGTATTACATCAAGGCCTGTGCCTGGACGTGTCCATGGAACCCCTGGCAGGCACAGTCCACATGTCCATGGCTGGAGGCAGTGAACTGCACACCCTGCCAGGTATGGTCTGCAGCTGTCCATAAACACGCGTAGGGCAGCCACATGGCAGAACTGTGTGCATGCATACCCACACACTATACAAACACACCTAAGGCATCCCCATTCCTACACACACCACAGCGCCACACCCAGCTCACTGCAGTACACCCCTCACCCACACACATGGTGTCAAATATATGGCCCATCCTTGGCCTCTGGCAAACCAACATCACACCCTGTGCATATGATGATACCTGTGCCACATCCCTGTCATCCATACCATCAATTCAGGAACAGGCTAATATGGTTCTGATGTACACAGTGACTGTACTAATGTGTACCACAGTAATGCAGTGTAACATGTTGCAAGGAGTAAAGTGTAATACATATATGGCAGATAGTGTAGGCGTCCAGCAATGATGCATTATAGCTGTCAGTAACAATGGTTGATTGTGGTCTCTATATTGTTATCCAGTTGTGTTGTAGGTGTACATGTGCCAGCACAAGGATGCCCTGTGCATATGATGATACCTGTGCCACATCCCTGTCATTCATACCATCAATGCAGGTACAGGCTAATATGGTTCTGATGCACACTGTGACTGTACTACAGTGTACCACAGTACTGCAGTGTAACATGTAAGGAGTGAAGTGTAATGCATATATGTCAGGTAGTGTAGCCATCCAGCAATGTTGCATTATAGCTGTTAGTAACACTGGTTCATTGGGGTCCTATAATGTTATCCATTTGTGTTGTAGGTGTATATGTGTCAGCATGAGGATGGTCTGCAGTCATATTCCACAACAGGGTATGGCACTGTTGTGACACCATGACTGTGACATATCTGGGGTACAGTTGAACACGTCACAGGTTACAAAAACGGTTACTGCCTGTGCCACATGGACAGGTGACCGGCTGGGGCGTGTATACCCTGCAGTTTAATGTAGACTCATCCACATACATTCACACTGTTACTTGGCAACACTGCGACTAGACCCCTACCTAGCTATGTAGTGATACTGAAGTGTGTGGCTTACACTGCACACCAGAGTGAAGTGAAGCTCCGCACGTACGGCAGCTGCAGTGTCTCAACCAAACATGAGTAGTTCAAAATCATAAGACCAGCAAACCGTGGCTATAATAATCAAAACATTTTATTTCCCTGTGCAAAAGCACATGTAGAGTAAAACTGGTCTGTTGTTTTTTACTCTATATGTGCTTTTGCACACACCACACAGCATTTAGGGTGAGATGTGTCCCAGGTTACATGTTACATGCAGGACAGCCGCAGACATGTACAGTATGCTAATGGTGGATGTAATGGGTGTATATGGACAATGCGTAGTGTGATATACCTTCATATACACATTAACAGACACATAACAGGCAGACACACATCCGAGAGACCAGGGTCTATTGCTGCTAACTTACTTGACTGTGTGTCCAATGTGTTACAGCTAGGCTGCACACAGCACATGCATAAATGGCCTGGATTGTGGTATCAGTTACCTGTATGGTTGATGGTGACAGTGGTAACCATAATGTGGTACATGGGACATATACCAGGTGTACCTTGGTGTAATGACAGTGTAAACAGCACCCGCATCCCCCAGTGGATATTGTACTCCCTGAAACCCGTGATGACACTCTGCCATACCCACCATCATACACTGGCCGCGACTACGATACAACCCATAGTATACCCCAACAGTGGTACTACAGGGATATGCATCTAATGCACATGCCACATGCGTAGTAGGGTGTTGCACTGTCATGCCTCACCTATGGGCAGCAACAACACTATCTGTACTACTGTGTGGTAGTGGGTATTGTAATAGGAGTATGTAGCCTCAGAATGCTGTACCCTACAGATATACAGACATGCACACATACACACACATTCCAGAACACAATGGGTATCCATGCCTATCAACCAATTTCTACAACACTGTTGTGCTGGTACTGAAAGGCTCATGTAGCCAGTATGGGGGAGGAGCTTAACAGGGTACATGTTATGTCCCATACAGTAGCAGCCACAACTGACTATGGCAATGGGTGTTGCATTGGTTGTGAAGGCCCTCATGGAATTTCCAAGTACAGGTGTGCTAACACACAGACACTGCTATACTCAGTCATGCACACGTACACATGTGTCAGTACAGGGGTGCATCGCTGCAGGTGGTCATAGCTGTGTACCTAGCTATTGTCCAAGGAGAGATGGGTTGTGTAGGGGTTGTGTGTACAGTGGTATCCTGCCAACTGCCAGGTGGCAGCAGGCAATCTATTGACAGACACTGCTGTGGTGACCCTCGGGGTGAGAATGACATGCATCAGCCTGCTCTCCAGGTGCCTCCTGCACATGGCCACTGAGGTGATCAAATTGACATGTATGTAACATGCATTAGAACACATGGTTAGTGTCTGTGATTGAGACCTGTACCCAAGCATGTTCTGTTGACTGTGGTAGTGTAGTAGAGGTACCCATGGCATGTGGTGCGTACAGGGTGACATCTCCTATATGTGCCGGTTCTTACACAACTGGGCAGACATTTCAGTGTCAATTAAGATTAGGTTGCCTGTACATATCCCAACTGGATACCTGCCATCCGCACATCTGTACAGGGACTGACAGTAATCAGTTTGGCAAGTAGCTATGTAGTAGGATGAGTGTGTTGACAGACGTTTGACAACAATATGTATGCCATAACTACATGTCAGAAGCCCTCATTAACATGTGCTGTACAGACGGTAGTCTGCAGTTACATTCCACATGTCTGAAAATTACCCAGTAAGGGGTATATACTGTGACACAGCTCACACACCAGGGATACAACAGGGAGGGCTCAGAGTCCAGCTATGCCTGCAGGTGTGCCTGTTGTCAGTACTACATTTAGCACTCTGCTCTTGCCTGGGTAAGCAGTGTCAACAGTAGTACTGCCATGATACACTACATGCCAGTGTGACAGCATGTACCCTGGGCTACTACCCCTGTATGTAACATATTCATACAGATAACAGTGCTGTACAGGCCTTGTATACATCTGTGTCCCACACATGGCACTCACACCCCTTGCTACTGCTATGACAGCACATAGGTGAGTGTATTGTACATGGCATAACATACACTTATTACAGATGTCATTACCCTGCTATCTTATCAAACTGGGTGTTGTGAACTGGTTACCAGGGCTAAGCCATGCTTAGCAACTATCAACATTACTGCAATATAACAGCTGAGCTGAGCTGATTTGGGCACTGGTAAGCGAAGCCTACACTGTGTAAGCACCCGTACATTTACCCATAGCTTAGCACTGCTTAGCTTTGTGCAAATGCGCTTAAAGCTGCTCAAAACTGCCTTAACCACTCTGTATCTGACAGCCCTTGTTCTGCCCAGCAACAAAATGAACATCCCTTGCAGGTCTTGAACCCAGGACCCTGTACACTAAAGTCACAACACGTAACCACTACGCCATGACCACTGTGAAGACAGCTGTTGTTTTACCAATGTAGCTGTCAATACACATATTGAATAGTATTGAATAATTGCCTTTACTTCCACAATTGTGTAGTACTTGTTATTAATATGATTGTTGCATGACCAAGTTCGCAGATGACTGCAAACTGGGCACCATAATCGACTCTCCAGCCGACACAAGCATCCTCCAAAAGGGCCTCATAGAAACAGACAACTGGTGCCAGAGCCATGGCCTCAAGCTAAATGCCAAAAAGTGTATAGTCATCCCCTTTGGCAAAAACAAAGTGCCCACAAATTACCACATAGGTGGTAATCCATTAAGTACAGAAGAAGTAATTAGGGACCTGGGGACCCAAATTGATAGCAATCTCTCATTTGACAACCACGTGGCCAAAGTGGTTAGAAAAACATTTTATATAGCCCACCTAATCATGAAGGGATTCACATCTAGATCAGGGGAGGTCATCGTGCCTCTTTACTCATCCCTCATCAGGCCCATAGTTGAGTACAATGCCCCTTTTGGGATGTACCTTACCAGACACCTGCAGCAACTGGAAAGACCCCAAAAGTACCTCACCAAGAGGATCAAAGGGCTCAAACAGATGCCATATGCTGCCGGTTAAAGAAACTCCAGCTCTACTCAGTGGCATACTGCCTGTTCAGAGGCAATCTGTGCCTGACGTATAAAGCCATGTCCAACCCGGAATTAACGGACATGCTGCACCTCAGAAAATCCAAATCCCATCGAGCTACGCGCTCGAGACTTGAACCTCAGCACTGAAATAAATAGGACATGCTGGAGAGACAGATTCATAACCCAGAGGCTCCCTTCACTCTGGAATAAAATCCCAGTCCAGGTTAGGCAGAGTCCCTCATTGACTCTCTTCAAGAGGAATCTTGATGAGTGGATGGGAGATCGTAGGTTTACCCCGGATATCACTTCTGTGTCACTGTTAGACAGAGGCACAGTATACTAACCTCGAAAAAGGGCATAGCAAAATAAATTTAAAATGGGTGGCGAAAGCCAAACACATTCTGGCTAGGCTTATAAATGCCCTAGGGCAGATAGCCTAGTATAAACCTATGAACCTATGAACCTATGTTGTTTTATCATAATGTACACATAGCAGATACATACGGTGAGATACATCTGGGAGGGTATACACAACCGTGAGGTTTACACATGACAGGAATATGGATATATACATATCATAGGTCGATATATGTCTACATGTACATGCACATGTATACTCATACATATGTCTATATACACATCTATATAGTGCAACATATATATGGCCATGTGTACATCTCTTCATATACATATATATATATATATATATATATATATATATATATATATAGATATATGTATATATAGCTATATATGTATGCACATCTATGTGTACAGATATGCCTATTTATGTTTGTATTTATGTAGATATCTATAACTATATGTGCATACATATCTATTCTGATATACCTATTACTGTCAATATATATGTAGATATCCATACGTATATGTGCATATGTATCTCTACCTGTATATGTGTAAGTGTATATTGCTCTGTATATGTATATATCTGAGTGTTTATATGTACATATACATATTCATCTATGTATGTCTATATATATATATATGTGTGTGTGTGTGTATATATATCTATATAGATATATGGATAATTATTTATATAGATATATATATATATATATATATATATATATATATATATATATATGGATCCCTATCACATGGTCGACAGGCCATATGATCGACTTTCATTTGATCGACAAGCAGTTTTATGTGGGGGGCTTTGCCCCACACTCTAATGTGGGGGCTGTGCCCCCCACACCCCCCAACTATATATATCAACTCCAGGGTTGCACAACATTGGGGAAGGGGGCAAATCTGCCTGTCGACCTAATGAACTGTCGACAAGGGAGCCCGCAGGATTTTTTGCAGGGGGGTGCAAACCCAGAGCCCCACCCACATAGCTCACCCCGCCCCCTGCCAACACAGCCCCGCCCAAGTCCACCCACCCCAAGCCCCGCCCACACAGCCATTCCAGTGTCCCATTACTTGGCTATTTCTCCCCATTTACTGTAGACACTGTTCAAATCTGTGTGCATACTGTGTTATGCTTTAGTTCTACAATGATTACAGGCAGTTGGATTTAATTTACAACTTTTATTTCAAACATTATAGCCCAAACACCGAGACATTTACTAAACCTAAACAAAGCAATAGTTTTACAATGAAAACAGACTTGGCATTAAAGCTTCTCTACTTTTGAAACTCACATTCAATGAAACGGCATTGAAACCCACATTCAGAGAAAATGCATCTGGCCAGTGGCAGGTTATTTACCTTTGAACTGTTTAAGCAATAGGCTCCTTCCACACCGTTAGGGCCATGCAAAAGTTATTTGATTTACCTGATTGTATTAATTATAATATATAATCGAATTATATCCCTTGTATTATACAGCAACACTTGTTTGAGTGTCGCTGTCAAGTAAAAGTAATCTGAATAATTCCACATTAAAGATATCTGAAACTAATGAAGATGTTGTTGCTAGAAAACTGTATATTTCAGTGTTTCATCTACAAATTCAGTGCCTGCTGCCATCAAAGAATAAATTGCCTATGTTAAATTAAAAATGGTAAGCTGGTATATTGCAATAGAAAATGGATGACAAGCTGAAAAACAGGTTCATAGTTATTAGGCATCTCATCCAAAGGAGGACATCCTGAGGACTGCAGCATACAAATGTATATGCTGTAGGAATAGAACCTCAAGCCTTTACATTAAGATGCAAGTATTCTACTTGTGGTGCTACTAACATAGCTTTAAAACTTTATACCACAATAAAGATACCATTTGCTAAACAAAATGGTTGCACATTGTAAATAGACTTGGCATGAGCAGCAGTGAACTTCGCTTCCTTAAAACTCACAGTTCCTTGAAAATGCACTTGAAAATTCCACCTGCTAACTAACTTGGGCATTTCACTTTCTCTCTCTTACAAAGATACCACACCCCTCAAGGCCTCACCCTTAGTGCAAGAAATCTTGACAAAGCCTAAAATAAATAGGGACAGATTATAAATATGGCTCTCAGAAACTTAGAAAATTGCAAGAGTAACAGGATTTGTGTTGGTATGCATTTTCTAAATGACATGACATCTAAAACTGAAATGTCTCATTATTTAGCAACTTCAATCCTTTTTAAGAGGAATATGGGGCAAAAATCTGGACAGCTGAGGGGTATGCTACCTCCTTCTTATACACACACACCAAATAATTCTGGTCAGACTTGAATTAGTTCTGGGAAGGTTGCACTGAACGGCACCGTGCTTGATCTGAAGTGGGTGAAATCCTGGTAGCTAGTGATTGCAGCTCAGCAATGTGGAGCATTAAAGCATTTTTAGCAGAGCATTGTTTCATCACTACCTATTGTGTTTGCACATAAGCTGTAGTTATTTCAAACATTTGCCTTTTTTTGATTACTACAGAGTACATTTACCCACCAGAGCTTTTGTGTTTTGACTTCAGTGTGGAGCTAGTTGTTGCGGGGCTTGGCTTTTAAGTAAGGTAGCAATGCTTATTTACCATATACCATTAAAGCCACCCAACTACAAGTGTACTAACACACAGACACTGCTATAAGACACTGGTCTCCAATAAAATGTAATGAACTTCTGAAAACACTGTAATCCTGTCCTTTTATTACAAATACTGTCATATGCATTTCAATACCCAAGGCTTATACATTATCTAGCTATGTAAATATTCTCTGCATGGCAACAACGAAAAGGCTTTCAATGCTGGCAATTCTTTAACAATATGCTTACTAAAGCTTACTTGCATCTTACAATGTCCGACAAGCTTACTTGCATCTTACAATCTCAGACAAGCTTACCTGATGTTCATTAAACCATGGCTACTTAAACAGAGCAACAGGACACTGTGATAGCATGCAGTTCCTGAATAATAAGAAGCATAAATCAACAGTATAAAAATCTGATAGAAAACCAGAACATTTTGCAAAATCAAGGACAGATGAAAAGCCACGGTCGTATTTGTGTTCTACTTTGGATGGGGGAATACTTTGCACACTTACTGCATAACTGCTTCTTGCCTTCCTTGGACACATCCCGAGCCACTACAATGGGGGCTGGGGTGCAATAAGTATGTCATAATTTGAAATGTCTCTGGCTGACAGTGATGACTGACACTCCTACCTCTCATCTTCAGAGCAAGAAATCTGGACAAAGCCATACATAGAACTAGAAGTGGGACACAGGCCCAAAAATAAGGCCAATTTTTAAATATTGCACTTATTAACTTAATAGAACAGGTAGATCTTGCATTAGTACAAATTTTCTGAAGGGTATAAAATCTGAAACTCAAATGTCTGCCATTATTTTCTAACTTCAATCTTTAATGACTTGCCACTAATTTGCCAGAAACCACAATTTTATGAAAAACAGACCAAAATGTGATGCAAAATACCTGTCAAAAAGGGACACCTTTTAATATTAACAGTTAACTTGAAGCAGCTAACAAAATAAGAGCATCCACATGCATTTCTGAAATAAAGGTAATCTATAACTGATCATTACAGTTATAATTGTAAACCCTCCACATTTTCTTCCAAAATTGCCATTTTGGAGGAGGGATTATTAGGGGAGAGCAACATTTTGAGCCAGAATTGGGGACAATTGAGATGTTTGGATATTCCTAATTTACAAAGTGATTTGCACGCACCTCTCAACCTCTTAATGCAGGAAATCTGAACAAGGCCAAATATATTGGGGAACATACAGACACTACTAAAAATTACTCTTGTATAAACTTAAACAGTCTTGCATTAGCATGCATTTTTCTGAAGGTTATGACATCTGAAACTCAGTGTCTGTCATTTAATGGCTTCATTCCTAAATGATTTGCTAGAAAACCACAAATGTTATGAGGAACAAATCAAAATAAGCAGCAAATATCTATTAATTCTGCAAAATATGGTCAACTGAGAGGTATAGTTCAAACAGGGCTGTCTGAGTTTGATACCCCCCCCCCTCACAAAATCATGGTCAAATGGAGCCTCCCCCCCTGCAGCCATTCCAATGTCCCATTCCTTGGTTATTTTGCCCCATTTACCATAAACACTAATGTGCATACTGCTTTACTTATGATGATTTAGGATTTCATTTGAAAGTTTTATTTTGCATTTTACAGCACAAACCCTAATACATATCTGTTAAAGCAATGCAGTCTCAATGAAAATAGACTAACATTAAAACTTCTCTGCCCTTGAAACTCACATGCATTGAAACAGCACTGAAACCCACTTTCAGAGAAAATACATTTTGCCAATTGCAAATATTAACTCTGGGCTGTCTTCAAAATCATAGGCCCCTCGAACATAACATACACATGCTCTTTGATACACCTTCCTGACTGTATTACATTATATTCCTTGTACAATACAGTACAGTTGTTAAAGGGCATTTTAAATTTATTGTTTTGAAAATTTTTCCAGTAAACAAAGAAACAAAAAGCATCCACCAAGGACAAAATTGCCCAATTCAGAACATTTCCATCATAAAAAGTCTACTCAAGTCCACCAGTATCAGTAAAAAATACACAATCTCTGTAGTAAAATCCACATTGAAGAAATTTGTAACTAATAGAGGTTGCTGCTAGAAAACACTTTATATGTCATTGTTTAATCTACAAATAAAGTGCCTGTTACCCTTGAAGAATAAATTGCCTTTGTTGCATGCAGTAATAAAATGAAAAGCTAGTAATACCGCAATAGAGAATGGATAGCAAACTGTTAACAGGTTCATAGTTACTAGGTATCTTTGCCAAAAGGACTGCAGCATCCACTCCCTTTACAACACAATACAGCATCAACAATGCATTTACCTACTGTGGGAGTAGAACCCACAGCCTTCAGCATCTAAAGCAAGTACACTATCTGTTGTGCTATTAACAATGCAAGCAGACTAAACATAAGCAGCACTAAACTTTTGCTCCCCTGCAGCTCTCAGCTCCTTGTAAAATCTACTAGACAGTCAGCTGTATCTCTGAACTTTGCAGCACAAGAAATCTGGAAAAGCCGAAATTTATTGGGGCAAAAGCTCAAAACCAGGGACACATTTTAAACATTGCTTGTATAATGTTTGAAAGTTGCTAGAATAAAATGCTACGTTACCACCATACATTTCACTGCCACGTCTTGAACCCGGGGACCCCGTGCAAAACAGTCAAAGCAACATACCACTACGCCAAATCAGCTGTTTTGTGAAAGAGGAAGACTGAAACTTTACCATTTAGTGAATTCAGTTCTCACCATAGCACAGCTGTCAACCTCTTAGCACAAAAGACCTGAACAAAGCCAATAATGGGTGACTACAACCACCAAACATTCAGTGAATTCAGTTCTCACCATAGCTCTCAACCTCTTAGCAAATAACACCCGGACAAAGCCAGTAATGAGAGAATATAGCCCCCAAACATTTTCAGTGAAATCAGTTCTTACCATAGCTCTCAACATTAGCAAAAAACCTGGATGAAGCCAATAATACCTGAACAAAGCCAATACTGGGTTAATACAGCCCCCAAACATATTCAGTGAATTCAATTCTTACCATAACTCTCAACCCTAGCACAAAACCTGGATGAAGCCAATAATGGGGGGAATACAGTCCCAAACACAGGGATACATTTCAAATATCCATCTTGTACACTTAGAAAATTGCTAGAATAAAAGCTTGCTTTTGTTACCATACACTTTCTGAAGAATATGAAGTCCGATATTGAAATGTGTCCATTTTTTTTAACATTTATTAACCAGGAAAGTCTGACTTTGAAAAAAAAAAAGCTAATTTTTTAGCAGAGGCCCAGGGAGAAACACTACAGACAGCCAAGAATAAAACCAGATAACATTTAGCTGTCAGGCAACAAGGACACAAATGCAGAAACCACAGATTTTATGAGGAACAGAAAAAATATGAGGGAAAATCCTGCAACATTTTTACAAATGGTGGTGGGTAGGGAATTCAGGCTCTTGCCACTTGGGCCCAAGGTACAGGGTTCAAGCCTTATTCTCTACCCAGCACCATGTACACCTGGGGCATTTCACACACACACACACACCTCTCTACAATAACAAATAAAGACTAAATACTTGTATTACCCAGCAAAATATGTTAATATTCCTGTCTGATATTGTTCACTTAGAAACCAGATCTTCAGTCAGGACATTAAGGCTTGAAATGCCATCTTGGCAAACACCTTTAAACAGTGCTAAATGTTTTATGGGGCTGTGGCTTTGTTTGCATTGATACGGTAAAGCTTAGCTAATTGTGTGTTGTTGTGTTTTAGGCATTAGGTAACTCGACAACACTGAGCCTGAACACACGTGCGGGGTTGTAACTCAGCTAATCGATTAATTGATCCAGCTGTAGTACATGACTGTAATGTAATGTCATGCTCCTGTGCCCAGTGCCTTCTACTCATTCTGAAAAACAAATATTAAAACTGGTGCTACATATCGACCTCCCATCGAAAGCGAAAATTATCTTAATTTTTAAGCACCAGGAAGCAAACATTTTGTCAAGAGTGAGTGCACAACAAAGCGTCAGATGACGCCTGGAAGTCAGGAGTAAAGCCAGCAGTGCCTGTGTTATTATTCCTGTTCTG
The DNA here is from genome assembly GCF_019279795.1 of Protopterus annectens. NCBI lineage: Eukaryota > Metazoa > Chordata > Ceratodontiformes > Protopteridae > Protopterus > Protopterus annectens. Next base: position 613,587,376 of record NC_056747.1, read on the forward strand.
CAACTAAGTGTACCAAATCCAGTACCCAGGTTAACACGTTTGTAATCGTGCTCTTCTCTTGTATTGCTTTCAACTGTCCCTGATTTCCAGCTGTATGTTGATTCCTAACCCCTTTATTGACCTACAAAATAGTACATTATTAGATTCCAAATGACTAGTATTAACGTGTACTGTTGTTGATATTCAACCCACAATATTTTGCCCGGAGGGAGTTAGATAAATTGCAGGGTTATACATTTACTTTACTTTGTCATTCTGTAGATCTAATATCAAATCCTGGTGTGCAAATCATGCACTTTGTATATAGTACTATTGCATTTTGTATTGTGCCAGTGACCCATGCTAATTCAGTGATTTTGGAAATGCACACAGATAAATGGAGAGAGATGCGTATAGGATGGATCCATTTGCTTTTAATCATAGGTTCATACTAGGCTATCTGCCCTAGGGCATTTATAAGCCTAGCCAGAGTATGTTTGGCTTTCGCCACCCATTTTAAATTAATTTTGCTATGCCCTTTTTCGAGGTTTGCTATGCCCTTTTTCGAGGTTAAACTCTTTCCAGTGGTGAGAATCAAACCATGCACCTTATGGTTGAAAGGCATACACCTTAACCACTGTACCATTGAGCCTTTCAGGTCCTTTTTAAGCCTAGCCATGCATCCCTGGAAACGAATACAATCAGGTGGGTTGCAAACTAGCTCAATGATAGGAGACTCCCACCTCCCTCAGCAGGCCAGTAAGTAACGAGTGGTGTTCCACAAGGTTCGGGTCGGGGGCCCTACCATTCAGAATATAAGTACAGGCTAAAACAAAAAGGTTTGTGGCAGACTATGAATGGGAAGCAATCAGAGTCCCCTAATGATGTCAATATCCTGCAGGAGGGATTTACACTGACCGACTAGTGCCAAAGTCAGACTCAAACTTGATGCACAAAAATGCATCATCATATCTTTTGGCAAATGCAATGTCCCTGCAGATTACCACATTAACAAACTACACATACAAAATCACTGCTGAGACTTAGGCACGCAGGTGGACAAGCTACGTTTGATCACTACATCTCTACAATGGTAAGAAGGGCATTCTCGTTACTCACTTCATAATACTGCCTCCGGAAAGGGGGAAAAAAATTAATCCCTTGTACTTTTCCCTCACTCAAACAACTGAATAAAATATTCCCTTTGGTATATACCTTTCCAGACATCTGCAGCAACTGGAGAGACCACAGAGGTTTCTCACAAAGAAACTTTAGGGTCTTCAGCACGTTCTACTTGGAGAAACTCAAATCAATCACTTTACTCTGTTTCATACAGAGGACTCAGAAGGATATGTGCCTTGCACATAAAGCAAACCCAGACCCTGCTTTACTAGAAATACTGCACATTTGCAAGTCCAATGGTAAGAGTGTCACCCACCCTAAAGACCTTAACCTGGTATGTGACATCAATAGCAATTGCTGGAGACACAGATTTGTGTCTCAGAAGTTGTCCCATTTCTGGAATAGGCTTTCAATTCACAACTAAGTCACTTGTTGACCCTATTTTAAGTGAAATTTGGACTACTGGATGGGCAGTAACTTCAGAAGGGAAACGGTGGAATCCCTGGTGTGGAGGGGTAACTGCAGAATTTAGTGCTGGCTCAAAACTGGCACTCCAGGAAGCAGGGCTTCAACTTGGCTAGGTTTAATAACTGCCCTAGTGTCATTGGCACAGTAATTGCCTAGGAACCTATGAAAATAAAGTTGGTAACACAAATGGTTAGGATGGAATACCTGAACCAAACCACCTCATCCAGTTTCCCAAGTGTGCATACCATACCTTGTGATACTGACACCCCAACCCCATATAAAAATGAGAAAAAGTGGGGTTGATAATGCTACCCAAGAAATACACAATATTCTTTAAGTTATCCACCCTGGCAACTGTCATATCAACAGCACACTACTAAGAGTTGATCGAGTAGTCCGGGATCTGGGGCACATGTAGACAGTAGTACAGCCTTTGACCATCACCTGTCTACAGTAGTGAGAAAATCATTCTATGTTGAGCGACTTAAGTATGGCAGCTAGGTCCAAGAAAGTCACCGTTCCACTACATTTAACATTCAGACCCATCACAAGAGTCCCAAGGCCACCTTTAGTATGTACCCAACCATGCACATCCAAAGATTGTATTGTTTACAAATGCTCCTCACCAAAAGAAAACATGTAAACAGTCTATCCTATGCAGACTGACTCAAAGCCCTATCCCTGTACTCTGTTACAGGCCATTGAGGGAACATGTATGCCTGGCATACAAGGAATTGTTAAGACACCACCCTAATGGACTTCCAGCAGATCTGCAAAATAAGCCAGAAGCACCCTAAAGACACAAATCTTGCCAGTTGGAATCGAGAGTTTGGGGGGCAACCTAAAATCCATTGGGGCAAATGCCCCCTCCCCAACACACCACAAAAGGGCCGCAAAGAAATTTAAGATACGTGAAGCAAGGGGTTAGCAGCCCCCTGCTGGATGTGAGTCATTTCTTGCATTGACATCAACCCAGCAATCACCATTATACAGTTTAACCTTTTTAAACGTTTTCAAGTAGTAAAACAATTAGAACAATAATTAAAAAAAGTGTCACACTTGACTGAAAGCCCCATCAGGGTGTCAAGTCAGCACACCCACACCTGTGCAAAGTACAACTGTGTCTTAATATAAACAATTGTCATAGAACCTGCTGGAGAGAAGTGTGTGTATCCCAGAGAATACTCTTTCATTGGAGCAGGCACCCCATCCCTGTGAAGCAGAGGTCCCCCCTAAACAACTTCAACCACTGGCTGAGGAACAGGAAATTCATTGCTGGTGCATTAACCCCTACTCTAATGGTCATACCTCTCAACTGTCCCTGCCGACTCAATTTTTAGTTCTGTCCCTCTTAATCCATCCTAAAACTAGTGATTTTTGGAGGAAAGGGTGAACTACAATTAAATCAATAGGGACAATAGTCAAGAGTTACACTCGTATTTTACTTCAGAAAAGAGTATATAAATTCTTATGCTCCAATAACATCAATGTCTCAAGTTAACAGCATTAACATTTTAAAATTGTCCCAGATTTTTTCTTGATTTTGTCCCCGATTGGTTGAGAACTATGGTAGTGGTCACAGCCTGGAAATTGTTTAATGCTTACACATACCAAGAGTACGAGAATTTGACAGAGTTGGGATGCTTGATAAAGTTTAAAAAGGCCCCAATGGTCATTAGCGTAGTAAAAAGGGGGATCGCAACAAGCACGGCACCACTTTCACCGAAAACCAATTCCGCTACAGTATTCTTTAAGGCACTACAGGGCAAAGAGCAGCTAGAAGATATTCTTATAAAATTATTCAATACACCATCAAAAACCAAGTAACAGACTGAAGCCAGATGCCCAGTTTGCAATGCAAGCTGGACCCTGCGGACTGTGAGCAGCATCAAATTTGTTGGAGCTCGGCAGCAGACTGGCAACGGGCCAAAACGCATAAAACAGCAAGATGCTCGAACAGGTTAAAGTAAAGTAAAGAGCCCTGGACTGGTGCTCACGACCTATGCGCTTGAAGAAACCGCGTTCTTACGAGTGGCCTAATGAAACTTTTGGGAGGACCTTCCTACGACATGGTTAAGGCATGTGCTTCTGAAGAACTATTAAGAGAATAGTCTGATTTGATCCAACTGTGACACTTTGGATCAGATGAACAGCTTTTCAGAGTCCTAATTACACATACTTGGGAACTCAATCGACAGCATACTAATGTAACGTATAAAAATAAACTACAAATATTTACATAATATGCTTAAAAGACTTCCAGAAATATTCCGAAAAGATGAATCCCCTGCACAGCATGTGACCAAGCACACTACAGACTATAGTGTTTAATCATTTTTACCTTTATACAAATGTAAAGATGACTATACAGGACAACAAAAATAATATTCCAGTTTATCTGACACACACACACACACACACTCACGCTCTACCTGAGGTATTCCGTTTCGGGTCCCATCTTCCATTCCCGCTCTCAAACCTCTAAATCATCGCATGAGCGACAGCGATGATGTCAGCACACCTGCCCGCGACTGTGCTGTTAGCACAGACTTCTTAAAGAAGAATGCACTATCTTCTTAAAGAAGAACGCACCTATAAAAAAAAAAAACTTTTTGGGAAATTATCTAGTCAGCCGATTCCAGGGGGGTGCAAGTGCACCCCCTTGCACCTGCCTGCGGGCGCCCTTGACTGTCGACCAAATGAAAGTCGATCAAATGGCTTGTCGACCATCTCAGGTAGACCCATATATATATATGTTTACCATATGTCCTGAACATGGAATGGAGCCCTACCTCAGCCTTAACAGTCCCAACCTCTTAGTGCAAGGGGATGGCAGGTATGTATTGCAGTTATATTTGTAGACTATTGCTACTATATTAGGGATTGTCTTCACAGACATGGTGTGTGTGGGAGGTCACATCTGCTTTTAACATGTGCGCCATTGGCTACTGACAGACATCCTAAGGGCATCATAGTACAGTACCACTGCTAGCACACTAATGCTCCTGTGGACTAGAGTAGAGATATGGCCAATATATGTGGACAGTCTGACATACTCTGGTCAGTCCAGAGGTATACACAGAACCCCTTAGTGCAAGACATATGGACCAAGCCTGACAATGTGGATGTTAAGAGCCATGTAGATGGGTATATCACGTAAATACTGGTATACATTTGCCCCCATAGCTTATGCATTCACACACACCTGTCTGTCCTGACACATAACCGCTGGTACAGAGGTGCCATGGCCACATACTACCCACTAGTTAGTGACATACATCTGTACAGCATCCCACTGCTTTGTCTGCAATACATGACTGTTATGGTGGCCTGGCAGCAGTACATCTGGCAAGTATCTGGACATGACATCTCACCGGGTAAGTACACTAAGCTGCTAGGCATGTTACAAAGCACTGTGCAGGCTACAGGCAGACTGCCTCAACACTGGCCTACATTTCCTATGGAGGAATACACATGTACCTGTATATATAGCAGGTTCTACAGGCATGTCATAGCAAAGAGTAACAGACACATGTGTGAAAGTGCATAACCACAACCAATGCGAGCACAGCCACATATGGTAAGCTAGCATAATATTACAGTATATGGACTATCTGATCAACACCATCCTCATATGTGCCACTCACACACTAACCCTACATATACTGGGCCACTACACAGTGTAGTCCAATGCCTGCCTGTGATATGGAACATGTGTGTGTTTGGCCCTACAAACATGTAAGCCAATAGGGTAACATACAGTGGAGCAGCATGTAACACCAGATATAACAGGACCAAGAACAATGACATCTACCACAGTCTGCACACAGGCCAAGGCACATATTCACAATACACACACTGTTGACAAATATCATAAGTACACAGACCTCAGTACTATACACACAATCACAGAATGCCCAGTTTATGTCCTCAAATATAACCCCTACTATACATAACATGTGTAGCAGTCTGATATCTCACTGGCTTGTTATCAGATATGATGTAAATAAATATGGTGTACAGAACATATGCACCTCTTACTGCATGACATATGTACAAAGGTTGACAGAGTTGTGGCTGGAGGCACAAACACAGGGCCAGTATTGACATGTTGCTGTGATAACCTCATACATTTACTGTTGTAACACGGTTTGTTGCAACATATATCCTATGAGGGATATGAAGTCAGTAACTCTCACGGCTGTCACCATCTACTGACCACAATCTTCACACTAACTTCTGCAGTTCACAGATAGGTGCTCTGTGGGTAACACAAGAAACAAAAGGCACCACACACTGCCCAGTCTGCAGATTACCCTACAGATGGGGGTTTCCTCATAAACACAGCACTGACATGACAGGTATTAAAACATGTAGGACAGCCATATCCACACACACCCTGTTAAACCAACATTACTCCAAATGCAGTATAGCAGCACTTACAGTCTGTAGTCAAGTCAGGCATATTCCCCTCCTGTGTGTTGGTCTGTTCCCACAGTGTATGTTGTTAGAGGTAAATCCCCAATCCATCTATGATGCTGTTTGCTAAACAACAGATCTAGTTCCTGCTCATAGTGAATGAAAAGGCCCAACACCAACATGATGTTCCTAGATAATGGAGTGTGTTTCCATGCAATTGGCTATGGGAATGTTAGCACAGCTGTTCCACATGCAATCAGCTAGAGGAGGGCTGCAATTCTTGCAGAGGCCGTCAGCTGATCATGAGCATCACTTACAATACGCATGCTGCTGCCTAAGCAAAGCAGGTGTAAGTCTCCAGATCCACTAGAGAGGGAGTAGAGAGGCAGGCGCAGGCAGAGGCAAAGATATGTCAGGCAGGTGTGGGAGAGTAAAACTTAAGCATGTTTGTGTCACACACCTACCAGTACAGGGTATTAACCCCCTGACTGACTATGTATTGCTATCACATGTCTATGCAGTTATTGGATGCACCACATAGGTTACATGTTGAGGAGCCTTCCAAACGTATATGTGATGGTGAGTGACATCTGCAACAGTGATATGGTAGCTATACGGTAAGTGTAGTACACGTGCCTGTCCGCATGAACAGGTGTCAGTGTCAACACAGCCACACTCTCTCAGGGACCCACACACATTGACACACTTGGCAGGGTCAGGAATACAACTCATCACTAGTTAGTTTGCCACAACATAGTACTGTGCAGGTATCACATGCACCACAGGGGTTATATGGAGGTTATATGGGCAAAGGGTATGTGGAGGTGTCTGACATCAGACAGCATTGTTCAGTATGCCAATGGGAGTTGTAGTGAGTGTGAATGTGGTCATAGGCATCATACACCACACACACAGACACAGGGTGCCAGTACTGACATGCATGGGTGCATTGCTTCACAGGTGTGTAGTGGTCAATTGTGAGAGATGGCTATACAAGGCTAGGTGATGGGTATACCTTGGCATCAGGCCACATGACAATGGTCTGCAGTGTGACTCAGGGGTGTAGTGTCTGGATTTTCCCACACCGGTGAGTATTGTATTCACCATCCAATCATCTGGGTAACTATTGTGTGTGGCCATTGCTGTGCAGTGTTTGCCATGTATGTGTTCCTTAATCCATGACATGGACGGTGTCTGGGATGTGTACACATCCCACATGCATGTACAGTGGCATGTGGAACTGTACCTAGGGTGTCTGGCCCATGTTATGTACATGGATTGTTATCATCAGATGTGCCAGTTCTGGACTCATGTGGTGGGAACTGTTAATGGACACACTGCACCTATATTGATAGCATGATACAGGTATTCCCTGGTGTCAGTAGCATCTGTCCATACAGGGCATGTGTTTCAGGCATGGTATATCCTTTGTGCATCACATTTGATGGCATCACAGGTGTTGCAGGTGTCCAGTGGGGAACATAGGGAAGGAGCACTGTCTGCATGTACGTGTCTATTGGACTGATGGACAGGGTGTCATGGCCTCTGTAGCCCACTGCAGTCACACCATGGTTACTATCAGTGGGCAATATGCAGGGTACTACCAACATAGTGGTTGTTGCTTAGGCAAGTGTGTGTATGTGTGTGTATGAGACATGGGTTGAAAGTGTTCTCTGGGTAATACAAGGGTTGCTAACTTTGTTCACCTGCCCTTGATGTCACATGTAGGGGTATGATTTGCACCCCAGCCTCTCTGCTATTTCACATCTGTTATCCCTGTACGGTGGACATTGTGACATATACTAGGGCCACCATATAAGAAATTTGCAAAACTCGCTCCACAAGGAGTCCAGTTGTTACATACTCACAGCCACCTCCACACAGGATACGAATGACAAACACAGACACACACACACACACACACACACACCTGCCATGTCTGGGATTGGAACTCATACCTAACTAGTTTATTACACTACACCACTATGCAGTTATAGGATGCGCCATGGGGAGTACTGGAGTACTCCTTCCCCAAAGTTGTATTTCACAGTGAATGACAGCAGGATTGCCAAAGTAGGGCATATGAATTGTAGTGAGTGTGACTAGCCTAAAAGCATTGCTCCCTACACAGACATAGAAATACACACAAAAACATCCACAACTGCCATGTGTGGGAATAGAGCCCCTACCAGAGTTCTGTATCACACTACAGCATTACGCTGTTATAGGATGTGCCACAGAGATTACTAGAGTACTCCTTCCCCAAACGTGTATTTCACAGTGAATGATATCAGCAGGATTCCCAAAGTAGGGCATTTGAATTGTAGTGTGTGTGATTGGCCTAAAAAGCATTGCTCCTACACAGACATAGAAACACACACAAAAACATCCACAACTGCTAAGTGTGGGAATAGACCCCTATCAGAGTTCTATATCACACTACAGCATTACACTGTTATAGGATGCACCACAGGGATTACTGGAGTACTCCTTCCCCAAAGGTGTATTTCAAAGTGAATGACATCAGCAGGCTTGCCAAAGTAGGACATTTGATTTGTAGTGAGTGTGAGTAGCCTAAAAAGCATTTCTCTCTACAGACACACACACACACACACACACACACACACACACACACACACACACACACACACACTTACTTGCCATGTCTGGGATTAGAACTTCTACCTAACTAGTTTATCACACTACAGCAGTACGCAGCAATGGGACGCACCACGGAGATCACTGGACTATAACTTCCCAAAGGTGTATTTCACAGTGAATGACATCAGCAGCCATGCCAAAGTAGGGCATTTGAATTGTAGTGAGTCTGACTAGCCTAAAAAGCATTGCTCTCTACACAGAGACAGACACACACACACACACACACACACACACACAGTTGCCATGTCTGGGATTAGAACTCCTACCTAACTAGTTTATCACACTACAGCAGTACGCAGTTATAAGACACACCACAGAGATTACTGGGCTACATTTTTCCCGAAGGTGTATTTCAATGTGGATGACCTCAGCAGGCTTGTCATAGTATGGCTATGGGGAGGGCAGTGTGTGTGCATGGGCCATAACCCATTCATCTAGAGGTTGACACACCACATGTGGGAAAAACGCAGGGTTATATTCCACAGCTACATGTATACAGCTGCTAGATGACTACTTCCTTGTACAGTCATGTTGCACAGCTAGCACTTGCACCACATAGTTTGTAATGCTGATGGATAACAGTGGCTAATGCCTACAGTGAGTGACATTTACACCTCATGTGGTTGTAGCCATTTGGCTGTGTGCTGAGTGGGACAGGCCTCATGACGGATGGCTCCTTGTCACAGTCACTCTCCTCCACACATCTATGTATGTCTACTTTTGGCTTATTATAGTGTGTTGTCCTTGGATATATGTCTGTATTCCTATCCACTGTGTGTGCAAAGCATGACTGGTGCCTACTGAGGAGTGTATGTACTAACATCTGCAACTGCCAGATATGAATGGTCCACTGTTGTTTGCAGACATGGACTTCATTTGTTGAAGTGTGTGAGCATGCCCAGTATGACCTTTCAGTATGTTGTTGTCTGATATTGCCTTCATTTCTCTAAGTGTGCGAGCATGCCCAGTATGCCCTTCTGTATTGAATGTGTGGATCAATTCCAGGTAGTTTGTACTCCGGTGCAGACCTTTGTGTTGTACACCTACAGGTAGCAAACTGTTTTGGCAGGGTATCCATCGATCATTTGGCAATATGGGGACAAACTGTGCAGGGGATAGTGTGTACTCTAGGTGATTGTGTCTGTGCTGCTTCAGCTACATGGTACTGTTGTTAGCAGAGATATTCAGACTTGTGTACTGTTATACACTGTGATGTTTTCTGTCCTCATGTACTGTCAGGTGGACATTCTTACTCACAGTGATGTCTTGGAGGACAAGGGTGACTGCAGCTGTGTCCTGTATTGTGGGCAGATGCCTACATATTCATGGTAAGTTATGCCATTCTGGAGGGGGAGCTGCAGACACTTGCTGCTTGGTCTGTGTATCCAGTTCAGCACCTTGGTACAGTGCTGGCAGAGGATCCCATACTTGTACATCCATTGACATGACAGTATGGCCTTATCTTGCTGTGGCAATACCTCACAGCTGTACAGATTCATACAGGTTACCCAGAGGCAGGTACCATGAGTCAGGACATTACCCCTATTGTGGTGTATGGGCAGGTATGTATCCACCCATTTATGTGTTTGCAGCCAGGGATACTGTGTGCACACAGCTTTGTGTCGGACCTTGCACATTCCATGCTCCCCCCCCCCGTTATTCTATCCTCTTCCATACATTATGCATACATTCTCTGATACTTTCCCTAAGGTTATCACCCCATCACAGCTGTGTGTTGGTGTTGGTCTGTAATTCATTCACTGGGACATGGTGGACATGTTACTGTGGTTTGTCCACATGGCCTTGCATATGGCTTATGTGGAGTGTGTTATGTTATTTGTGTGTCCATGACATAACATGCACTGGCAGTACTGTGAGACACAGGCCTTTGGCAGAAGCTTGTGGGCCATTAGGTGTTGATTCGGGCCAGATGTGGCAGGCCATTGCATTCTGTCAGTCCTACAGTCTCAGACCGCCATACAGTATATTCCCCTGGGGTGACAGGGTAGGTGTGCTATGTGTTCATGCCAATAACTTCTATCAGTCTTGATCAGGTGGTGTGGATGCTGGCAGGGTGCTACCTACAGCTAGAGACACACCTGCATGGGACACCTGCACTGCATGCTGCTTTCTTTTGCTATTGCCATATACAGGTGGGGTCATATTGTACCCATTCCCCACAGCAGGGATACGACCAGAGAGGTACCTGTGGGTGGTGTTTGCATGAGCTGGGTGAATATGTGCTATGGACACTACTTGCATCTGACACACAGATATGCAGGGGGCATTCCAGTTATGCTGGCATGTGCAGGTACATCAGATTTTTCCCAGTACATCAGTCCTACCTCCTTTGTGATCTGCAAGTGTTCGGGCAGACAACACCAGTATCCCCTACTACAGGACCAGATAATGTGATGCATACTTGTATGTACAATTCCAAGGGCGTCTCCATTTCACAGTGACACGATATATACTGTATGTCTGGGGTACTTTTCCCTGTGTACTGATTGTATATCTAGCCCAACAGCCATGCATTGTCAGTCTTAAAGATGGTGACACATATTACCACCATACATTTACAATGGCTTATTGCTAGCATGTGTTATACTGGTGGGAATTGTCTTTGGCACTGCAGTTGTGAGGACTTGTCCCTGTCATCAGCAGCAGTGGGCAATGGCCACCAGGTCTTACCTCAACATGCATACATACTGACCACTCTCACACAATATGAAACACACACCAACCTAACACACACATACCTGCATATTGTGCAAATGCTGCAACCTATCCTGCTACCTTGGCCACCTCTGGGCAAATGTGCTCCACTGGTATTATACCTACACATACATGTTAGTCCAAAATGACACAAAATACACTGAACCCACAGACATTGCCAATATTCTGGCAGACAGGTTCAATGCAAATTTCTCCTCCCCCGCCCCCCCAAAAAAAGAAATATCTATCCCAGCAGAGTGTAGCCTCCCTATCATCTCAGATGCCCAGGTGAGAGCCGCCCTCTCTAAAGCTAAAAACACAGCATCAATGGGACCGGACGGTGTCCCGGGCTGTGTGCTACATGAACTCCAAGAGGAACTAAACCCACACATAAGGCTGCTGTTTAATCTTAGCCTTACTACAGGATACGTACCCAAAGAGTGGCGTACGGCAACAGTGGTCCCACTCCACAAAGGCAGTGCTTCTACGGACCCTGGAAATTACCACCCCATAAGCTTGACGAGCCTGGTCTGCAAAGCTATGGAGAGGATCATTATGGAACTCATAAACAAAGACATTGGGGACCTACAGACATTGGATCCTACCCAATTTGGCTTTGTCAAGGGCAGATCCTGCCTTTTGAACTTGGTCGACTTTTTTGAAACAGTCACTAAGGCCATTGATGAGGGTAAGGCAGTTCACACAGCCTACCTTGACCTTGCAAAAGCCTTCGACACAATACCCCACTCGGGCATCATAAACAAAGTCACCAGCTTAAATGTAAACCCATATGTCACAAGATGGGTTGCAAACTGGCTCAAGGACAGAACCCACAGGGTCAGAGTTGCTGGAGCCATGTCAGACTCTAAGCTGGTCACAAGCGGTGTCCCATAGGGCTCAGTCCTGGGACCCCTCTTGTTCGGCATTTATTTTTCCAAGGTGCAGGCAAACATAGGAGGATTGTGGCTGACAAAGTTCGCAGATGACTGCAAACTGGGCGCCATAATTGATACTCCAGTGGACAGAAGAATCCTTCAGAGAGGCCTCATAGAAATGGATAATTGGTGCCAGAACCATGGCCTTAAGCTGAACGCCAAAAAGTGTATAGTCATACCCTTTGGGGAAAAACAAGGTACCCACAAATTACCACATAGGTGGTAATCCATTAACTATGGAAGAGGTAACCAGGGACCTAGGGACCTAAGTTGACAGTAACCTCTCATTTGACACTCACATTGCCAAAGTGGTTAGGAAGACCTTCTTTATTGCCCACCTTATCATGAAGGGATTCACATCTAGATCAAGAGAGGTCATTGTGCCCCTGTACTCTTCTCTTATCAGGCCAATGATTGAGTACAATGCCCCATTTGGGATGTATCTTACCCGACACCTGCAGCAGTTGGAAAGACCCCAAAAGTTCCTCACCAAGAGGATAAAGGGTCTCAAACATATGTCATATGCTGCCCGGCTGAAGAAACTCCAGCTCTATTCAGTCGCATACCGCCTACTCAGAGGTGATCTGTGCCTGACGTACAAGGCCATGTCCAATCCAGAATTAATGGACATGCTCCACCTCAGAAAATCCAAATCCATCAGAGCCACGAGAGCAAGAGACTTGAACCTCAACACAGAAATAAATAGGACGTGCTGGAGGGACAGATTCATTACCCAGAGGCTCCCTACACTCTGGAACAGAATCCCAGTCCATGTTAGGCAGAGCCCCTCACTAACTCTATTCAAGAGAAATCTTGACGAGTGGATGGGAGATCGTAGGTTTACCCCGGGGGTCATCTCGGTGTCACTACTAGACAGAGGCACAGTAAACTAAACCCTAAATGGGCGTAGTATTCTCATCCTAAGGGGTGGTGAAAGCCACACACACTCTGGCTAGGCTTATAAATGCCCTAGGGCAGATAGCCTAGTACGAACCTATGAACCTATGTTACTACATTTCTACATAGGGTTGTGGGGGAGGCACACCTGACTGTTACGACATGTGTACATCAGATTGGGGGGGGCACACCAGACCGTTACTACATTTCTGAATAGGTTTGGAGGGGCACACATGACTGTTACTACATTTCTAACTAGGGTTGGGGGGAGCACACCTGACTGTTTCTACATTCCTACACAGGATTGGAGGAGGGGGCACACCTGACTGTTACTACATGTTTACATAGGAGTGGGGGGGACACGCCTGACTGTTACTACATTTCTACATAGGATTATGGGGGGACACACCTGACTGTTTCTACATTTCTTCACAGGATTGGGGGCACACCTGACTGTTACTACATTTCTACACAGGACTGGGGGCACACCTGACTGTTTCTACATTTCTACACAGGATTGGGGGGACACACCTGACTGTTACTACATTTCTACACAGGATTGGGAGGCACACCTGGCTGTTTCTACATTTCTACACAGGATTGGGGGGGGCACACCTGACTGTTACTACATTTCTACACAGGATTGGGGGGCACACCTGACTGTTTCTACATAGGATGGGGGGGGCACACCTGACACTTGTACACATTTGCTATGACTGTACTGGTATGTCAGGTAATCCATTTCATTCTGTATTCTAACCTATCATGCTGACTAGAGGCATATCAGTGTACTACAGGTCTTAGCTTTGATTGACCTACATATTAGTTTCTAACTTCCTACCCTTCAGAACTAACATCCCACTGCTTGACCTGCTGTAGTCTGTCTGTGTAAGCCTGGGGCGGATGTTACCCATAGGCATCATTCAGAGGCCATAGCACAGCCTTTGTTTGTGTTTGTCTACACCTGTCCTGCTGGCTGAGACTGTTGTTGTGTATGTGAACCTCCCTGACTGGCAAGTGTGAGTCATATGGACACACATGTGGCCCAGCATATTTCCTGCAGTGGGTTTTGTCACCCTGTGTAGTACAGGCTACTATGGTGACACCAGTATTTGTTATAGATCTCATGGTGCCACTATAGGTGTCTACTATCTGCTGTCATACCATTCAGCCACCTGATTCCCTTGCATGCTCACATCCATACCATAGATACAGGTAATGACACATTCTACTCCATTTGGCAATTGGTAGGTTGAGTGACTTACCTTGTGGGTGTGCCAGTATTGAGGATGGTGCTGGAGGGCTGCCGTTGCCGGATGCACATAGTACACTCCCTATACATGGTTGAGCACACGTAGTGTCATGTTTGGCATCCCTTTTACTGTATGTGCGAGTCAGAGAGAGGTGGCATTCCCTGGGTCCCTACTGTGTCAGTGTATGTGCTATGTAGTGCCTCTTTGCCAAGGCCAGGGCATACTGGGCACTCCTCCATCTGCCTACTGGGGCAGGCTCAGGTTGTTCCTCCTCCGAGTCACTCTGTGCCTGTGCAGGCCTTGGCATTGGTGGGGGGCTGTGTGGCCCTGCCCCATGCTGTTCCTGCTGCAGCTGTTTCCACAGGATCATATTGTGTAGCATGGCACATACGATGACAATTTGAGTACATGTAGTTGGTGAGTACTGCAAGGCTCCACCAGATGTGTCCAGGCACCGGAACCATGACTTGAGCATCCCAAACACACTCTCTGTTGTAAGTCTGGTCTGTGTATGTGCCTCATTATGGCATTCTTGTTCAGGTGTGTCTGCATTTCTGATGGGTGTCGTCAGCCATGGCTCCAGTGCGTAACCAGCATCCCCCACTAGGTGACCGTAAGGGATGTCCCCACTGGCAAATCTCTGGTACAGCTGCATCAGATGCCAGATGTGGGAATCATGATAGCTTCCAGGGCAGCCAGCACACACATTCATTATAATGCTCTGTGCATCGCACACAACCTGGCAGTTGATGGAGGGGAAGCCCTTGCGGTTGATGTAGACCCTACCCCGATCACCAGGTGGTGCTTTGATGCATATGTGCATGTAGTCTATAGCACCCACTACCTCAGGGTATTCTGCTATTTGGTGGAAGAGATGCATATTGCTGGCCAACACCTCACGGGTGTTGAGGAAATATATGTGCTCACTGGCATGTGCTGACATGGCATCCAGGAACTGGTGGAATACTCTGGATGCTGATGCCTGTGAGATCCCCATGATATCCCCAGTTGGGCTTTGGGAGGTACCTGTGGCTAGTATTCCTAGGCTTACACATACCTTGGTATCCACTGGGATGGGTTTTCCTCTCTTCGGTGTGTCAGACGTGGCCAGCACAGCTCAACAATTTTCTGTAGGAGGTCCCTGTCCACTCTATAGCGCTCCACTATCTCCAGCTTATGTTTCCCCTGGTAGGTTACCCTAGGTCTGTACACTCTTCTCCATCTCCTCACTGGGGGTTGCACCCTCAGCCTCTTCCACATGTATGATAGCTGCTGCAACCTCTATAATTTTGTTGTTTTGCTTGTTAAAAGTTCCCCGCTTGTATACACTGGTGGTGTAGAGTATGGGAAAAAACAGAGGGAAAGGTGTTTGCATAGTTTATAGTAGTGTTCTGGGCTGGGCTGGTCTGCTGCCTGTGTAATTGGCTGATTCTGATATATTTCACCTGCCAGCTATGCTGGTTCCCATATATTACCTTCCTACTGCTGTTTTCCCTTACCATTGCCTTCCTGTTTAAGCCTGGGGGTGCGCCATGCAAACACAGTGCTCAAATGTGCACAGAGCTGCTATTTCTGGGTTTACTTTTTTTTTTCCTTTAAAACATAGTGCGTGGCGTGCATATCTGCTTAGGCAATGTAAAGAGTGCTAGGCAGCCTCAGACACACCCCCTTGCTTAGCTGTGCTAAGCTAGGAGCAAACCCGAGCCACAGGGTTCCAATCCGCTTATAGTATGCCTGGCACACACTCCTATGATGTCAGCTAACTCCTAGGCTTGCACCAAGCTATTCCTGCTCTTACACTGTTGGGAGCTGACTAGCATGCAGGGGAAATGTGGGATTCACTATCATTCCCCTCATTTGCATAGGATTGCCTGCTAATGCATAGTTACATGTCTCACACTGAGCCTCCCCCCTTAGCAACCACTATTCACTGGCCATGTTGTTTTCTGCCTGCCATTGAGTATAATAGCAGAATAGTGATTTTGGTTAGAATGCTTATTTTATTTTTTTTTTTTCTTATTTTCCCCCGATCCCGTTTGCGCACTGCTACCCTATACTTAAACAGCCGAGATCGGCTAAAAAAAAAATAAAAGTTGATTTTTTTTCCAAGTGTGTTCCATGTCAATGGCCTTATAGTTGGCCATTGGCATCCTTTATACATGATATCCACCCTTTAATTGGAGCTGTCATGGCCTCATTTTGTAATTTGCAGAAATGTACTCCGTTACTGGCGGAGTACATTTCTACAGATTACACTAGTCCTGCACGGCCGGTTTCCAGCTTCCTGGATCACAAATTCACCTCATTTGCATGCATTTCTCCTGCAAGTGGGGTAATTTGCATACAGGGGCTGAGTCCATGCAGGACTAGTGCAGGAGCGCCTGTGCACGCCCCTACAGGTTATTCCTGGATCTCACGGCAGATATATTGCCTGTTGGGGCTCCTGCACTAGTCCTGCATGCCATGCAGGGCTTACAGAATCTGGGGGATTGACATGAAAATGAGTAATTATTAAAATTACATAATGGAAAATGAAAACGAGGGTAAACAATATAGCAAAAAAATTCAGAAATGTATATATTTCACAGACAAGATGATATTGACAAAACTGCTGACCACAATTAAATCCTGGAATTACAGGAAACAGGACAGCCCCTGCTTTAGTAAATATGTATATACAAGAGGCTGTTCTCACAACAAGTAGTCAAAGATGTACTTGTTGTCACCCTTGGTGCTGCCAAGTCATCTGTCCATACCTAAAATACTATGTCCTCCATGGCATAGAAATAACAGATCATAATCATGTGTACAGAGGCACCATGCAAGATCTGGCTGATATGTATCAGCCTCATATACAGATTTGTGAGACACATGGAATAGCCATCTCTGTGGACACCAAGTTATGTGTAGCTTTGGGAATTCTTGTAACAAGGACTTTCCAGCAACCAAGGAGGACATGGTGGGTGCATCCCAGGAATGTACCTCAGGTATACATCACCAGTTAATCAGTGCCATGCTAAAGCATATGTAGGTGCATGTCTACTTCCAACACACCACAGAGAAAAGGAGTTACACTGTCTGGGCATTTCATGACATAGTCCATTTCCTGGGGTCCTGCAAGCCATTGACTGTACCATTACAGTAAAAGCCCCCAGCTGGGGAATATATGAAACCATATATCATTCATAAGGGTGTTCATTCCATCAATCTCCTCTTCGGTCCAGCTGGTGAATCTGGGAATCTTGAGGCAATGTTACAACTGTCTCATGTACACAGACAACCCTCTCCTCCTCCCAACAAATTCCAACACATGTGAGAGATGCAACCATATAGCCAAACTGGAGGCTAAGCTCTCTCAACTCAGTACTGGCATAACCAGTCAGGAGGAGAAGGAAACCACACTCACTACAATTCCAGTCTCACATAGACATACCACGCAGCAAACCAAACACATAAAAACATACTCGGAGGCTCTAAATAAAAATCTGCCTAAGCAGCAGAGACCTCCAAAGCAGACACCCAAGCAACCGCTACCCCAAAACAAAACACGTGCAACACATAGCTCACAAAGCCAGTGTGCCGAACAGTCACAGCCCTTAAGGCTAAACAACACACCTGATACACTTGTAATAGGTGACTCTATCGTCAGGCACACTGCCGTCCTGCTCACCAGGCTGAACAAGGAGAAGGTCACGGTGAGCTGCCTGTCGGGTGCTAGGATCCGCCACATAACACAAGCACTCAGGTCACTCCAAGGCAAGTACAAATATGACTCGGTCATTGTCCATGCTGGTGTGAATGACCTGAGACGTACTTCCCTGGACTACATGAAAAGAGACATAGAGGAGCTCTCTGAGCATGTAGCCCAGGCCGGTATGACCCTGACCTTGAGTAGCATCTTACCCTCACCAAGAATGATGCCACAATATGAAGACAAGATGATCAATTTCAACAATTGGCTTAAGTATTGGTGTCATTCAAAGGGGATCCAATGCCTGTCAGCCTGGGATGACATGCTCGACAAGCCACGATGCTTCGCTAGGGACGGCTTGCACCTGTCACCGTGGGCTTTCGGATATTGGCAAAGGCTCTTGCTTCTCCCATAGTGCCTTTTTTAGGCAAGGCTCAAAAGACAAACCCACCTCCATAGGTATCACAAGGGATAAGAAACTATGAGTAATGCTACTCAACGCCAGAAGTCTAAACCTCAAGATGCATGCACTCGAAACTCTCCTTAGCATGGAGAACATCGATATCTGTGCAGTAACAGAAACCTGGTTCAAGGCTCCTGAGAGCACCCCAGCACTACCAGGTTATACCTCATACCATGCTTTTCGGCCCAAAACTTAGACCGAACCACAAAAGGAGGGGGAGTATCAATATTCGTCAAAGATACCCACACCTCCAGGTTGGTGGCACAGCACGAAGCATCAGAAACTATCCATGTGTAACTAACAGTGGGTAAAACTGCCTTCCAGTTTATAACCTGCTACAGACCACCCTTCCAAACCCAGGAACCCCACTCGGCCTTCCTGAGAACACTGGAAAATATGAAGGTCTCTCCAAACACCATTATATTGAGCGACTTCAACTACCCAGACATAGACTGGGAGCATTACTCTAGCTCCAACACCCTAGCCCAAAGGTTCCTAGAATTTATAAACTCAAATGCTATGGAACAACTTGTTACCACTCCCACAAGAGGGGAAAACATACTGGACCTGATCATCACCAACATGGGGAATCTATGCTCCAGACCAGAAGTGTATCCCTCACTGGTAAGATCAGATCATAAACTAATCTCACTGGATATTCACATCCCGACCCCAGCCCCTGCCCAGAAAACCACAGTGAAAAACTTCTCTAAAGCAAATTTCACACTCCTCAAAACCGAGGTGGAATCCTTCAAAGCCCCCCGAGCCTGTGGAAAATACAGCCCAGACCGCAGAATCCTTTATAAACGCATTCTATGAACACCTTCAGGAATGCATGGATCATGCAATCCGAAATAAAACCAAGACCCAATCCTCCAAAGGCAGACGTCCTGTCTGGTGGACCCCAGCCATAAACAAACTATACAATAGAAGGAGGAAGTTACTACATGATAGAGCAAAATCCCAAAAAGGGAAGGCATCTCTGATCAGTATTAGCAAAAAACTAAGGGCACTCATAAAATCGTCTAAGGCCAGCTTCGAGAGAAAAATTGCACAGGACTCTAAGGATAATCACAAGGCTTTCTTTAGTTATGTTAGGAACCTGGGTGGGAATTCCCAGATATGCTCAGAATTAGTCCAAAATGACAAAAAATACATCGAACCCACAGACATTGCCAACATCCTAGCTGACAGGTTCAGCGCAAACTTCTCCCCCCCCCTCCCCACCAAAAGGGCAAATATCTATCCCAGCAGAGTGCTGCCCCCCTGACATCTCAGATGCTCAGGTAAGAGTCGCCCTTTCCAAAGCAAAAAACACAGCATCAATGGGACCAGACGGTGTCCCGGGCTGCGTCCTACATGAACTCCAAGAAGAGCTAAACCCAAACATAAAACTACTGTTCAATCTCAGCCTTATTGCAGGATATGTACCCAAAGAGTGGCGTACAGCAACAGTGGTCCCTCTCCACAAAGGTGGTGCCTCAACGGATCCTGGAAACTATCGCCCCATAAGGCTGACTAGCTTGATCTGTAAAGCTATAGAAAGGATCATCATGGACCTCATAAATAAAGATATTGGGGACCTACAGACACTGGATCCTACCCAGTTCGGCTTTGTTAAGGGCAGATCCTGCCACTTAAACCTGGTCGATTTCTTTGAAACAGTCACCAAGGCCATTGACGAGGGGAAGGTGGTCCACACAGCCTACCTGGACCTCGCAAAAGCCTTCGATACAGTGCCCCACTCGGGCATTATAGATAAGCTCACCAGCTTAAATATAAACCCCTATGTCACTAGATGGGTTGCAAACTGGCTCAAGGACAGAACCCACATGGTTAGAATTGCTGGAGCCATGTCAGACTCCAAACCAGTTACAAGTGGCATCCCACATGGCTCAGTCCTGGGACCTCTCTTGTTCGGTATATATATTTCTCGGAGGTACAGGCCAACACGGAAGGACTGTGGCTGATCAAGTTCGCAGATGACTGCAAACTGGGCGCCATAATCGACTCTCCAGCCGACACAAGCATCCTCCAAAAGGGCCTCATAGAAACAGACAACTGGTGCCAGAGCCATGGCCTCAAGCTAAACGCCAAAAAGTGTATAGTCATCCCCTTTGGCAAAAACAAAGTGCCCACAAATTACCACATAGGTGGTAATCCATTAAGTACAGAAGAAGTAATTAGGGACCTGGGGACCCAAGTTGATAGCAATCTCTCATTTAACAACCACGTGGCCAAAGTGGTTAGAAAAACATTTTATATAGCCCACCTAATCATGAAGGGATTCAGATCTAGATCAGGGGAGGTCATCATGCCTCTTTACTCATCCCTCATCAGGCCCATAATTGAGTACAATGCCCCTTTTGGGATGTACCTTACCAGACACCTGCAGCAACTGGAAAGTCCCCAAAAGTACCTCACCAAGAGGATCAAAGGGCTCAAACAGATGCCATATGCTGCCCGGTTAAATAAACTCCAGCTCTACTCAGTGGCATACCGCCTGCTCAGAGGCGATCTCTGCCTGACGTATAAAGCCATGTCCAACCCGGAATTAATGGACATGCTGCACCTCAGAAAATCCAAATCCCATCAAGCTACGCGCTCAAGAGACTTGAACCTCAGCACTGAAATAAATAGGACATGCTGGAGGGACAGATTCATAACCCAGAGGCTCCCTTCACTCTGGAATAAAATCCCAGTCCAGGTTAGGCAGAGTCCCTCATTGACTCTCTTCAAGAGGAATCTTGATGAGTGGATGGGAGATCATAGGTTTACCCCGGGTATCACTTCTGTGTCACTGTTAGACAGAGGCACAGTATACTAACCTCGAAAAAGGGCATAGCAAAATTAATTTAAAATGGGTGGCGAAAGCCAAACACACTCTGGCTAGGCTTATAAATGCCCTAGGGCAGATAGCCTAGTATGAACCTATGAACCTATTAATTACCAGGTGGTCTGCTATGCACAGGGTATAATATACAATGTGTCAGCAGGCTATCCAGGCAGTACCCACAATTCCCACATGTGGTACATGTGTAACTTATATCAGTGGTCTGTGCAGTGTGATTTTTCACAGGCGATTTTATTGGCAATCCCGGTTGACACTAATAAGAAAGCCACATTCCATGGAAGAAAATGCCTACACATCGCATTTTCACAGACATAAATTATTGTTGAACATGTGTTAGGACTGCTGAAGGCCCACTTCTGTCTAGATGTCTCCACTGTTGTCCTGCAGTATGATCCCGAAACATATGGTAGCAGTGTCTGCAATATTACTTGCAATGTGTGCAACATAAAACAGCATGTTGAACTGCAAATAGTTAAAGAAAGACATTCAAAAGGTGAAAGTCCTAGAGGCAGCAGCAGAGGATGTGCCTGATGAGGAGTCTGTGGAGCAGCCAGGTTCGGGGGATTACTATGCAATGCAGAGGTGTGACATTAGCTAAGAGGCAGTGTCTGATTCATAACTTTGGGCTAGATTAAGCATAACTTACAACAGCAAAAATGATACATGTAGTAATACACCCAGACTTTGCTATACCATGTATTGACTGACCACACCATACATCAGACATGGGCTACCCAGGTAACAGAGTATTGAGGACAGGTCATAGTTGTCCTCATATGCATGTGCAAGGAAGGCCACAATGACAAGTGTTAACAATGAGTGTGTGTGTGAGGGGTTGGGTGTAGGGGTGCTGATTACTGTTGTGTGTGACTGTGTGAGTCAGAGATGAGAGTGGTGTTTCCATTGTATTATAACTAGGCAGAGGTGGGTGTTGCTGAGGCATGTCTGTGAGTGCGCATGAATACAGCTCTAACAGATGATGCAGCACTATACTAGGGTCTGATGGACAAGTCTGGGTGACTTGCTGGAGATCGATGTGCTGACTGTGTATGTCCCCATCCACACGAGCAACTTCTCCTGGAAAGGTCAAAGGCATGATCTACAGTGCACAAAGAAAATGGAATATTCCATGTCTGCAAATGGTGGGATGTGCTAAGGGTGGTCTCAAAACAAACACCCCATTCATGTCTATCTTGACACTATCCCACAGTGACCTCAACATTAGATGATGTGGAGGTAGTGGAACTATGGTACATAGACCATGCCCACCCCCTCCTATGATTGATTTCCCTAACAGAGTTGGAAACAGACCAGCCACAAGAAGAGCAATGATTGTGACTGGTGGCTGCACAGGGACATCTGCTGCATACATACTCTCTACTCCAGCTCCATTTTTCTGCATACAGGAGCCATACCTCAGCTATATATGAATAAACCAAGTGTTCACATGACCTAGTATATATACCATTCATGATACAGCACAAGCCAATTTTATGTTTGCCATCAGTGTTGTGACAATCGGTAAGTTATATTTGTGGGTGTTGCTATAATACATGGCAGACAGATGCAGTAGTATACAAATGAAATGAAAAAATACAGTAGTATCTGGAGCAGATCATGTGTTGTGTGTGTCTGTGGGGGTAGCTGTCCACATACTGCCTCTGCCTAGACTATTGATGGGTACAGATATTAACTGCCTCATGTCAATCCCCTAAAAGTGCTACAGGCCCACAATTGGAATTGTCTGCCATAGTTTGACAGCCACCCTGAGAATGCCATACAGTGTAAACTTTGACTGCAGTTTGTCCTTCCCCTACATTGTAATGAACTGTTATATAACTCTTAATATTAGTAAGTGTGCATCACAACAATAGACTGAGGCCTACACTAGGGCATCCCTCAGGATGTGTGGGCAATCCCCAATTATTATTCACATAGGTCCTCCTATGATGGATATGAATGGACCCCCCCCCCCAATTCTAGGTCTAACTTACAGCACCATAGTACAGACACAGAAGGACACCTTCTCAAAACTCTCACTCCAGACATGCAGTATCATGGTAAAAATGTAAAGGGAGGAGGTCCAGACATGCTTCACAGGCTGTAAGATCAACCTACCCTATTGTACTACCACAGCCAGTCAAGATATTTTGTTTTTCACAGACCCCAATGCAGCATTACCAGGCCAGCAGACACAGTTAGTGGTAGTGTAGGCCCCCTTTTTTCTCTGTACCTAGAAAGATACACATACACTTCCTCACAGCGTCCATTAAGCAAAGCGGGTGATTACACAAGGTACAAGAACACACCATGATATTGTCACACAGAGGAGGGAGGGGCTGTGGATTACATGGTCCACTGCAGGACCATCCTTTACAGACAGAGGTGCTCCCCCTCTCATAAAGGAAAAAAGTACAGATAATGTGTCACTGCTCCCTCAGCAGATTAACATTACCTACTCAAATGTCTCATACAGAGTACTGGTCCCTGGACAGCAGAACCCAACCATTCAAAGCACCACAGCATGTAAGGCTGCTTAAGTGAGTTACATGGCAAAAACAGTACACCCCACAAGACTTTGGACAACAAAAGTGAGTGGGATACACATAATGGTCGGCCTAAACCAGGGCTTATGTCTCCACTGTAGTACAACATACATCAGATTTTACTGTTTTACAGGTACATTACTATATAGCTACACCATCAGGTATCATGTCTTGGCATAAACCCTGACCCCTATTTACATTACCCCAGACAGGAAGCACTTGTTGTCAGCACACAACAGACAATTGTAGCAAATACAAACAGCAGTAAACATAAGACTGATTCCCAATCACCTACCTCACTTCATGGTTGTGTAACTAACGAGACATTCAACCTTCACAGTGTCTGAATCACTCCACAGGCTACTCAATAGCAAACTTGTGTAGTGGATGAGCATAGTAATGACCATGGCTGTTTTTATCATGCAACATTAAGGCTCCTCGTGTGGATTTTATGCTAATGAATCTTCATAAAGTCAATGCTCCTGAAGTGCACTTTTATCTCACTGCACGCCTGCCAAGGTTATGGTACAAGGCTCACTTAACATTGTGCACTCACATGAGTCCCTGCAAAATGCAGTAAGCATGGATGGGAGGCTCAGTGATCTCAGCATGGATGTGGGGAAAATAATGACAATGTCACAGCCTGCAGAGACACAAAGTTCAGAAATGAAAACATACAGTATGTAGGTACTGCGCTGCAAGTACACTATTTACATGTCACAGATTACACCCTAACACCATCCTGCCACTCCATATATATTTTCACCCTAATCATTGGTGGCATTCTGACTTGTTGCACATAAGAAGGTGTTGAAGTTGCATGTCACATGTCAACAGCAGCAATGTGCATAGATGAGAGAGAGACCTACCATTTTTGTTGGGACTGTGACCTGCTACATGGCTATGGCTTGTGAGAGCACTGAGGGTGACAGGCCTGCCAGGTGATGCTCTAAAAAGAGCAAAATATTTCTCTACTTGTTGTGCAGAGACAACTGGAAGCACCTGCTGAAGAACTATTATGGGGTTCCCAGTATAAAGTGGTCACCTCATCTAGCATTGCCAAGGTGGTGACTGCTGCTGCTGTCATCTACTGCTCTTGTAAGCAGTGCAGGCACCAACCTTGCCTTCTACTCTAATGGGAAGAAGGGGTCAGAGAGACTACTCCTGAGATGTACAGTTAGTATGCAGGGCGGGTCAATGCACTGTTTATGTATTTATTTATTCACCCTTTGGTAACTGTGTGTGTCCATAGACCCTCTTCAGGCATAACCCAAGCCTTTATGGTGACAGATTAAAGAGGAAAGTATTACAGAGTTATAGAAAAGGCCCTTGTTCAACATTTCATTCATGATGCTTGTTATTTCTTTTGACATTTTTTAGCTAAGGATCAGATTTTGTAGAATAAGCTCCTGTAATGGAGGAGAATGGAGAATATGTTTAGACCTAATGGTGAGTATGATTACTGTCATGTTATAGATTCATTTTGTATACCATATCAGCATACTTATAACCACTACTATAGTTATAACACTACCACATACTGCCTCACACGACGTCTTGTATATCTACAGGAATGCTACATAGATGCACACAGGACATGTTCTGGGGATCCACACATACTACATTTGCAAATGTATGCCAAGCTCTGTGTGCTATACATCATGCCCATTGCTACATGCTGCCTGACATGCAGGGCTATTGGTATAATGCCACAATGTGGATGTTGCCAAAGAGAAAGAGGGCCTACGGCATGCAGAATATCCACCCATCATATTGCCCATACATTGGCTCATTAGATGCCCATGCATGTGCCATGTTAAACTGGAATACCCATGCTGTTCATAATTTAACACAACTCTGTCTCATAGGTAAGTACTAGGCTAGCGGTCCCTGTGCGTCATTTTAATCCTAACCAATTTACCTTGGTGAGAATTAAACCATGTACCTTTTTTGTGAGGTAAACCCCTTAGCCATTATGCCGACCCCAACCCTCATTTAAGTTTATGCTACAGTGTTTGCCCATCACATGCTAACAGCTGCCTATATTACCACCAGTGTCTTACCCACTTCTGGTACCACATCGGCTCCACATAGCTGTTGGCCTGCATACTTAGTAACACTGTGCAGGTCCAAATGGCATGTCATTGTCTCTGCCCCACATGACACATGCACATGGCCACATCTACACACACCATCCATGGCCTCCTATGGCCATCAGTACCATCATGACATTGCTGCCCTCCAGGCCAGGTAATACAATGCTACTGCACCCATACTCTCTGCTAAGGGACTTATGATATTTTTCACCTAGTTGGCATTATGGCCCCTGGCACAACAGCATACCTAGCAGCTTAGTCCATCTGTATGTACTTGTAAGGCTGATTATTAGTCAAATACTGCAGTGTATTTCAACCTCCAGTCTGCGGACCAGGTCTGGTCTGGCAGAAATTTTCTGCCTGTCTGTGAAAGAGTTATTGCCTTTTCTATGCCTTGACAGAGCTGGATATAGCACTAGCCAACCAAGGCAGGTGCCTAGGGCCCCCTGGCTGGGAGAGGGCCACTGGCCAGGAGACTTATTTTTTAATTAAAAAAAAAAGTTTTTTTTAAGGGTGTTCTTCTTTAAGAAGGTTCATAAGTAAGTACTAGGCTAGCTGCCATTGTGCATCATTTTAATTCTAACCAATTTCCCTTGATGAGAATCAAAGCCTGTAACTTTTGTTTGTGACGTAAACACCCTAGCCATTATGCCAAATCTCAACCCTCATTTAAGTTTATACTACAGTGTTCACTCGACAGGTGTCTGCAACCTGTTTTAGTCTTCTGCGACTGTGCAACATGCTGTTTACATCTTTGTCTTCCACATGTGTGGAATTTTAATGCAAGAAGATGTTTGAAATGCAGACCATGAATGGACAAGTGAGAGGTAGGTAGGTGTGTGTGTTTGTTTAAGTGGTAGGTAGATAGGTGTTGTAAATGTAATAAGTAGGTAGGTGTGCATATGTGTGTGTAAGAGATAGGTAAGGATGTATGTGTGTGTGTAAAAAGAGGGAGAGAGGTGCCTTTCAACTGTCCATATTTTCTCAGAATCTCCAGATTTTTGCCTCATATTTTAGTCTGTTTCTCCTAAAATTTGTGTTTTTGGGTTTATTGAGGCAAATCCGTGAAGACAGAATTCACTAAATAATGCAGGCATTTGTGTTTCAGACTTCATATCCTTCAGAAAATTCATGATAGCACAATATATTTTATTCTAGCAACTTTATAAGTTTTTGAGAGCAATATTTCATAGCTTCATAGGTGTGTACTAGGCTAATGGCCTTGGAGCCTTTACAACCTTAGCCCGTAGACGTGCTCTGGCATCGTGCCACCCGACGTTAGTTCCCAGTGCCTCTATCAGGTAGAGGCACTGGAATGATTTCCGGGGTGAACTTTCTATTTCCCATCCACTCATCAAGATTTCTCTTGAAGAGGGCCAGTGAGGTGCTCTGCTTGACATATATGGGAAGTCTATTCCAGAACATGGGCAGTCTCTGGGTTATGAACCTGTCCCTCCAGCATGTTCTGTGGATTGTGGTGATGAGGTTGAGGTCTCTGGAGCATGTGGTGCAGAGGGATTGGGATTTCTTTAGATGTAGCATTTCTAACAGAGCTGGGTCAGACATGGCTTTGTAAGTCAAGCAGAGATATGAAACAGAGAACAGCTGGAGTTTTTTTGAGTCTGTCCATGTAGGACATGTGTTTAAGCCCTAGGATCCTCTTCGTGAGGTACTTTTGAGGCCTTTCCAGCTGCTGCATGTGTCTAGTAAAGTACATGCCAAATGGGACATTATACTTGATGATTGGCCTAATGAGGGAAGAGTAGAGAGAGATGATGACCTCTTTCTTCCTGGATGCAAAACCCTTGGTAATGAGATGTGCCACATAGAAGGACTTTCTGACCACAGTGGCAATGTGGTGGTTGAAGGAGAGGTTGCTGTCAACCTGCGTCCCCAAATCTCTTATAATGCCTTCAGTGTTCAGTGGGCTACCATCAATGCGGTAATTAGTGGAAACTGAGTTTTCCCAAAGGGGATAGCAACACATGTTTTGGCATTAAGCTTAAGGCCATGGTTTCGATACAGTTTACCTTCACTTTATCAAACATGGTTTGTGTGAGCAAGCATTTCTGTGAATCAAGTGAGCGAATCACGGAAATCCTCCGAGTACAAATGTCGAAAGTGGTTTAGCTGAAAACCATTTTTGACATTTGTCCATGTGTTTGAATGGCTAAATGCATCACACTG
Organism: Protopterus annectens; assembly: GCF_019279795.1. Lineage (NCBI taxonomy): Eukaryota > Metazoa > Chordata > Ceratodontiformes > Protopteridae > Protopterus > Protopterus annectens. The sequence goes on from NC_056747.1 coordinate 613,615,662, forward strand.
TAGCCATTCGAACATATGGTAGTCACCGTTGTGAGTTTTGTGCGAGTGTCCTTTCGATGGAAGGACGTCGCACAAACCATGTTCGATGAAATGAAGGTAAACCTTTCAACACCAGTCATTGGTCTCATTGAGACCTTTCTGTAGGATGTCTACATCACTTGGGGAGTTAGCAATGGCTTCCATCTTACAGTCGTCTGCGAACTTGGTCAGCCAGAGTCCCTCCATGTTGGCCTGGACTTCTGTAAAGTAGATGCCGAACAGGAGAGGACTCAGGACCGATCCCTATAGGACTTCACTTGTGACTGGTCGGCAGTCTGACTTGGAGTCCGCTACTTTCACACTTTGGGTTCTATCTGTGAGCCAGTTTGCAACCCAGCTAGTGATATAGGGGTTGATGCCTAGTTTGGTGAGTTTATCAATAATTCCTGAGTGGGGAATGGTATCAAAGGCCTTGGCCAGATCGAGGTAGGCTGTATGAACTGCCTTGCCTCATCCACAGCTCTGGTGACTGACTCAAAGAAGTCAACCAGGTTGAGCAGGCATGATCTATCTTTCACAAAACCAAATTGCATGGGATCTAGAGTTTGGAGATTCCCTATATCCTTGTTAATTAGGTCTATGATGATGCTCTCCATAGCCTTACACATCAGACTCATCAGGCTAATGGGGCGATAATTCCCAGGGTCTGTAGTCTCTCCCCCTTTATGTAGTGGGATGACTCTAGCAGTGTGCCATTCGGTAGGGACAAAGCCTGAGGTGAGGCTGTGACTGAACAGGGCACACAGATATGGTGCCAGTTTACTTTGTAGTTCATGTAGAACACATCCAGGATATTGTTGGGTCTCGTGGAAGCTGTATTCTTGGCCTTAGACAATGCGGCTTTAACCTGTGCTGCAGTAATGCTGGGTGCCTGGCATTCCTTTGGTATTATGATTGGTCCTTTGGGGGGGGGGGGTAAAGTTAGCACTGAATCTGTCGGCCAGTATGTTGGCAATATCTGTTGGTTCAGTATAGGAGGTACCATTGTGCAGTAACTCAGAGCAAACCTGGATATTGCCATGAAGATTCTTCATATAACTATACAAGGCTTTGTGGTTGTTTTTAGTGTCTGCCACAATTCTGCCTTCATACCTGGCTTTAGAGGTTTTGATGAGGGATCTCCACTTTTTGTTGAGGCTAATAAGGGAGTTTTTCCCGTCTTGGGACTTCACCTTTTTCTGCAATAGTTTCTTCCTTCTGTTGTAGAATTGATTAATGGTAGGGGACCACCAGATTGGCTTCCCTTTTTTGGAGAAGAGCATCTTGGTTCTGTTGGGTATGGCTAGTTGCATGCATTTATGTACGTGTTTGTACATTGCATCAGTGTATGATTCGACAGTCATGCATCTATTTTCCATTGACATGGGTGCCGTGAAGTTAGCCACCTTTGTTTTGAGGAGCCCAAAGTCAGGTTTGGAGAAGTTTTTCATGGTGGTTACCTTTGCGGGGTCTGTGGGTAAGATGTGGATTTCCATGGTGATTAGTTTGTGTTCAGATCTAACCAGGGAGGAATTGACTATTGATGTAGAACAATAGTTGCCCATGTTAGTAATAACCAGGTCAAGGATGTTGCTTCCTCTAGTGGGGGTAAGAATGAGCTGGTCCAGGGCATTGGAACTGATGAATTCCTGGAAGCATTGGGCCAGTGTATTGGTGTATGAGTAGATTTTCCAGTTGATGGAGGGGCAGTTGAAGTCAACTAGTATGAGAGTGTTGGGTTGGACCCTAATAGTTTCCAGGGTGCTTAGGGACATGGAGTGAGAGTCTTGGGACATTGTTCAGGACCTATAGCAGGCTATGACCTGAATTGCCATCTTACCCAATGTTAGTTGTACCTGAAGAATCTCAGATGTGTTATGCTGGACTACAAGTCTGGAGGTGTGCATATCCTTTATGAATATGGAGACACCAATGCCTTTGGAGCTTCGTTCCATGTTCTGGGGCTGAAAGCTGTGGAATGAGTTATAGCCTGGTAGTGCATGGGGTGCTTTCTGCTGCTTTAATCCAGGTCTCCATTACAGCACAAATGTCGATGTTCTCCATTTTGAGGAGTGCTTCGAGCAAGTGCATCTTGAGATTTAGACTTCTAGCTCTGAGCAGCATGACCCTCAGATTGCATTTATTTATAACTGTTACAGTGGTAATTTGGTCTTTGGAACATCGCTTAAAAAAGGCACTATATGGGTGGCAAGAGCCTTAGCCAGTATCCGAAAACCCAGGGGTGACAGATGCAGACCATCTCTGACAAAGCATCAAGGTCTGTCAATCATGTCATCCCAACCAAACAGATACTGGATCCCCTTAGAATGTCACCAGAAACTTAGCCAATTGTTGAAGTCAATCATTTTCTGCTTGTACTGCGGTATCATTCTGGGTAATGGTAGAATGCTGCTCACGGCTAGTGTCATACATGCCTGGGCCATGTAATCCAAAAGATCCTCCATGTCTCTTTTCATGTAGTCCAGGGAGGTGCATCTCAGGTCATTCACACCCACATGGACAGTGACAGAGTCATACTTGTACTTGTTGTGGAGTGACCTGAGTGCATGTGTTATGTGTCGGATTCTGGCACCTGATAGACAGCTGACTGTTACCTTCTCCTTATACAACCTAGTGAGTGGGACATCAGTGTGCCTCACTATCCAGTCACCTATGATTAGTGTATTGAGCAAGCTATTTTGCCTTAGGGAGTTAGGTTGAGAGGCACACTGTGTAGGTGAGCTATGTATCTTGTGGTTTGTGATGTGTTGTGGTGGTCGAGTGTGTTTCTGCCTTGGAAGTCTTTGCTGTTTGGGTAGATTTCTATTAAGAGCCTCCGCGAAGGTGAGTGTGTGGTCTGTGTTTTTATGTGAGAGCTGTGATGGTGGGTGTTCTGGAAGGCTATGTGTTGCATGTGGTGTGGTGCAGGTGTTGACCTTCTCCTCTAGACCGGTCTTGGCTAGAGAGTGTATGGGTTCCAATTTGGATAAATAAGTGCATCTCTCACAAGTCTGAGTGTTGGGAGGTAAGAGGAGAGCGTTGTCTGTGTACATGATGCAGTTGCTACACTGCCTCAGAATGCCCAAGTTCACCAGGTTAATAGGAGAAGGTACAGGGAACTGACCTTTAGACATGCCAGGAAGGATGGTCATTATTACTAAGTACTTGAGCTGTTTCCTTATATATTCCTTTTACAGGAAAAATGTCACTCAAGGTGTCTTGAGTCTGTACAGAGCACTGCCAAACACTTGAGGGGAAACTAATACGTAGACCCTGAAAAGTTTGCCCCTATTTTTGGGGCCTTGTCCCACCATTATTTTTGGCTTTGCACAGATTTTTTGTGCTAAGAGGTTGAGAGGTGTGTGTGTGTGCAAGAGGGAGGTAGTTGCGTGTATGTTTAAGAGGGAGGGAGGAAGAGCGGTAGGTGTGCGTGTTTGTGTGTAAGAGGGAGGAAGGAGGCATGTAGGTGCATATGTCTCAAATGTCCCTGATTTTCAGGGACATCCTTGATTTTGACTGAAATTTTAGCTCTGTCCCTCTTAATCTTACCTAAAGGTGGTGACTTTTGAAGAAAAGGGATGAATTACACTTTCTCACTTAGTCTATTCAACTTCTATGGTCATACTATACATCTATATCTTTCTCAGTTGGTGAGATTGCTATGTCAGCATACAACACGCAAACAGTTGTTATTGTTGTTGTTTGTCTTTCGGCTTTTCCCGGTTAGGGGTCGCCACAGCAGAACTCCGGTCCGCTAATGATTGGCAGTTGGTTTTTATGGTGTTGAGTTGCCAGCCCGACACCCAACCTTCAATGGAGGCACACTCATTCAACGCATGTCTTTCAAATGCCCACTCGACCGCGGGGAGGACATGTAGACTCCACACAGAAGGCACTCCCAACCCAAGCCGAGAATCGAACGGAAGAACCTCTTGCTGTGAAGCAACAACACTACCGCTGCACCACTGCGGAAGTCACAACATGCAAACAGTTACTGTTTTAATTGATTCCTTGTAAATAATGTTTTTTATTTCTGCCTTAGTGGTCCCAAAAATAATTCCCCTGTTTTCACTTGACCCCCAAGTGTAAAAAGGTTGAAAAACACTGAAATACAGATTAGTATTTTCTCTCTCTCTCTCTCTCCATCTTTGTTGCTATACTTCTTCATATTTTTATTTGATGTCTATATTTTATTTCTCTCCATTTATGTTACTGTTTTCTACAGCACACCCCACTCCACCATTATGCCCATTCATTCCATGGTGGCTTACCATATGCCTCAAGGCCTGTCTTATGTCAACATATGGTCTGTTGATCTTTGTTTAATGTTTGTTCATGTGACCATGCTTACACACCTCTTCAGTCTTTCAGTCCTCTAACTTTCCCTTACATGCTTCCCCATTTTCTCTTCTTGAGAAAAAAATGGTCACCTGTCACAAAAAAAATACCCTTCTTCCACCATCACTTTCCTTCCCTGTGTCCTTTCACTTGCTCATTCCCTTTATGTCTCTTCTATACACCCATTTCCTCCCCATTTCAGTGAATAAAACTTACAATGAAAATTATTGTGAGCCACTCAATATTACATTTGTGGAAGCTCATAGTCATGTGCACGCAATATTCACAGTACTGCTCAGGATGATTTCCGTGACTGTACAGAGAAACACCTGTCTCTTCCTTGGCACTGTTTCCACAAGCACCCTTCCAAGTTAGTAGTCAAGCTGCTGAATGCTTCATCTTTGATTGATTGTTACCACTGACCAATTTTATATTCCTTGCCATCTCCACAGAAGCCCTTACATGGCATGTTAACCAGGTTTCTGAATCCCAGGGCATCTCATTAATATTTGAAACAACATAACACACTTTGCATCTGGGCTGTCTTACTCAGTCAAATACTTCAACTATCCACACATCTTAAACTGACTCAAAGCAGAAAACAGAATAAAGATCTCTCAGCTGACCACAGCACAGAATGTTCTCTACAAAATTGGTCATTCATTCTTTGATACTTCCTTTATCCTGTTCGTGATCAGTGTGATCAGTGATGGTAAGGCAGTAAGCCAGTTCTGGGTGTGATGCTGATCTAACCCACGGTATGCACACATACACATACACATACACACACACACACACGCACACACACACACACACACACACACACACACACACACACACACAGACTCACTGACATACAGCATGCATACTTACACAAAATGTAGAGGACTGCAAATTGACCTAAACACATACATCTCTTTCGGATATGGAAAGAAAATATGGCAGAGGCAAAAATTCATATGGCCATAACAAGGATGTGTAGACTCCATAGACAAGGCAGTTCAACAAGGGACACCACAGAAACTAAAGCTGCAAGGCAGCAGTATTAACCACTTCACCACTCTGCTGCTCCTTCTTTTAATGCATTTGGCTATTTGCTTGCTATACATTGTACACTTGAATATATTTTTTATCTGTATTAACTCTTTACTGTGATTATGTCTTATGCCTTCTGTTATCAGACTTGGCTAAGAGAGACAGCCCAAGTTCTTTCCTGCATTACACTAGTGTTCATCAGCTGATGCAGCTTAGAACTAAAATCTAAATAAAAGGCAACTCCTACTTCTCTTTTTAAACTCCATCCACACGTAATACATTCACAGCTACTACTGGATTATAAGTTTCTAAATTGCTTCAGAACTTTCCTGAAGACCTGATACTGAAACAAATTAATTTGTTGAAGTAGAGTAACATAAATCTATTACATTATTAGCACTAACACATCACTAAATTATTCTTACATCTAAGGGTAAAATTAGCCTATACTGCCAGATGTCTACTTCTTTGGGCATCACCATTTTTGTGTCATCACTGTAGTGCATTACATTTTTAAGCTGCGCTTTTATGCTTTCATCCTACCTTCTTTCTATACATCTTTTTGTTTACTACCATCAGGTAATAATCTAAATATCTCACCATCTTCCTTTATTTACAGTGCCACACTGCAGCTAAGTAACTCGTAACTTGTTAAATGCAAATTCTCTTGTTTTTGCTACCCTAGCTGTTTATCTGACAAGCTCCAGTTTTCCTTAAATGAAATACTCTGCATGAGTTTTACAACTGTAATATTATTATAATGGATCATCGGAGGTTACTAGGCTAAGACATCTACAAGCCTAACCATGGTATACCCTTGTTCCCTTATGGACCAAGATAGCTAATCTATGTTTGCTCGTGAATCTAAGATCAGCCCTGGTGCAGAATAATTGGTCAGGGACAGGAAATAAAGGAGTGGCTTGGCTGGACCACCTCTTACAGAAGGTCACTACTGTGGTGCAACCTCTGGTGAGGAGGAAAAAAGTACAGTTGTGTAAGAACCTGCCATAAACCGTAGATGTCCTACTGATCACTGTTACAATATTACCGAGATATGAGTTGTCACTGCTGATGTTCTGCCTGGGTACCGAAGTTGTGCCTTCCCTAGGTTGCATGTCTGACACATGACCTCAGCTCATATGCATCATGGTTTAAAGATGGATGTATGAGCAATGGAGGGTAGGATAGAACACTACAACACCGATCAGTAGAACCTGTATGGTTATGGTAAGTTCTTACTCAACTGAAATATGTCCTGACTGAAATCACTATTTATTCCTGACAAATGGGTGACTCCCACAGCTGAAGGATGGCTGGTTGACTACTGAGAAGAAGAACTGTCCAGCAGTCTGAACAAGAGACCTAGAAAAGCTGTCCTGGACCTGGAAAAGGCATCAATTTTGTAGTGTTAGATAAAGATGTGTACAGAGAAGCAAGTGGCTACCTCCAATATATACCTGAAGTCTGCTGCTTTGCGAAAAGTTCTTGAAGAAGTGACTACCCTAGTGGAATGTGCTTTAGGGCAAGAAGGTAGGTCTTACCATAGTGTGAGTAAAAGAAAGTAATAGCCTTAGAAATTTAGGCTGCAATAGTTTGTTTGGAGACTGGCTGTCCCAGCTTAGGGGTCATAAAGGATACAAAGAGCTGGTCAGTCTTTCTGAAGGATTTAGTTTTGTCCAGGTAAAATCTGAGCTGTGAATGTCCAAAGAATGTAAAGTTCTTACTCCCCTGTTTTGGGGATTGGGAAGGAAGGTTGGAATATGAATGGCCTGAGTGAATGACAGCTCATTAACTACTTTAGGCATGAAGGATGGGTTAGCTCTGAGAGTCACCCTGTCTATGTGGAAAATGAGAAAAGGGGAAATGGCCATGAGAGCTTGTAGCTCAGAGATTCTCCTGGCAGAGGTTCTAAGTACAGAATTTCTGAGAAATGGAAGAAGTTGGTTAAAAGGGACTTAGAGTAAGCTTTTCTAGCACAAAATTAAGATTCCAAGGAGCAGGGATGGGTTTCCTTGGAGGGTTAAGATAGGGAACTCCCTGAAGAAAAGCTTGACCTCTGGTCTAGCCATAAGTGGCGGGTTAAGAGGGAGGCAGGCATTGATAGACAAATGATATTTTTATGGCTAAATAGGCTAAGCCTGATTCAAGAAGCTTACAGATATATTGCAGTACTATAGGAACGTGTGCTAAGAGTGGATTGTGACTATGTTTATAGCACCAGAAGGAAAACACTTTCTACTTAGCTATGTAAGATTTTCTGGTAGAAGGTCTCCTATCCTGTTGTAGGACTTGTACCACCTATTCAGAGAAGAGATGGTGGAGCAGAGATCTCTTTTGCTGAGTAATCAGGTCTGGCTCCAGAGGGATCCTCCTGAAATTTCATAGGATCATAGGAGGTAACCAGGCTAATGGCTCTATGGCCCTTACAATAAGCCTAGCCTAGTTCTACCCTTATTTCCACAATCAGCAACTATTGTCCCTCTCAGATAGGACAAAAGTGGAACCTCTGGGGTGAATTTACGGTTAGCCATCCAATCATCCAGATTGCATTTGAAGAGAGCCAATGAGGTGCTTTGTTTGACAAAGTAGGAGTCTATTCCAAAGGTGTGGCAACCTGTGGGAGACAAATCTGTCCCTCTAGCAGGTTGTATTAATGTCACATGCCAGGTTAAGGTCTTTAGAATGAGTAACCCGTGTATGATTTGACTTTAAGGATATACAGCATTTCCAGTAAAGGAGGGACAGATATTGCCTTATATGCAAGGCAGAGATTGCCTCTGAGTAGTCTGTATAAAACAGAATAAAGTGACAGTGATTTCAGATGATCCCCATAGGACAGATGCTGAAGACCTTGAATTTTCATTGTGAGGAACCTTTGTGGTCTCTCCAACTGCTGCAGGTGCTTGGAAAGGTACATACCAAAAGGGGCATTGTACTCAGATACTGGCCTGATAAGGGAGGTTATTACTTCTTTTTTTCTGGAGGCAATGTCCTTACTTATGAGATGAGCAATGTAAAATGCCCTTCTTACCACTCTGGAGACATGGTGATCAAAGGTAAGGTTGCTAGGGTCTTCCAAGATGGCTGCACATTTAGTATCAGCTTATTTCTAGCTCTGCCAGTGTGAAAAAGTACAGTTGTGTACCTACCATAAATGTAGATGTTCGAGTGTATTCACTGTTGCAGTCATTACACTTGGGTTATCCTGCTGGCAGGCAACCCACAGTCGGCCTGAATTCCAAAGTCCTGGTCCGGCATTGGTTGCTGTTGCCTCTTCCCTGACATCAGAGTGCCAGGGGTATAAAAGATGCAGCCGATGCCATTTTCTTCAGTTTTCTTGCCCCAGATGTCAGGTGCCCCCAAAAGGGTAGGCTGTAAATATTATGATCATAAAAAAGCATGCACATAACCTTCATCTAAAAGCAAATACACCACATAGGTTGTATAGAATAGAGAGGTACAGATAAGTCCCAGCAAAGAAAAAAGGGGGATGGTGAGAGGGTAACCTAGACTGCAACAGTGAATACACTCAAACATCTACATTTATGGTAGGTACACAACTGTACTATGTTTATCGTGTTTCACTGTTGCAGTCATTACACTTGGGTTGAATCCCAAAGCTGAGGTTGGGTGGCTGGGCCTAAATAGAGTTTGGAGTGGCTATGAGGCCCTGCAGAACTGCAGTGGCAAAGCCTGCTCTAGATTTAGAATAGAGAGGTAAATGGTAGTGCTTTGTAAAAGTGTGCACTGAAGTCCAGGTTGCAGCCTCCAAAATATCCTTGGTTGGTACTCCTCTGAGAAAGGCTGCTGCTCTGGTAGAATGTGGCCTAATGCCCTTGGGCACTGATTTGCCATGTTGTGAATAGCAGAAACGAATGCAGTGGCCTATCCATTTTGAAATAGTCTGCTTTGAAATGGCTTTTCCCTGAGAACCTGCAGCATATGCCACTAAGAGTTGCTCAGTCTTTCTGAAGGCTTTAGTCTTGTCCAAGTAAAAGCATAGCTGTCTGTGTATGTCCAAAGAATGCAGATGTCTCTCCCCCTTATTCTGTGGGTTTGGATAAAAGGTAGGCAAATGTATGGTTTGGTTAAGAGCCATGCTGGACACTACTTTAGGCATAAATGTCGGGTTTGTCCTTAGTGAAACCCTGTCCTGATGGAAAATAATGAAAGGTTCCACAGCCATTAGTGCCTGTAACTCTGAGACTCTTCTAGCTGAAGTTATTGCTAGGAGAAGAGCGGTTTTCCATGACAAGTATTTTATCTCTGCTGTATTGGCTGGCTCAAAAGGAGGCAGTGTGAGTTTTTCCAAGACAAAATTGAGGTCCCATGCAGGTATTGGAGCTCTCCTTGGAGGTCTTATGTTTTTAGCCCCTCTGAGAAACTGTCTTAGCAGTGGATGAGAAAAAATAGGTGGGTCCGTATTGTAATGAGCTGACATGGCAGAGGCATGGATCTTAATTGATGAGAAGGATAGGCCTTTGTCCAGCATCTCAGTTAGGTATTGCAAAATCTGAGGAATATTTGGTGCAAGCGAGTCAATTCCCTGTGCTTGGTTCCAAGCACAGAATCTCTTCCATTTTTCTGCATAAGATTTTCTGGTGCTGGGTCTCCTGGCCTCCAAAATAACATCCATAACTGCTTTAGAGAGAGGTGTGTTCTGAATGCTTACATTATCCGCCATGCAGCTAGATTTAGGGTTCTGAGTTGGCTGTGCAGGATCTGATTGTTCTGTTGGGTCAGCAAATGAGGTATTAGAGGGAATGTCCAGGCTGGGCCTTGAGACAAGCTCTTTAGGATTGAGTACCAGTGCTGGCGTGGCCAGTCTGGGGCAATCAGTATTATTTTTGGCTTCTCTTGTCTGACCTTTAGGAGTACCTTGGAGAGGAGAGGCAGAGGAGGGAAGGCATATACTGTAAGGGCTTTCCAGCTGAATGAAAGGGTGTCCACTTTCCATGCTTGCTTGTGATAAGTCCGAGTGCAGAATTGCTGTAGCTGGCAGTTGTGAGGGGAGGTGAATAGATCTATGTCTGGGCATCCCCATTTCCCTGTTATCATGTTGAAGATTTGTGGATCTAGTTTCCACTCGTGAGGATCCATGAGGTTTCTGCTTAGTTCGTCTGCCAAAGTATTTGTCTTTCCTGGCAGGAATTGTGCTTGCAGATGTACTTGATAAGTCAATGCTGAGTTCCACAAAGTCATGGCTTGTCTGCAGAGGGGGTAGGAATGTGTGCCCCCTTGCTTGTTTATGTACCACATGACTGTAGTATTGTCCGTCTTTATCAGCAGTTGTCCTGGATGAAGTAGGTCCTTGAAGGTTGTCAGGGCATTTTGTACAGCTAGCATCTCTTTTTGATTGATATGAAGATGCATTTGGTTTGCGGGCCATGTGCCCTGAATAAATTTTCCTGCCATGTGCGCCCCCCAGGCATAATCTGATGCATCTGTTGTTAGTGTCTGCCTGGCAGTGGGTAAGGTGAATGGCTGTCCCTTGTTGTGGTGACAGGCCTGTGCCCACCATTGAAATTCCTGTTGTAGGCAGGGAATGAGAGTAATTACTGTTTCCAGGCTGTGGCAATGTTGAGTCCAAACACTTTTTAGGTACCATTGTAGTTTCCTCATATGCAGTCTTGCATATGGAATTAGTAGACTGCAGGATGCCATGTAGCCCAGAGCCTACAGAATTTTTCTTGCAGATAACTGGGTCTTCGTTGCCATGTCTTTGAAGTAAGAAGTCAGATGCCTTTGTTTGCCTGGTGTGAGATAAGCCATCTGGGAAGTTGTATTTAAGCTTGCACCCAGGAATATTATCTCTTGAGAGGGTACTAGTTTTGATTTCTTTTTGTTTACTGTGTACTCTAGGCAAATTAGTAATCTTTTTACAAACGCCAGATGCTGTAGTAGAATATCTTTGTTCTTTGCTTGAATAAGGCAGTTGTCCAAGTAGGGATATATTTGAATTCCTCTTTGTCTGCAAAATGCAATTACTGGTGCCAGGCATTTTGTGAAGACCCTGGGTGCAGTAGATAAGCCAAAGGGCAGTGCAGGGAATTGGTGGTGCATTGAGCCAGCTATGAATCTGAGGTATCTTCTGCAAGATTGTCTGATTGGGACATGCAGGTATGCCTCTTTAAGGTCCAAAGTTACAAGCCAAGCCTTCTTGTCCAGCATGGGCAGAAGCTGCTGTAGAATCAACATTTTGAATTTTGGGACGTCCAGAAAAGTATTTAGAATAGACAGGTCCAGAATTGGTCTCCAGGCTTTGTCCTTTCTTGGTACTAAGAAAAGTCTTGAATAAAATCCTTGTTCCCTGCTTTTGTTGTGGCACTGGCTGAATAGCCCCCATGTCCATGATAGATGAAACTTGTTTTTGTGCCTCTTGCCATTGATTGCGTGGCAGGTCTGGCATACCTTTTGCTTTTGGAAGGGTGTGAAAGTGGAACCTGTAGCCCTGAGAGACTATATTTAAGACCCATTTGTCCTGGGTGATCTTGTGCCAGTTTTGTGAAAAAAGTGCTAGCTTTCCCCCTAAGGGTGCTGCCAAAAAATAAGTGCTTGGCACTGGCAGAGGGAAGTCATTGGGACTGTTTTCTACAAGGCTGTGATTTGTCTTCTCCGCTTTTGGAGGTAGAAGCACCCCATTGTTTGGGCCTGTATGAGCCCTGGGGCTGTTGCCTGCCTCTAGGGCATCTGAATCTGCCTCTTTGTGGTCTGTCTGACACTGGAAAGGACCAATTCTTAGTGGGCCAGTTCCTGCTAAATTTGGGTGGCTGTACCTGTAAGAAATCCTTTACTGTCTGCATAGATTTTGCCTTATCCTCCATTTTCTTCAACACCTCTTCTGCCTTAACACCAAACAAAGTATCATGCTGTAATGGAGCATCCAATAATTTAACCAAGCATGCCTTCTAATAACAGAACCTGTAACAGTGACCCTGCACGAGGCCTCCAGTGAATCATAGCCACATTGCAAAGTATGTTTTTCCACTTGTTCAGCTGCATGCAATAAATCCTGCAAATCTTTGTTCTCAGAACATAAAGAATTTGTCAACATTTTTTGTTTTAACAAAGACATTAAGTATTGCTGATATTTGAGCATATGAAATTGACAATTTAAAGCCCTTACAGCCAAGGTAGCAGAAGTGTAAACTTTTTTCCCCCATCTGTCCAAAGCCCTAGAATCTCTATCTGAGGGGACAGGGTTTTTAGCAGAAGCAGCCTTGACCCCTTTGGGACCCTGTGAGATAGTTTCTGGGTCAGCAGCAGGGTTATTGTAAAGAAATTTATGGGAGTCTGGAACCCTGTAGTATCTGTCTGGCTTAACAGGAGCAGGAGGTAAAGAGTCTGGAGACAGGCCGGACTCTGAAAAAACATCATCTACTATGTCTAGAACAGGGGGGATTGCAAGAGGTCTGTGCTGAGGAAGTAAAAGAAAGTCTCCAAGTCTTTTCTTAGAATCGGAATAATCTTGGCACTCCCAGTGGAAATGCTCCCTCATGGTATGCAGGGTTTCCCCAAATGAATAGTCCTCAGGAGGAGAAGCTGAAGGAATAGAATCTTCAGCATCAGAATCCTCATAGGGAGGAACAGAAAATCCCTGATCAGAAGAGGAATCAGAGGAAATGGAAACCTGATCAGAGGAATCATATTCAGTGTCTTGCCAGGCCTCTTATCAGGAGGGGGATGGGAACCCCTGATCAAAGTAATTAGGTCTTTGGCCATTTTGAGCATCTGTTTCTTAGGCATAGAAGTCAGTCCTGGAGAATGCTGTACTGGTTTCCTTGTCTTTAAAACTGTTTTAGAATGCTGAAGTAGGTTTTATATAAAGTTGTGTAGGTCTGAAGACACCCTCAGAAGCCGATGCCTGCTCAGCGGCTCCAGACCCATCTGAGGGATTAATTTCCGAAGGGCCAATACCTTGAGTATCCAGAGGCCTAGCTGTCTCCAAGTGGGAGTCGGAGGCAGCCTATGGCTCGGAGGTAGCGGGAGTCAGGGGCCGCGAAAGTGCCTCACTGAACACCAGCGACCTAGAAGAGGCTTCGTCATCGGTTTTGGACCTCGGATGCTTGTCCTTGTCTTTATCCTTGCGTTTTTTATGAATTCTGGTCGGTTGTTCCGACAGCATTATATAGTTAAACATTCTGCAAAAATAATGAAAAGCAAAATCGTACCAACGCTTAATAGTGCGTTGGTTAAATCTAGCACAAAACCGACAACTAGCAACGTCATGGTCAGGGCCTAGGCAAGGAATACAGTAAGAATGAAAATCCTTATGAGGTATTTGCTTCCCACAAGAAATACAATTGTTAACTTTTTCTGACATCGGTCTGGAGCAAGAAAAAAGTTTCCCCAACAGGGTACTTAGCTTTATTGACGACTTCGGATCTGAAATTCGATTTCGAAAATCTCAGGAGTCGGCCGACCGGCACTTGCGAACTGCTTTTGCTTCGGGCAACGCACGGCAAGAAAGACTGAAGAAAATGGTGTCGGCTGCATCTTTTATACCCCTGGCGCTCTGACGTCAGGGAAGAGGCAACAGCAACCGACGCCGGACCAGGACTTTGGAATTCAGGCCGACTGCGTGTAGCCTGCCAGCAGGATAACCCAAGTGTAATGACTGCAACAGTGAAACACGATGAACATCAGAAACTCAACAGAGAAGGCCAGTAGACTTGTGTTTATGGGTAAATTTCAGTAACTGGCTAGTAAGTGCAGTGCCTAGGTGCCAGGAATAAAGAAATACAGAAGACCTGGAAAAAGTCAGCTACAAAAAAAACAGAGGAAGAAACATTGACTGGAGAAAGTTCTGCAGCTGTTCAGCAAAAAATAATACAACTTTCAGACATGACTGCCAGTAACCTACAGGAAGATATAAGGCAACTACATACAGGCCTGGTTAAAATAAACAAAACACTGACGGAGTATATCAGCACAAACAACAAAAGGCTGGAAAAAAAGAAGTTTTAAACAGATATTCAGGTGAGATGATAAAGCTGCAAAAATCAGAGGTCGAAATAAAGAAAAGGCTGGCTGAATATGAGACTGCTCAGGAAGAGATGTTTCAAAAAATATAGAATTAGAGGACAGATAACACGTAGGGAAAATCTGATATTTTCTGCTATACCAGAGAAGCTGGCAGGAACAGGCCGCATTAATTTTATAAAAGCAAAAATAAACAATTGGACTGGTATTCCACAGCAGGAGTTGTTAGTTGAAAGGGCAAATCATGTAAATGCTCCAAACCTGGGTATAAGAAAGCAGCCTAGACCTTTAATAGTAAAGATGCAATCCTACCAGCAGAAGGCATTGATTCTGACAAAACTGTGGCAGAAGGACAAAGTACTAAAAGTAGGAGGCAGCAGAGTGTTTGTGCAGAATGATTACTCATACACCAGGCAGAAGAGGAGCAAATTTATCACTGTTCAGGGAATGTCAAGATGCAGGTGTGAGATTCTGCTGTACCCATCTGTCTAAAAGGCCTTCTTCCCTGGAGGGACAAAATCATTTTTTTGATGAAGTACATGCTAAGGAGGAAATACAAAAGTTTGTCTAACAAAAAGTAAGCTGTAAAACAGAAGAATTTTCTGCTTCTTGTTCTTCGGGTAATAAAGACCACAGAGTTGACAAGAAGAATTGAGAGTACGTAGGAAATGAAGCAGAGATAGGATTTCGGAGAGGAACAGTAATAAAACCAGTATATTAATATGGAATTACAATGCAATAATTATGTTTGTGAAATATGATAGAACAAGAAAATCTGGAAATATTCGACTTGGGAGTTGGGAGGGTGGCCTAATGGTTAAGGTGTTTGCCTTACAAATGCAAGGTGCAGGGTTTGAGTTTCACAAGGGATAATTGGCTAGGCTTAAAATGGCTCGCAAGGGCAGTTAGCTTAGTATGAACCTATGAACTTGTGGAGGACTCTAAAGCATATTCCCTACTTCTTGTCATTAATGTTCAGAAAAGTGCTTTGGGCAGGAGAAGAGGAAGGAGAACGTTAATTGTAAGTAAAGATTTTTTCCCCTTAAATAGTACCAATTTTGTGGCATGTGGTTTTCTTTACGTGCTATGAAGTAAAATTTATTCAGTTATTTTTAAGTGTAATGGGGAATGTAAACAGGTGCTGCTTTTGTTCAGTTTTAAGAAATGTAGGCAGTGCAATGTAAAAAAAAAAAAAAAAAAGCCTGGTTAAAAAGTATGATAAAAGAAAAGTTAATGTGCTTTTTCTCATTCTTGCAAGGGGAAATGACTGGAATAAAGACCTTAGATTGATTTAGTAACCAGTTCAGCTCATTAAAACCGAGTGCTCCTCCAGGTGTTTCTGCAGTTAACTCCTACTGTGCCTCTAGGTGTCAAATATTGCTTGTTCATATTTGCATTAATAATTCCAAACCCATGCTACATACAAGGTATCAAAATATTTTATCTTGAAGCATACATGATGGCATTTGTACTGATATTTGACCTCTGTCAATGAATATTTATTAGATCTGTAAGGCGATAACTTCATTTTTAAAGGCTCAAGCCACACCCACTGGGAGTTAAAGGTACACACTCAAAAGAGCTGTACTGGAGGGAATAAGTTAAGAGAGATCACATAAATGAAAAAAAAAACACTGAATATTATGAGGCTTTTTTTCTAGCAAATGTATGTATATTCAGTAACAATTCTGCAGCTGGTCTTCATGTTTCCATGGAAACAATCTAATAAAGAGAAACTGACTGCCTGGTTCTCATGTCTCCATGGAGACAATTTGATAAAGAAAAACTGGCTACAATCTGGTGGAGAGTGATTGGCAGACAAGAGAAATTGGCTAGGAGATAATGTTCACTGAAAGCATTTAGGGAATTCCCCAAAGTACATCATTTTCTTTGAAAGCATTCAAGGGCTTTCCCAAGGTAGTTAATGTTCTCTGAAAACATTCAATGTTTTTCCCAGCTGGGAGAGCTATAAAGATAAGACAAAACCAATTAGCACATAGTAGAAGCACAGGCTGCACCATACATCTTAGTATGGATAACATTTATTTATGGTTAACTCAAGTCTGTGAGGGTGGCTGTCAGGTTGTGACTTTTGTTCTTATAAGGAGGGTAAAACTTCAATATTTGAAGGTGTACATAGTTTTGTGTGTTAGTATTTAGTTAATAGATTTTAGGGGGTGTATAAGGGTGTCTGTTTTTTTTTGTTTGAGGGCTTTCAGTAAAATAAAAAAAAAAGCTTTATAATATGTGACATTGGCTCAAATGTATATAATAAGAAACAATATATACTTCCAACTTTTGTGTTACATGTATAAAGTTCAACCTGCAAAACAATGTATGCATATAACACAAAAGCTGGAACTAGACTTTTAACAAAAAATGTGTTATACATAAAAGGCAGGAATAATAACTTTTTAATACAACGATGCTTTCTTGTATGTCTTTAAATGTAAATGGCCTCACAGATAAATAGAAACAAGAAATAGTAATGAACTATATTAAAAAACATAGAGTGCAAATAGCTATGATACAGGAAACACACAGAAATAATTGAACATGTGAATTTGATAAAGAAATGTTTTTAGGATGGTTATTCAGCGGAACATCTGGGACAAAATAAAAAAGAAGTAATTATATTAATTGCAAGAGGAGCTCCAATAGGGATACAAGATAAAAAAAAGATAATAATGGCAGATTTGCAGTGCTAAGGGGACTACTGGCAAGGGAGGAGGATTATACTGGCATGTACTTACATTCCACCTAAAACTGCTGTAATGGAGCTTTTTTTCCAAAAAAAAATCCTTATTAAATTATTACATATGACACAGACAATCTTACATTTATATAAATGAAAAACAAACAAAATGACACCACTTTAGTTGCAAACATTATACATCACAGACACCATTGAAACAACTGTAGTTGCAAACATTATACATCACTTATAATCTATCCAATCATTGTCACTTAAGCATTATATGGCTCATTCCTTTCCTGCATATATTGTTCCCACAATTCCCATTTTTCCTATGTAGTTTGCTCCTTTCCTTTTCTAAAGATTCCAATTCAAGTTGTTTTATCTCAGTTATTATATTCACTACTTCTAGTAAAGTTGGCCTAGACTTTGATTTACATTTTCTAGTAATTGCTTTTTTTGGCAGCCACCATAATTAGACTCAGCAATGCTTAATATGTCTACACAATTCTAATTCTGTATTATAGCTCAAGAATATCATCTCCCCAGTAAATCCAATCCTCTCACCCAGCATCTCCAACAGAGCAGTCTGCAGGGAATCCTTAACGTCTGCCATCTCATTTCACTCCCAAAAAATATATTCCCAGCCACCTCTTTCTTGCCCGTCACACCTCCAACAGTTGCTATCCACCAGAGGAAAAATTCTTTGAAGTCTACTTGGGGTATAAAAATACCTATGTAAATACTTCAAGGCAAAGACCCTAAATCTTCTAGACTTTGTTGCATATTTGGGAGATATACATATAACGCCCATTGTCTTTTTGTGAATTGCTTATCCAGTCTCTCTTCTCAATCCTTTCTAAGCTCCTCTGATTGCTTCTTACAATTATCATGCAATATTTTATACGCTTTACTAATTATTCCTTTCTTAATGGCAGCTTCTGTTCTAGATTCTATTAAAAACTCTACCAGTGCTGGCCTTTCATTTTGGACCCCCCTATTTCTTTCTCTTGCCTATAGTCTGATATTAACCCTTGATAGAGAATGCAATATCTAACCTGCAGTCCAAATAAATTCTTGGCCTCTTCCCATTCTATTACCTTTCCCTTTCTAGTTATTTGCTCCCAATACCTTGGTTCCTTTGCCAGTTTTCTCCAATAAATTCCAGCCCCCTCTTGTCTATTGTCTGTATCCCTAACTACAGTCATCCTTATCAGCAAAATCTCTTTTCTCCATTCTCGTGCTGGTTTAGTTCTTAGAATACTCCCTCCTAATTTATGATTTTTGTTGTTCTCCTTAAGAGTTTGCATCCAAAATCCCAATCTCTCCTTATTTCTTGGGTTTCTTCCCTGTGTCATCATCACTCCTTTCCACTTTGAATTATAGTTTTCTGCTTGTGCTATGTATGTGAGCCTTAACTGTGTTCCTTTAAAATACCCTTTCAAAACAGGTAATCCTAGTTTGCCTTGTTCCATTGGAAGAATCAACTTAACCCACTTGACTCTTGCTGTCTTCCCTTCCCAGATAAAATCCTTCAACTCTTTTGTAATTGCTATCCACAGCTTCTCTTATGGTCGATAAAAATATGCCTGACCTGTGTATAAGACTAATGGGATTAAAACATTTTAATGGCTTAAATCTTAGTATCCATATGCATGTAACAAAGCTTCCAGTTTCTCAGTGTTTTGTATTGTCTTCTGTTTAGTCTCTTCCCACATATTGTCAGCTGCCACAACAGAGTAATTTCTAATCCATACTCCTAAATACTTCATTTTATCATGTCCCCATAAATACGGATATTGTTGGACCAATTTGTGTGGGGGTACATAATTTATCACTACTACCTTTGTTTTAGATTCATTCATTTTGTATCCTGAAAAGATATGAAACTGTCTTAAAATGTTCCACAACACTGTAATGTCCCTTTCTGGTTTTGTCATGTATAAAATAATATCATCTGCAAATAGAACCAGCTTTTCCTGACTACCATACCAATTATATCCTAGAATTTCTGAGTCCCTAAGTCCCTTAGCCAATGGTTCTAAATATAATTCAAACAAGAAAGGGGAAGTGGATAACTCTGCCTGGGTCCTCTACTCAAGCAGAAGTAGAGGAAGCCACCCACTTTAATTTTCACATGCAATCTCTCATATATACTTCTAATAAACTTTATAATTGTATCAGAGAAAAAGCAAATGCTTGCATTGCCCTGCTCATGAAGTCCCAGTCTACTCTGTCAAATGCTTTCTCTGCATCAAGACCCACCATTAACAGTGGTATTTTCTTACATTCTGCTTCCCTCTGAATCATCAGTTTTCTGTTGATATTGTCAAATGTTTGCCTCCTCTCCACAAAATCACACTGATCCATATCTATCAATTTTGGTATCACTTTTGCATTCTTTTAGCCATTACAGACATAAACACTTTATAGTCACAGTCTAGTATCAAAATGGGCCTGTATGAAGCTGGAGCTGATGGATCTTTACCCTCTTTAGGTATTAACATTACCACCGCCTTTTTCCAAGATGCTGGTACTTCTCTTCCTCTTAAAATACTGTTAAACAAAACGTTCCAGATCTTTATCAGTTTTCCCTCCTAACTTCCACAGGAATACCATCTATTCCTGGGGACTTTCCTGTAGATTGGTTATACATAGCCAATTTTATCTCATCTCTTCCTATCCTAACTGTTAGTATTTGAGCCTCATCTACCTCTAACCTTGGCATATTTAATTCTTCCATAAACATTTCCATTTGTACCTTTTCTTGATTTCCATATTTCTTTTCATAAAATTTAAAAAATATTTCTAATACTTTTAGAGGATCTCTTATCCTCCTTGTTATAGGTTCCCTAAGCTTGGTGACAGCCCTTTCCACTTTCTGTTGCCTGAGTTGTTGTGCTAAAAGATTTTGTGCTCTAGAAGAATTATCAAAAACAGTTGTTTAACAGCAATCTTTCTAAACTCGTGCATATTTTCAAGGTGATCCCTTGCTTTCTGTTTAGCATTCTGCAGTTGCTCCTTTTCCTGTCCTGAGAGCTTCCCCCATTTTGCAATACTTTAACATTTGTCAGTCCCTGTAAACAATTCTTGTTACTTCTTAGCCATATCTCCCTTTCTTTTATTTCCACCCTAGTTTTAAACTCCATTTGAATTTTATCCCACCCCCTAGCTATATTTTCAGAAGAAAATTCTATCTTTTCTAGTAGCTCCTGAATTAATTCCAAAACCCATTCCTTAAATTCCTCTCTTTTCAACTGATAGGTTGGAAAGCGCCAGTGTCTCATATTTATTTCATTACCTTGAGTTTTTATTTTAGTTATTATTGGCACATGATCTGAAATAGTTATTGGGTGCATTTCAAGATCTTCAATTAAATGCATATGTCCTTGTGAGATATAAAATCTATCTAGCCTAGCCTAGTTTTGTACCTTGGTGAATAATATGTAAATTCACTGTGAACTTCTAGTACTGAACTCACATCTTCCATGCCAAACATTTTCATAAATGTCTTAAAAAAACTATCCTCCTTTGCTATATTTTCCCGTACAGGCCCCCAGACACATATTTAGTATTGCAAACCAAATTCCAGTCTCCACCTATAAGTAATAGTCTTTGCTGAAAGCTGATTATTTCTCCCAGAATTTTCTTAAGCTCCATTATAGCAGTTTTAGGTGGGATGGAAATGCATGCAAGTGAAATCCTCCTCCTCCCTAGCCAGTAGCCCATTTTTTCCCCTCTTCTATCGCTATTGGAGCTCCTCTTGCAATTAATATAAGTACTCCTCTTTTTCTTTGCCGGATGCCGTGGTGGTACGGCAGTAGCATTGTTACCTCACAGCAAGAGGTTCTCCTGTTCGATTCTCGGCTGGGCTTGGGAGTGCCTTCTGTGTGGAGTCTGCATGTCCTCCCCATGGTTGTGTAGCATTCAAAAGACATGGGTGCATAAATGGCCGTGCCTTCGTTGAAGGTTGGGCGTTGAGCTGGCACCTCGGCATTTCATAAAAATCTACTGCCAATCATTAGTGGACCGGAGATCCGCTGTAGCAACCCCTTACCGGGAAAAGCCGAAAGACAAACAACTCCTCATTTTCTTTGCCCCAAATATTCCAGTGAATAACTATCAAATTCACATGCACAGTTCTTTCCAGGTGTATCTCCTGTAGCATAGCTATTTACACTCTACATTTTTAAATTTTCTTCAGTACTCTTTCTTTTTTATATTTATCTGTAAGACCATTTAGATTGAAAGACATTACAGACAGCATCATTTTCTTATATAGATATTATTACCACTTTTTATGTATAGCTGCTTTTCTGTTAAATGTCTAGTTCCAACTTTTATGTTACATGTATAATACTGTTCGGTAGGTTGGTCTTTTATACAGTTATTTCTTGTCATATCCATTTAAACCTATGCTATATCTTCTATAACTTTTTGTTTTTTTGAAAGCCCTCAGAACAAACAACCCCCCAACCCCCCTAAAACCTATAAACTTAATAACAGCATATAAAACTATGTACATCTTCAAATATTGAACTTTTTGCTTCTTAATAAGAAGATAAGTTCTAAGTTGATAGCTACACAAAGAAGGCTAGGTTTAACCAAAAAGAAAGGTTAGTCATGCTAAGACGCATGGTAAAGCCTGTACTATTAGTGAGTACTGTTTGATTTTGTCTATCATTATAGCTGTCCCAGCTGACAGTAAACACTTTCTCCAAGGCATTTATCTTTATCAACTTGTGTTCTAGTGACATGGAAACCAGGTACAAAACTGCTAAGGGTACCTTGTTTACCAGAAAAAAGCCATATAATATTCAATATTCTTTTTTCATTTACATGCTTTGTAATAAACTTGTTACCGGATAGCACCTATAGTCTTAACCCAGTCATTTCCCTATGCAAGCACTCTGATTTTTCTTTTGTCATACTCTCTTAACCAGAACCTTACTCCCCCCCTCCTTTTCCTCTTTTTCTTCATTGCAGTGCCTACATTTCTTAATACTGAATAAAGAAAAAGAGAGAAGAAGGGACAAAAAGAAAAAAACAAAAGCACCTGTTTATATTAGTATCCCCACTGCATACTGAACAAAGAAAAAGAGAGAAGAAGTGACAAAAAGAAAAAGAAAAGCACCCGTTTATATTAGTATCCCCACTGCATTTAAAAAAAAACTGAGAAAACTTTACTTCAAGTCCAATTGGTTTTGTATTATCTTTAAAGCTCTCACAGCTGAGAAAACCTGATTATTTTCAGTGAACATTATGTCCTATCCAATTTCTCTTTTCTTTTTTTTTTCTTTTCCCTCAGCAAATCTCTTTCCACCAGATTGTCTCCACTTTCTCTTTATCAGATTGCCTCCATGGAGACATGAAGACCAGCAGCAGAATAGGTACTTTGTAGACATGCATTTGCTAGAAAAAAAGCCTGTTAATATTCAATATTCTTTTTCATTTACTTGGTCTCTCTTAAAACTAATCAATCTAAGGTCCTTAATCTGTCATTTCCCCATGCATTGCCTATATTTCTCAAAAATGTACAAGAAGAAAGAGAGAAGAGGGGAGAAAAAGAAAAACAACACCACCTGTTTACAGTCCCCATTACACCTAAAATAGCATGCAAAGAAAACCATGCACCACAAATACAGTACTATTAAGAAAAGAAAGTGTTTTCTTTACTTACAGTTAGCTTTCTCCCCTCTTCCCCTCCCCAAAGCATTTTTCCAAACATTAATGACATAAAGTAGGGCATATACTTTAGCGTCCCCCACAAATCCAACAAATTTTGAAAAATTCCAATATTTCCAGATTTTCTTGTTCTGTCATATTTAAATATAATTATTGTATTGTAATTCCATATTAATTTACTGGTTTATTACTGTTCTTCTCCATCGCCCAAATCCTGTCTCTGATTCAATTCCAATGTACTGTCAATTCTTCTAGCCAACTCTTGTGCTCCCTTCCTTCTCCAACATTTTCTGTAGAATACTGGAAAAGGCTTCACAGGTACAGTCTCTCTGTGGTCTTTATTATGAGAGGAACAAGAAGAAGAATCTTCTTCTGTTTCACAGCTCACTTTTTGTTGGACAAACGTTTGTATTTCCCCCTCAGCATGCACTTCATCAAAACATGATTTTGTCCCTTCGGGGAAGAATAACTTAAAGACAGCTGGATACAGCAGTTTGAATCTCACACCTGCAGCTCAACATTCTCTGAATAGTGGAATAAATTTACTTCTCTTTTGTCTGGTGTACAATGAGTAATCATTCTCCACAAACACTGTTGTCTCCCACTTTTAGTATTTTGTCCTTCTGCCACATTTTTGTCAGAATCAGCACCTTCTGCTGGTAGGATTGCATCTTTACTAAAGGTCTAGGCTGCTTTCTTATAGCTAGGTTTGGAGCATACACACAATGTGCCCTTCCAACTAACAACTCCTTTTGTGGAATACCCATCCAGTTGCTTATTTCTGCTTTCATAAAATTAATGCAGTCTGTTCCTTCCAGCTTCTCTGGTATAGCTGAAAATCTCAGGTTTTCCCTATATGCTCTGTCATCGAATTCTATTATTTTTTGGAACATCTCTTCCTGAGCAGTCTCATATTCAACCAGCCTTTTCTTCATTTTGACCTCTGATTTTTGCAGTTTTATAGGTTCATAGATAGGTACTAGGCTATTGGCCCAAGGGCCTAAGTAAGCCTAGCCAACAAGGTTCCCTGGCTTATGCCACCCAAGAAAGTTAATTTCCTGTGGCCCTGTCAAGCAGAGCCACAGATGTGATCCCAGAGAGTATTTCCTATTTCCCATCCACTCATCAAGATTTTTTTTGAAGAGTTCTAATGAGGAACTTTGCTTGACATAGATGGGTAGCTTGTTCCAGAGTATAGGAAGTCTCTGGGACAGGAATCCATCCCTCCAGCATGTCCTGTTTATTGTGGTGACAAGGTATAGGTCCCTAGAGCATGTAGCTCGGAGGGATTGAGATTTTTTTAAAGTGTAGCATGTCCAACAGTTCTGAGTTTAACATAGCTTTATATGTTAGGCAGAGATCTCCTTGGAGTAGGTGATATGCTACAGAGTAAAGCTGGAGCTTTTTGAGACTGTCAGTGTAGGGCATCTGTTTGAGGCCAGTAATCCCCTTTGTGAGGTACTTCTGTGGCCTTTCCAGCTGCTGCAGATATCTTGCAAGGTACATTCCAAAAGGGGCGTTGTATTCTATAATGGGTCTAATGAATGTCGAGTAGAGGGGAACAATGACCTCTTTTTTCCTGGATGAGAACCCTTTTGTGATGAGGTGTGCCACATAGTAGGATTTCCTGACTACTGTGGCAATGTGATTATCAAAGGAGAGACTACTGTCCACCTGGGTCCCAAGGTCTCTTATCACACATTCGGCATTATGTAGACTGCCGTTTATGTGGTAGTTCATGGGTACAGAGTTTTTACTAAAGGGGATGACAATGCACTTTTTGGCAATGAGCTTGAGGCCATGCCTCCGACACCAAGGATCTGTCTCAGGGAGGCCCTTCTGTAGGATGTGTGAAGACTGGTAGAGATGGGTGAAGGCTGCCAGCCTATTCAAATAGAATTTGGTACATAATTCTATCATTTGTAAATACTGTGAAATGTTGAGCTTAAAACAAAGTGGCAACATTGCCCTCTGCTGTAAAGAAAGCTAAGTTAAGCATTTCTTGTTGGTCCTTTGAAATTAAAATTTACTTTATGTCTATTCCTTTGAAGTTAGAATTTGGAGTTGATGAGTCTGGAGTAAGCATCCTGCCTATTGTGTTAAGGCTAAAGTTAATGACCAGAATTTACATATGGAATGTCCTTTATGGCTCCAAGTGGAAAAGAATGTAAATATAGTTTCTGTTGGCCTGGGAACACCAAGAAAGTGAAAAAGGTAATGTAATGTTTAGCACGACTGCAGTTTCAATTTAAACAGTGAGAACCAGAAATTATTAAGCATTTTGGACTTGACTATCCAACTCACAGCACTCTGTCTTGCTCTATAAGTAAGTTATTTTAGAAGTGTTTTCTTTTAAGAATAACTAGAAATTAGAAATATTAGACTGTGTTTTTCTGTGATGTCAGAACTGTACTACTGATTTATTTTAAGTATTTCTGTGTGCTCTCTGAACTTTTGACTAGCACTGTATAGTAGAAAGTATTGTCTTGTGGTTTTAATTATTTATTATGAAATAATTTAAACCCTTTTAACTGTGGCTGGTTTTGTGTAGAGATAGTTTAAGCTCTAGAGTACATTGCATATTTATAGAGTTTACTGTCCAGGTCACTCTAAATAAGCTTTGACTGTTTAGTCACATCTACCAATTGGATAATAATATTGCACAGTAATAATTGGACATCCTTTTAAGGGCCTTTGGGTAGCTGATAAATATTAGCTGGGTGGTGGCAAGTGGTACTACCATATAGTCTGGTTAAAAGGGGCACAGCTGGAGAACCTGTGCCAGCCTTCCCCAGAAGTGTCTGTGCGGTTGTATAAACTCTTATCTCAAAGTGTGTATGTGTCAGCTACTTGGGCAGGGACAAAAAGCATTGGCTGGACACAGAGGGTGCTAGAGATTTTAGCTAGCCCAGTTAGGCTGAGATCTGGACCCTACAGTTGTGCAAGTGGGGAGTCTTATTGGGGACTTGGAGAGCAAGAGAGCGGCCAGCCCTGGACTGACTGTGATTGCTGTGTGCTCTTAAGGGAAATTGCACTTTACTGTGTGTATTTGTTATCCTTTCCTCATATGTGAAATGCCCTCTCTGGTGTTAGTGGTGAGGATTGAGGCTCCTTGATGCTGGGCCAGGGCACGTGCATCACAGGATGTCGACATCATTTGGGGACTTGACTATGGCTCCTAGTTTGCAGTCATCTGCGAACTTCATTAGCCAAATGCCTTCTGAGTTAGCCTGTACTTCAGAGACGTAAATACCAAACAGGAGAGGTCCCAGGACTGAACCCTGCGGTACTCCACTTGTCACTGGTTTGAAGTCAAATTTGGAGTCTGCAACTTTTACAGTGTGGGTTCTGTCAGTGAGCCAGTTGGCAACCCATCTTGTGACATAGGGATTTATACCTAGTTTAGTGAGTTTAGCTATAATTCCAGAATGGGGGATAGTGTCAAAAGTCATGGCGAGGTCAAGACAGGCTGTGTGAACCACCTTAGCCTCGTCTATGGCTTTGGTGACTGCCTCAAAGAAGTCACTCAGGTTCAGAAGGCATGATTTGCCTTTTACAAACCTGAACTGGGTGGGGTCCAGAGTTTGGAGGTTACCAATGTCTTTATTTATGAGTTCCATGATGATACATTCCATGGCCTTACAGACCAGGCTCGTCAGGCTAATAGGGCGATAGTTCCCAAAATCAGGGTTGGCTCCCCCTTTGTGGAGTGGGATAACTGTTGCTGTGCACCATTCAGTAGGCACAAAGCCTGACACTATGATTGAACATGGTGCTTAGGTGGGAAGCCAGTTCGTTCTGAAGTTAATGTAAAATGCAGACTGGGATGTTGTCCGGTCCCATGGATGCTGTGTTTTTGGTTTTAGAGAGTGCAGCTTTTACCTGCATAGATGTGATTACAGGGACTCTGCATTCTTCCTGTATAGATATGGGCCCTGTAGGAGGTGAGAGGGGGGTAAAGTTAGCACTGAACCTATCTGCCAGGATGTTGGCAATATCAGTTGGTTCTGTAATTTTCATGCCGTTGTGCTGTAACTCCGAGCAGATTTGGGTGTTGCCATTGAGATTCTTGACATAGCTATAGAATGCTTTGTGGTTGCCCTTAGAATCAGTGGTGATTTTGTTTTCGTTGCTAGCTTTGGAGGATCTTATAAGGGATCTCAGCTTCTTACTGAGGCTGACCAGGCAGCTCCTCCACTCATGGGATTTTACTCTCTTTTGCAACAGTTTTTTCCTTCTGTTGTAGAGTTTGTTTATAGCAGGGGACCACCAGATTGGCTTCCTTTTTTTGGAGGATAGCGTCTTGGTTCTGTTTGGGATAGCAGGATCCATGCACTCATGTAAGTGCTTATAGAGTGCATTTATGTAGGATTCAGCAGTCGTAACTGAATTGTCCATCTGCATGGTGTCATGAAGTTCACCACTTCTGTCTTAAGAAGCATGAAGTTGGCTTTGGAGAAATTTTTTACCATGGTTTCCTTAATGGTAGGTGGGGGCATGATGTGAATATTTAGGGTGATTAGCTTATGATCAGATCCGATCAACGAGGAGTAGATTTCAGGTGTAGAACACCGGTCACTCATGTTAGTAATGACTAGGTCTAAGATATTGTTGCCCCTGGTGGGGGTTGGGATAAGTTGATCCAAAGCATTGGAATTTATGAATTTCAGAAAGCGTTGAGCAAAGGAGTTGGTACATGAGTAGTTTTCCCAGTTAATGGTAGGTTAGTTGAAATCGCCCATTCTTAGGGTGTTTGGTTGAACCCTAATATTTTCCAGTATACCAAGAAAATAGTGGGAATCCTGGGGCATGGTGGGGGATCTGTAGCAAGCTACAATTTGGATTGCAGTTTTGCCCAGAGTTAGTTGAACTTGGATAACCTCGGATGCATTATATTGCGCAACTAGCCTGGAGGTGTGGATATTCTTAATGAATATGGACACACCTCCACCTTTGGTGTTCTTGTCCAGGTTAGATGGCCGAAAAGTGTGGTATGAGTTATAGCCTGGTAATGCAGGGGTGCTGTCTAGAGCCTTGAACCAGGTCTCAGTCACTGCACAGATATCGATGTTCTCCATTTTAAGGAGTGCCTCATCTGAATATCTGGTTAAAACTTCTTCCATTTTTTTCCAGTCTTTTGTTGTTTGTGTTGATATACTCCATCAGTGGTTTGTTTATTTTAACCAGGTCTGTATGCAGTTGTCTTATATCTTCCTGTAGGTTATTGAAAGTCATGTCTGAAGGTTGTATTGCAGTGCACTTACTAGCAAGTTACTGAAACTTACCCATAAACACAAGTCTACTGGGAGAGCTAGAAAGAAGCTGTTACAAAGTGAGCAGCCATCTTGGAAGTCCTCCAAAAATTGTTATAATGGAGCTTAAGAAAAATCTGGGAGAAATAATCAGTTTTCAGCAAGGAATATTACTTATAGGTGGGGACTGAAATTTGATTTGCATCAGTGAAGATGTGTCTGGGGTGCCTAGAAGGTAAACTATGACATAGGAGGGTAGCTTTTTGAAGAAATTTAAGAAAATATTTGGTATGGAGGATGTGAATTCATTAATAGGAGTTCGGAGTGAATTTGCATATTATTCCCTAACATATAAAAACTGGGCTAGGCTAGACAGAATTTACATTTCTGTGCGTTTAATTGAAGGTCTTGATACCCACTCAATAACTATTTCAGATCATAGCCCAATAGTAACTAAAATAAAAATACAGGGTAATTAAATAAAAATGAGACATTGGTGCTTTCCCTCCTATCTGTTGAAAAGACAGGAATTTAAGGAATGGGTAGTGGAGATTATTCAGGAGGTGTTAGAGAGGATAGAAATTTCTTCTGAAAATATAGCTAGGGAGTGGGATAAAATTAAGGTGGAGTTTAAAAATAGGGTGGAAATAAAAGAAAGGGAGCAATGGTTAAGAAATAACAAGACTTATTTAGAAGGACTGAAATGTTAAAATACTGCAGAATGGGGAAATCTCACAGAAGAAGAAGAGGATCAGCTGCAGAATGCTAGGCAGAAAATAAGGGATTACCTCAATAATGTGCACAAGCTTAGAAAGCTTGCCATTAAGCAACTATTTTTTGATAATAACACTAGAGCAGAAAAACTTTTAGCACAACGACTCAGGCAACAGAAAGTAGAAAGGGCTGTTGCCAAACCTAAGGGGCCTATAACAAAGAAGGTAACAAGAGATCATGTACAACAAGTATTAGAAATATTTCAGAAATTCTATGAGTTTCTATAAAGCAGAGAAATATGAAAATCAAGAAAAAATGGAAATGTTTATGGAAGAATGAAATATGCCAAGTGTAGAGGTAGATAAGGCTCAATTACTAACAGGATAGGTGGAGATAAAATAAAAATTGTGATGTATAACCAATCTACAAGAAAGTTCCCAGGAATAGATGGTATTCCTGTAGAAGTTTGGAACCTAGGAGGGAAAAAATGATAAAGATGTAAAAGGTTTTGTTTAACAGTATCTTAAAAGTAGGAGAAGTACCACCATCCTGAAAGAAAGCAGTGGTAGCTGTAATTCCTAAAGAGGGTAAGGAGCCATCAGATCCAGCTTCATATGCCCATTTCAATATTAAACCATCATTACAAAGTGTTTGTGTCTATAATGGCTAAAAGAATGGCAAAATAAATGCCAAAACTGATATATATGGATCAATGTGCTTTTGTGGAGGGGAGGCAAACATTTGACAACATTAATAGAACATTGATGATCATCCAGAGGGAAGCAGAATGTAAGAAAATACTACTGTTGTTGGTGGGTCTTGATGCAGAGAAAGCATTAGCCAGAGTAAACTGGGAATTTATGAGTAGGGCAATAGAAGCATATGCATTTCCTGAAAAATTATAAGGTTGATTAGAATATATGAGGGATCAGAAGCAAAAATTAAAGTGGGTGGAGTCCTCTCTGATAATTTCTGCTTGAGAAGAGGAATCAGGCAGGGATATCCTCTTTCCCTTTATTATTTACATTATATTTAGAACCATTGGCAAAGAAAATAAGGGACTCAGAAATTCAAGGATATAATTGGTATGGTAGTCAAGAAAAGTTAGCTTTATTTGCAGATGATATTATATTGTACCTGACAAAACCAGAAAAAGGCATTACAGTGTTGTGGAACACTTTGAGCCAGTTTCAGATCTTCTAGAGATACAAAATTAATAAGCTAAGACAAAGGCAATAGCAGTAAATTATGTACCCACACATGAACTGGTTCAGAAATACTCATATTTACGGGGACATGATACAATGAAATATTTAGGAGTATGGATTAAATATGATTCTAGTGTGGCAGCTAAGGATATGTGGGAAGAAGAGACTAAATAAAAGATAATACAAAAACTGAGAAAATGGAAGCTTTGTTACATAGATATGGCTAGTAAGATACAAGCGGTTAAAATGTATTTGGTCCCTTTAGTTTTATACACAGGTCAGGCATATTTTTATCAACCAGAAGAGAAGTTGTAGGGAGCAATTAATAAAGAGATGAAGTACTTTATCTGGGAGGGGAAGATGGCAAGAATCACATGGGATAAGCTGATTCTTTCAATAGAACGGTGGATTGGGATTAACCAATTTGAAGGGGTATTTCAGAGCTACACAGTTAAGACTCCTATACATCGCACAATAAGAAAACTATAATTCAAAGTGAAAAGGGATGATGATGAAACACGTGGGAAGCTCAAGAAACAAGGAGAGACTGGGATTTTGGATGCAGGCCATTAACAAGAATAACAATAGTCATGCAGAATATTATATCCACAAAGTAGCAGAGTATTTTAAGAACTAAACCAACACTGGAATGGAGAAAGGAGATTCCGCCAATACGGATGACTGCAATTAGGGATACAGACAATACGCAAGAGGGGGCTGGAATGTTCTGGAGAAAACTGGCAAAGGAACCAAGCAAGGTATTGGGATCAAATAACTAGAGAGGGAAAGATGATAAAATGGGAAGATGCCAAGAATTTATTTGGACTGCAGATTAGAGTTTGCCTTCCCTATCAGTGACTGATATCAGAGTATAGGCAAAGGAAAAGAAATAGGGGGTCCTAAATGAAAGACCAGCACTGGTAGAGTTTTTAATAGAATCTAGAACAGAAGCTGCCATTAAAAAAGGAATAATTAGTAGACCATATAAAATATTGCATGATAACTATAAGAATCAATTGGAGGAGGTTAGAAAGGATTGGGAAGAGAGATTGGATAAGCAATTCACAAAAAAAAAAACAATGGGAGGATATATGTGTGCCTCCCAAATATGCAACAAAATCTAGAATATTTAGGATTTTTGCCTGAAAATGTTTACATAGATATTTTTATACCACAAGTAGACTCCAGAGAATTTTTCTTCAGGCAGACAGTAAATGTTGGAGGTGTGAAGAGGAAGAAAGAGGTAATTGGGAACATATTTTCTGGGAGAGCAGTGAGTTAGCAGACTTTAAGGATTCCCTGCGGGATGCACTATCAGAGATGCTGGGTGGGCTAGGTTGGTCTGAAGAGGGAGATGATTTTTCTCAGGTGTGATATAGAATCGGAACTGCCTGGACATGGTAAGGCCTTGCTGTGTCTAATAATGGTGGCTGCCAAAAAAACAATTACTTGAAAATAGAAACGAAAATGTAAAACAATTATATTGGAAGAAGTGACTATAGTAACAGAGGTAAAACAACTGGAACCGAGATCTTTAGAAAATGATAGGAGCACACTATGTAAGAAAAAAAGGGAATTGTGGGAAAAATACATACAAGGAAGGAATGATGTGTAAAAGGCTTAAATGAGCTATGTAATGTTTAAGTGAGAAAGACTGAGTAGATTATAAGTGATGTATAATGTTTGCAACTGGGGTGTGTCAGTATGGTTTATGATGTAAAATGCTTGCAACTAGGATTGTGTCAGTGTGGTTTGTTTTCATTTATATAAATGTATGATTATCTGTGTAGTAAATGATGGTTTAATAAAGATGTTTCTTGTTTAAAAAAAGGCAAGAATTGAATAATTTATGTAATATTGCTTAAGTTATATGATATATAGCAATGTATGTGGAGTATAATGTTTGTCATGTTAATATAGTTTGATTACTTTTATATGAATGCACATTTGCTTATATCACAATTGATAATTCAATAAAGGTTGCTGTCAGCCTATGTGCCCAGGTCTCTCATCACTGAATGTGTACTTAGGGTGTTGGTATTGATGTGTTAGTTAGCAGGAAGATCGCTCTTACTGAAAGGGATGTTTTTTTTTGCATTGTGTTTAAGGTCATGACTTTGGCATCAATCATTTGTTTGTGTAAGACCCTCTTGTAGGATGTTGACATAATTTGGAGATTCTATGGCAACTCCAGATTTGCAGTCATCAGCAAACTTTGTCAGCCACAGACCTTTAGATTTTGCTTGTACTTTGGAAAAATAGACTGCAAACAGTAGAGGTCCTAGGACTAATCCCACTGATTACAGGTCTGCTGTTGGAGGTGGATTCCCCTATTTTGACTATATGTGTTTTATCAGTGGGCCAGTTAGGGGTGATACCTAGCTGAGTGAGTTTGTCAATGATTCCTGAGTGGGAGATGGTGTCAAAAGCCTTGGCTAAGTTTAGGTGGGCTGTATGCACATATTCTCCCTCATTCAGGACCTTGGTGACTGTCGCGAAGAAGTCCATCAGGTTTAACAGGTATGATTTCCCTTTGACAAATTCAAACCGAGTAGGGTCATGTGTTTGGAGATTACCTATATCCTTGTTGATAAGGTCCATGATGATTCACTCCATGGCCTTGCAGATAAGGCTAGTCAGGCTAATAGGTCTGTTGTTCCCAGGGTCAGTGGAAGCACCACCTTTGTGCAAGGGAATAACAGTGGCCATTTTCCATTCAGCTGGGATGAAGCCGTTGCTTAAACTATGATAAAAAAGAGTACCCAATGGTGTTGCTAATTTTTGTTGGAGCCCATGTAGGATGCAGCCTGGGATGTTATCAGGTCCCACAGATGCTGGCCTTTGAGAGGGCATTTACGACCTGCAATTTAGAGATACAAGATAGGGGACAGGTGGTAGGGATGTCATGGGGTATGTGTGTCAAGGACAGGGGAGTGAAGTTTTCACAGAACCAGTCTACCAACAGGTTAGCTATGCCCACAGGCTCAGTATATGTGGTATCATTAACTACCAGTTTGGCACATATCTGGACCTTTCCTTTTAGGTTACGGATGTAACTAAAGAACGTCTTATGGTTGTTCTTAGTTGAGAAAGCTAATTTGGATTTATAGTTTGCTCTGGAGAAAAATTAAAAAATTTGGAAAGTAAAATTTCCTTTTGCTAGGTGACATAGCAGGGGGCACCAGTGTTGCCTCGGCCAGAATGGAGCCAGTAAGAGGAGTTTGGTTGCCTCCTTTTGTGCTTTGAGAAGAATTTTTGGAAGATGAGAGATGGGCAGGAAGTCATAGAAAAACTTTTCTCTCCACTGGAAAGAGAAGGAATCTGTCCTCCAGGCTGTGGGACAAAGGAAGTGGGGGCACCTGGTAATGTGTTGGGGGGTGCCGTGGAGCTGTTTTGCCTAGGGCACCAGTTGACCTAGGGTCGCTCCTGGTAGAGACCCAAAGGAAGGGGGCTTCAAAGGCATAGTAGCTTTGAACAGCCTATGTGAAATGTTCATCCACTCCTCTCTAACTGTTGAGGGAGAACAACATGCTCAGTCTTCTGCTTTTTCTTTTTAGGTGTAACATCTGCCTGGATGATATGCAATGGTCTGTCCTCTATTAGACAGCCTGGAATTTCTTCTCTAGCTAGAATTTGATATATGCCACGCAGCCCTTCTGAAATGATAAGATGTGGTTTCTCAGACGTATCGGCAGTCTGCAAGGCCTCAGGAGCCATACAGACCTCTGATGGGGTCTCGGTAATGGACAACTGAGAATTAGCCTGATGTACCGTGGGTTCTGAAACCTCAGTGGGTATGTCAGTCTCAGAAAGACTGAACTGCAAATCTGCTCGTAGTCTCTCAAGCTTTTTCTTCAGCAGTACAGGGATGTCCGATGAAGCAGAGTTGGCCATCTTGGATTGGGCCAAGTGTTTAAGACTCTGAATCTCGAGAAAAGTGTTGAGAGTAGAAAGCTTAGACTTAAAGGTTTTTGGAATGAAGGAACAACAGACAGATCAAGATTTGTGGTCTTTTTCCAGGCTCTAGGCAAAAGAGACACTTGATATGCAAGTTTTTATATGGAATCTGCTTACTGCCTCACACTTATCCCACCTAACTACAGTGGGGTAAAGATCATATGCATTTTATTTGCCCAGCAGTACTTAACATTTAGTGAAATGTGATTCGGTGAAATGAGTTTTCAGTGATTTGAGCTTTCAGCGATTTGGTGTGAGTGATTTGAAATTCAGTGAAATGTGTTTTCAGTGAATGAAAGTAGACCCATATACAGTGGATATAAAAAGTGTACACATCCCTGTTAAAATGCCAGTTTTTTGTGATATAAAAAAAATGAGACCACAATAAATCATTTAAAAACTTTTCCGACCTTTAATGTGACCTATAACCTGTACATTCAATTGAAAAACAAATCTGTTAGGGGAAAAAAATAAAAAATGTACAATAAGTTGGTTGCATAAGTGTGCACACCCTTAAACTAATACTTTGTTGAAGCACCTTTTGCTCTAATTACAGCATTCAGTCTTCTTGGGTAAACACCTGCCATCAATTAAAAAGACTGATTAACCCCAAATAAAGTTCAACTGTCCTGGTAGGATTTTCCTGACATTTACTCAGTTGCCTGCTACAGCAAAAGCCATGGTTTGCAGAGAGCTTACAAAGCATCATAGGGATTTCATCGTTGAAAGGTATCAGTCAGCATTGGATATACCACGGAACACAGTAAAGACAGTCATCAAAAAGTGGAGAAAATATGGGACAACCGTGACCTTGCAAAGAACTGGACATCCCTCCAAAATTGATGAAAAGACAAGATGAAAACTGATCAGGGAGGCTGCCAAGAGACCTACAGCAACACTGAAGGAGCTGCAGGAATTTCTGGCAAGTAGTGGTTGTGTACTACATGTGACAAAAATCTCCTGTATTCTCCATATGTCTGGCCTATGGGGTAGGGTTGCAAGACAGAAGCCTTTTCTTACACAGAAAAGCATTCAGGCCCGGCTAAAATTTGCAAAACAATACATCAAGTCTCCCAAAAGCATGTGGGAAAATGTGTTATGGCTTGATGAGACCAAGGTTGAACTTTTTGGCCACAATTCAAAAAGGTATGTTTGGCACAAAAACAACACTTCACATCACCAAAAGAACACCATCCCCACAGTGAAGCATGGTGGTGGCAGTATCATGCTTTGGGGTTGCTTTTCTTCAGCTGGAACTGGGACTTTAGTCAAGGTGGAGGGAATTATGAACAGTTCCACATACCAGTCACTTTTGGCCCAAAGCATTCAGGCGTCTGCTAGAAAGCTAAAGATGAAGAGGAAGTTCACATTTCAACATGATAATGACCGCAAGCATATATCCAAATCAACAAAAGAATGACTTCACCAGAAGAAAATTAAAGTTTTGGAATGGCCCAGCCAGAGCACAGACCTAAATCCAATAGAAAATCTGTGGGGTGACCCCTGAAGATGGCTGTACACAAGAGATGCCCTCGCAATCTGACAGATTTGGAGTGCTTTTGCAAGGAAGAGTGGGCAAATATTGCCAAATCAAGATGTGCCATGTTGATGGACTCCTACCCAAGAAGACTGAATGCTGTAATTAAAGCAAAAGGTGCTTCAACAAATTATTAATGTAAAGGTGTGCACACTTATGCGATCAGCTTTTTGTACGTTTTTTATTTTTTATATTTTTCCCCCCTAACAGATTTGTTTGTTTTTCAACTGAATTGTACAGGTTATAGGTCACATTAAAGGTGGTAAAAGTTTTGAAATGGTCTCATTTGTTTATATCACAAAAACCTGGCATTTTAACAGGGGTGTGTGTATACTTTTTATATCCGCTGTATGTATATATATATATATATATATATATATATATATATATATATATATATATACACACACACACACACACACACACACACATATGTGTGTGTGTCTGCATACATGTTTATATCTAAGTCAATCTATCAAAATAACATCGACTTACATATAACTGACACCAACTCATCAGTCTCAAGATATCAACAAGCCAGATTGCATACTCAGGGATGTAACCCCAGAATACACAAAATAAAAAGAATTGTGCCCGACACACTCCCTGCTACTCATATATACCAACTCTGAGATCACACATTATTATTTCCCAACCCAGTATTATGTCGATAATGCAACATTCTGTTGCTCAGCTTTCTTGTCAATACCATTCAGGAAAGCTTTTGGCAGAATGAAAATTCAATTAAATATATATATATATATATATATATATATATATATATATATATATATATATACAGTATTTGTGTGTGTATAGATATATATGGGCACACCATCTTTTATATAAGAATCATTTAATCACTGAGGTTTTCTTAGTGTAAAAAACTTTGCTGGTAAAAAAAATCATTGAATTACATTTTATAGAAAATGTCAAATACTACTTTAAAAGTTTGTTTTTGTAAGGGGGGGGGCAACAGACCCTCCACCTCAACACCCACTTACTTAAACATACTAACTCCATAGTAGCACAATAATGGGAAAAAAAGGAAACACCACACACAAACTAGCACACAAACATAATCTTCTAAAGATGTGGAAGCAACATGACAGTAGACATTGGCAAGGTATAAACGAGGCTTTAGACTAAATTGCCTTGCAACTCCTACTGTCCAAAGATCTTAAACCATGCCAGCAGTAATTACCTATAGCCTTCTATAGTTTTCTATAAAATGTGATTCAGTGAAATGTGTTTTTGATGAACTGTGTTTTCAATGCTCCACTTAAAGAAATCCCAATCCCTCTGAGCTACACGCTCTAAGGTCCTAAATCTTGTTACCACAATAAACAGAACATGCTGGAGGTATAGATTCCTGTCCCAGAGACTTCCCATAATCTGGAACAAACTACCTATCTATATCAAACAAAGCTCCTCATTAGCACTTTTAAAGAAAAATCTTGATGATTGGATGGGAGATAGGAAATTCACCCCGGGATCACTTCTGTGGCTCTGCTTGACAGGTTCACAGGAAAATAATTTTCTTGGGTGGCAAAAGCCAGGTTACCATTTGGCTAGGCTTATATAGGCCCTAGGGCCAATAGCCTAGTACCTACCTATGAACCTATGCTAAATAGACAATTAGATAAAATGAATGGTAACTATATATTTAGTGTGTGTGTCAGCCTTGGTTAAGCAAATGAGATGGCAAACTGGTTGACTATCTTTTCTAAAATATTACAAAAGTGAATCCAGATCTGTTTCCGAAAGAGAGCAATCAAGATCAATTATGTCATAGTCATCTGTATTTAGACCTGACTATATGGAATGTTTTGTGTGTGGAGAAGTGATAATGAGCTGTTACAAACTGGCTTCCTTTTCTAATATCAGCACTTGTAATGTTGATTGAGAACAGACCCAAATAACTTAGGAGAATAGTGAATCTTGAAGAGTGTTCTCCTTTAAACTTCTTTTTTTGCAGGTATGCAAGCCCCCCTTTACCCTCAATGTGGGAGACAAACCAGCAACTGATTTGTACCATCTCTGAGATTGCCATACATCTGAAAAAAGGCAATTTTCTAGAAAATGTCCATCTCAGACTTTGTATATGTAAGTTTGTTTTTTCAGCCATTCAGTCTCCATGTTTCAGGGTCCCGACATATCAAATGTTTAACAAACAAACTTCCTGCTGGAAAAAATGTAGAATGTAGCTAAAAATAAATACAGGGGTAAAAATAACAGGTTTAAAATAGATATTAAGGTGACATATTCTGAAAAATCTAGTTTTAAAGATATTCTACACATCCAGTACCACTACCAATTTGCAACAAGTGCAAGTTAAGTTATTTAAGGCTATTTGCAAGAGAATGGAGATGACTCTGTACCTGCTTTCACATTAACACTACCTACCAGAAAAGACCAGAGTATGCACCATTTTGTAATACAGTAAATCATACAAATTTCCTAAATGGATGTGGGTTTTCTGTTTCATAAATATGAACATGCCACTAATTCTCTGCCAGAATTAAACACCTTGCTCAAAGAGCCCTGGTGTTGTGCACTTAAAATTGAGTGAGGCATCAAATAGCAGGACTTGCTGGGGTGAATGGACATGAGAAGGACATCTGTACATAACAATATGAGAGTGAATCCACCATTCCAGATATCACTGGGCTGGAGAAAAAAAAAACACATGCTGTCAAAATGCTGGTCCTTCACAATATCCAGTCAAGGAAAGTAGAAAAAATAGCAACTCGCATGGACCTACATGGTCAATGTCTGGCACACAAATATGTGCATAGTCTGCAATCTCATTGGAGATTAAGTTGCCTACAGCATGCATATTCTGGCCACAAATACAACCAACTGGCAATACTGTGAAAATATTACAATTCTCAGAATCTATGCTTTTCAACATCTTTATGGATGTATTTGTGGAACATGTCAAGAAACAAGTGACATTCTAGAGACCCAGATGGAGTGCTGTTTCACCAAGCCAGCCTTTCACAAAGTTTCCAATATTCCTTTGGTGCTTGGAGACACAGATTGCACATGTGTACATCTGGTGAATCAAAGATCCTGTTAGGCAGTGGTACATGAAGTGCAACAGGGGTAGCATACACTGACACTGACTGATAGTTTGTGGACAATATCCTAATAATGAATACCACTGTCCACCACCCTACCAGTGCACATGATGCCTACATTTTAAAGAGCAGATGATTCAGCCATGTATTTATGAATAACCACAATGAAATGTCTTAACATTATGCCATGCACACAATATAACACTGTTTTGTTATTATTTATCTTTATTGTATAGAAATGCTGACCATTTGCCTAGATGAGTACAACAAAATAAACCAAAAATAGAAAGCACAACCATTATTACATTTCCTGTGTGTCTCAGAGACTGAAGACTGTCAAAATTGCAAGCACAACCTCATCAAAAAGCCCAGTAGCAGCATCTCCCACCTGCACTCATGGATTTAGGTAGGTCAAAGGCAGTATTTGCAATTTAAGAGTAGTTGCAGTATTGATCTGAAGTGTCACAAAAACACAGCAGATCTGAGTATTCTAAAATTTTGGAAGCTAACATAATGCCAAGTGACAATAATGCATTTCATTTTATTTCTTGAAAATCAAGAGTTTATTTTCATAAAAACTGCCAGGATTTATTATTTAATTTTTTGCAGATGTGATAAAACCTACAAACTTGGTAATCTTCCAAGGCCATCTTTACATTTGTTTAAGTCCAACAGGAACAGGCCCTGACCCTGTGGTATAGAGGGATAAACCCTGACTACTAGCCAGATGACCAGAGTTCAATTAGTAGTTCAGGCACTGGGAGGACCAAGGTGAGAAAGATGGGCATGAGTAGTCAATGCCAGTGAGAAACTGTCATTGAATCCCACACTGACACAAATGTTCTCCTGGAAGGGCTGACACACACAAACAACTGGTGTCAAAGCCATGGACTAAAATTAAATGCCAAGAAATGCATAACACTATCCTTTGGGAAGTCATCCACCCCTAGTAACTATCATATTGACAACACACCCCTTAGAGTTCACCCAGTAGCCAGGGACTTCGGGGCACACATAGACAGTAATCTATACTTTGACCATCATCTGTCTACAGAGTGAGGAAATCATTCTATATTGCAGACCTTATAAACAAAGGTATGGCATCTAGGTCCAAGAAAGTCATTGTTCCACTATATTCAGCATTCATCAGACCTATCATTGAGTACAATACCCCATTGGTATATACCTAACCAGGCATATCCAACAAATGGAATGTCCACAGAGGTTCCTCACTAAAAGAATACAGGGCATAAGTAACATGTCCTATGCAGACCACCTCAAGGTCCTATCCCTGTATTATGTCTCCTATAGGCTGTTGAGGGGAGATCTATGCCTGGCATACAGGGCATTGTCAGCACCCACTCTGATGGACCTCCTGCATATCCGCAAAACAAACAGCAACAGAATGACTCATTCAAAAGACTTAAACCTTGACTGTGATATAAACAGGACCTGCTGGATAGACAGGTATGTATCCCAGAGACTACCCAGTCTCTGGAACAGTCTCACCATCCATGTAAAACAGAGTTTCTCCCTAACCCAATTTAAGTGTAACTTGGACAATTGAATGGGGAACAGGAAATTCATCCCTGGCTTGGCACCTATGTCTCTAATGGACCCAGGCAAACTGTAAAAGGTTCATCTTCCGGGTCCCTGCTTGTAAATATTTCATCCCCCAAGCCTCTGCTTACACTTATCAAGGGTACCAGAACTTGTCAGAGACTTGGGATGCATAGCTAGGCTTAAAAAGGCCCTTGTGATTGTTAGCCTAGTAAACACCTATGAATTGGGGGTGGGGTGGGGGCTGTATGGCCCTTGCACTGCTAGCCACTGAGAAGTGTGAGAGAACTGAAACAGCTGCTATTTGTGATTATGTGCTATGTTTAAGTTAGCAAGGTATGTGCATGTGTATAGCAGCATGCATGAGAACTCTCTCTTGCAACAGCAAAATACAAATCTGCTGACCAGTGACGGGGAGAGGTAATGATTGGAGAGGGCCCAGCTAACTGTCATGACAGACCCACTCCCTCATACCCAACTCTCACTTCTGGGGTGAACAGAGGAGATTTTTTTTATGTTATTTTTCCTGTAGGTGCTTTCAGTTAGTCTAATAAATGTGTCCACTTTCGGTACAACAGAATTTAAGTCGTCTCTCTTTAGAAAGCACATCCATAGCTAAGAGGCTCTGTCATTCTATTTCTTAATGGGCTGCCCCTTATTCTGTAAACTGAACAAAATGATATGTTCACAATATTTGCTTTTCTTAGAGCCTCATCTGTTTAGTTTTCTGCCTCTTTCTCCTTTTTCTTTTTTACTTTCTAATCCTAACGCCTGTATTTCTTTCCTCTTCTGAGTTATGCATCTGAAAAATGTTTTGATCCCATTAGTGACCCTTTCAGTGGTGTGTACTCTTTCTCTCTCTCTGCACCATTTCTGTTTTTAGCTTTGATTGTCACAATTTACTTGTTACCCACGGCCCTTCCTTTTGTTTCACGACTCACAATTTATGAATGTCATATTTTTCCATTACTACCCACCCTTCTTATACTTAAATTTGTACAACCTCAAGCTGACAGTGTCCTATTTTTACTTCCATTGGAGAAATACATTAAATGTGCTAGAAATACACTTAGCAAATAACATGTGGAAATGTGAAGTAGAGAAAAGATGGAACAATGACATTAATGTTACTATCTGCATTACTACTGTTATGATATATGATGACGCAATGTCTTTATTCTGTGGGGTGTGCACCAGTCACTTGTAGAGATATCACCAAATACAGGGACACAGATTTTTCCATTTTTTTTCCCGGAAAATAAAAGCAAATCCCAAACTTGGAGGAAACCGTGGACTTTTCATGGAATTTTACATTCGAGTTAGTACGCTCATTCACCATAACTTGTATTTCTTATGTAGACAACTTACAACACTGTCACTTTGCTTTATACAGTGTTCTGTACTTAAGAATCTGTTTTACTTTCTGTATATATATATATATATATATATATACAGATAGACTACAAAGTATAACAGAAGCATGATAATGAACAAAATTTATATTTAGAAAGCACTGGTAAAGTTCCTTGATTTTAATTTCTTTAAGAACCTTAAACTGGTATCCCTGACTCAGTGTTGGATTGTAACAGGGGTGATTCAGGCAGCCACCAGAAGTCCCCAGTTTCAAAAGGGCACATGGCCAGCCGGTGGTTTCTCAATGAAAAAGTTGTGTTCTAATATGCTAAGCTGTGTGCAGTCTTAATTACATAAACTTGCTGAAGTCAAAACAGTAGCTTTGCAAGTTAAGTCAGTCTCTTAACTGATGCTGACCCAGCTATCATGTTATTGGCTAATGAATTACTGCCAATCTTTGGCTACTGTGGAGTCCCAAATCCAGCATTAGAGTGCTATGTTTCCTGGGCATACCTGAGCTCAGACAGCATTCATGCCACTTCGCTGACAATTATGAAGTTAATTTTAGTGGTGGTCTGGAGTTCAACATAACCATGTATAAAATTATCCGAGTGGTGAACGTTTTAGTTACTTCCTCATCTATCATAATTCTGACATTACAAAGGGAGGCTGTAGTCTCTACTGTCTTTGTCAAGCCAGGTAGCTGCAGGCAGGTGGAGATCATAACATTATAGTAATTCTTTACTGTATATATTTGTTTCACAAAACTTCCCTATTCAGTAATGGAATGGTTTGTCACATCACAAAAAGTTTCTTTTAAAAATTATAAGCAAGCATCTAATTAAGTAGCCTCAAAAATAACATTAAATTACATTATTCCATCAATAACATGTTTTGTAAGAATAAGGCAGTACATTTTAACCCCCTGGTGAGGTTCCTGGTTAACGTTGTTCTATGATTCGTGACATACCATGCCAGTTTATTCTGAATTTTGAGAGGCACTGTTTCTTTGACTGAAGGTTAAAAGGCACTGCTGTGTTTTACAAAAGTTTGTGCTTTCTGTTGTAGACACTGTAAAGGCAACTTCAGACAAAAAAGTTGCTTTATGTTTGAAAAAGGAGCAAACTGACACCAAAATGTCAAACAATATAGTTTTCGAGTTCTTGCTCTTGTTCTTGAAAAGAAGCCACATAGTAAAAATCCTTTCACTCAGTAAATGTACTAAACCCAGAGTATCAGTACTGAAATGTATGTTTCTAAGTGTTTTACCTCTATTCACTGTTATTTCAGTTCTTACATTTTGCTTATTATGAAAGATGTGCTTAACAACTACTTTCTCCTAATATACCTCTCACCTTGTCTTAGTTTTTATGTGACAAAAAAAAAGTCTTTTGCAATAATCAAATTTAATGACATAACACAGTGAATGCAATGTGGCAATGTTTGTGGGCTACAGTTTATTAAAATTATTATGTAAATATGTTTCCTGATTTTTTTCAAATGCTGTCCTTTCCAAGGAATAGTGGAGGGTTTGCGTTTAGTTTAAGTGTGACGTATAAGACATGGTAGAAACAAATGAATTCTTTTGTGGGAAGCATTTTGGCTAGCAAAGGTCACCAAATGTCTCTGATTAAAATACATAAACTTAAAAGGTATGAAAGAGCCCGTAAAAAATGGAGCTATGCCTAGAATTATGCATGCTTGTTAATATATTACTAACTCTCCAATTAAGGGCTTCTAAAATAATAATTTTAGTAAATGTGCTACATCTTTAATTCTGCAGTAACATTTTGTGCACAAAGTGGAAAATCTAACACATGGAGTGGGGTGCTGGGTGGGGCAACAGACTGGAAAGTTGGCATAAAATTCCAAAAGTCCTTCTTGCATCATTGAACATCACACTTCTTTACCTGCAACACTAACAATGAGAGATAACATCTCTATCTTTCATAGGACAGCCCTGATTTGACCAGTTGTATTCTAGGGTGGAATACTAAAATTGCAAATGCCCAGATAATTTAGACAAAAAATGTTTTTCTAAGTATAGCAGAAAAATAATGTATTGCATTGTATAGCTCTTAACATGTTACCTCAAGAGGGAAAGAGGTTATAAATCATGGATACTTCAATGTTAGAAGGTTGGTAGAATAATGTAATTTACAATACCATGTTTTTCTGAAAAATTAGAAGCATTTCACTATAATGCCTGACACTGTTTGAAGTGATCACTGCTGTGTCACTAAATTAGAAATTCTAGGACAGACAGAGTTGTTTACACTTGAGAGCAGTATGTTGTATTAAGAAGATAAAATATTTTATTGGTTTTGGGCATGCACTGTCCAGCAGAGTCTCACATTTCAATAAGAAGTGCCTAGCTTTGGGCATCTAAAAAGGTGGCAATCCTACATTACAATTGCTCCTAGACCAGTGGATAATAATGTGCACTATATTTTGTTAAACTACCTGTAAGCTTTTACATAATGTACAATCAAGCATGGCAGTTCTAGTTAATGTATCTCTAAGACATTATATGGCATTTGTTATGTCTAGTACCACTCTCAGGGTTGGTTAGCATAAGGCAAAGTCAAGCCTTGCAAATTCTAAAAAG
Source organism: Protopterus annectens (assembly GCF_019279795.1). NCBI lineage: Eukaryota > Metazoa > Chordata > Ceratodontiformes > Protopteridae > Protopterus > Protopterus annectens. Next base: position 613,659,687 of record NC_056747.1, read on the forward strand.
TGATGCTTTTGAAGGATTAATACATTTCTGGAGGTAGGAGTTGTGGTGAGGCTTACTTCCAAATGGACTGGTTTGATCTTGAGGGTGAAGCCAAAAGGATGAGATGCCTAAGAAAGGAGGAAGTAAATCCAAACCCTAATCTCATCACTACATACAGTTTACAAAACCCACACATGGAATGCAAGCAAATACTGTACCAAGAAAATGAAAACATAAGAAGCATTTTAGGTGCATGTGCCATCCCTGACAACAGACAAAGCATGGTGCTAAAACAGAGTATAGGAAGGCCATGAATTGAAAACAGTCATGGGGCCAAGGTACATTTAATCAGTCACTGCAACCTTGCCACTCAGAGGCTCAGTGTCCCCATCGCCCATGTGCAGTAGTGGGCTCCCAGGGTGAGTGTTGATTATTTTAATGCACACAATGCAAATTACTCTGCATACCCATCATCACCCTCACCTCCTAATATTATGTACTACGATTGCCTGGGTACAATGCTATTACTACTGTCTCTGTCTTACCAGTCGCTCAGACAGGGCCTTATGTTTCTGGCATACTGATATCCAATATAAGTGAATGAAAAAAAATAAAAAAAAATAATAATGGATGGTGGAATTGCAATCACCATCAATGTAGGTTCACAGGATGCAGCTTGGAAGTGGATGACGTGATGTTACAGAGGAGGCTGGGCATCCTCTGTATCCAAGAGACAAGATGGAAGGGAAGTGCAGCAAAGCCACTTGGCTTAGAATCACGATTCTACTACTCAAGAGGAGGATAAGCTAGAAATGGCACGGGAATTGAGGTGCGAGAGAGGCTTTAGAAGGCAGTGAGGGATAACATCAGAATTAGTGACAGACTCATGGCGATCAGACTCCAGTGTAATGATAGGGCAGGCAGTATTCATAATCTCAGTCTATCCCCCACAGCAGGGTTGTGAAAGTGAGGAAAACAGTGCATTCTGACAGCAGTTACAGGACCTACTAGATAAAGCAGGGCAACATAAATTGTTGTTGATAATAGGTAACTTGAATGCACATATCAGGACAGACAGAACAGGACTGCCTTGGTCCACATGGGTGGGGAAACAAGAATAAAGAAGGAGAGGCCATTCTAGATTTCTGTCTGGCAAATGGCTTGATAGTAACCAACAAATGGTTCAGAAAGACAGACAGTGACAAGATCACATACAACAATGGCCAACATGCAAGTCAAGTAAACTTCCTCCTAGCAAAGAAAGGGCAACAGGGTAGAATCAATGATTGCAAAGTCATTGCCAGTGAAACAGTCGGCCCACAGCATAAACGGTACTTTTCCATTAACGGGGCAACAGCTTTCTGGGCTTGGATTTGCGTTAATTGAAAAGTACCACAGGTTTCAGTCCAAAATCAAGTCAGACATCACTGTCTACCCCTGTGAGGTGCTTAAAGTAACTGATAAAAAGTTGTCATGACATAAATAGTCTTTTGCTATGACATGCGCCTCCTAGCTGAAACTGTAATTTTGCCATCTTTACTTCACCTTTGACGTTGCAACACTGCTGTTCAGAGAAGCATGTTGGTATTTATCAAAGCTGTGGAATAAAAGCCATCAGTATTCTTCAGCCAGTAACCAAGAGTCGCTGAACGTATTATTTCAAACAAATACTTGAAACGTACAGCACACACAGGTGTCACAGCAAGTTTCTAAATGCAGAAATAAGATATTTTATGTTTACTTAGTCTCTGTAGGATTGTTAAATGTGACACACTGACCCTTCAGAGTGCTTATTATTTGCGTTCCATTACTTTGGACTGTTGTGGCTTCCTGCATTACAATGTGCATGTACAGATATGTAAAACTTTCTCAGTCCCCATCTCTTTAAATTACTTTTATGGTCAGCCGTTGCCCGCCGCTACCAGAACCCACACAAACAAAAGCTACATTTTGCTACATAACAGTACTTCTCTGTTAATGAAAATCCAGGCTCAGAAAACTGTTGCCCCGTTAACGGAAAAGTAAAACTTTCTCAGTCCCCATCTCTTTAAGTTACTTTCATTGTCAGTCGTTGCCCACCACTACTTCAACCCACATAACGGTACTTCTCCGTTAATGAAAATCCAGGCCCAGAAAGCTGTTGCCCCGTTAACGGAAAAGTACCGCATAAACTATTGGTTGCTACAATCAGCTGCAAGCAATGGTCAGAGAAGGCTCTAAAGTCAACAGAGACCAGACTGAATACCTTGACGTTGATGGGAGAGAAAGTACAACAGTTCAAGGAATTACTCAGGGCTCTAGCAACCCCAAGAACAGGAGGAAATAGGTGGAGTTGAAGAAGAATGGCAGCACCTCAAAACAGCATGTGTGAAGACTACAGAACAGATATGTTGCTGAGCCATGTATGGAAATGAGGTACATAAAGAAAGCTGGTACTGGAATGCAAAAGTCCAGGAAGTCATCAAAAGAAAGACAGAGTGAAAAAAGTTGGAAACAGAAAAGATCAACCAGGCTTGGAAGGAATACTGGTTAACTAAAGAAGCTAAGAAAGGAGTTGCAATAGCAAAGAACAGGGCATCAGAGGCACTCTACCATCGCCTGGAATGTGACTCAGTAAGTGGCACAAAGAAACTGTATCAGGCTGCAAGGCAAATAGAGAAAGCTAAAGAAGATAATCAAACACCCTTCATAGGGGATACAGCAACAACCTGCTCACCAGTTCACATGACATCAAAGGCAGATGGAATGAGTATTTCCAGCAGCTTTTGAATGAAGAAAATCCCACAGAAGCTGTACTGCCTCAGACACAGCCTACAATGAGAAAAGAAGAGGAGCCCACTATAGAAGAAGTAAGAAAAGCACTAAGGAAAATGAAGTCAGGGAAAGAAGCAGGCTCAGATGAGGTCACAGCAGATAAGATAAAGATGCTGAGTGAGATAGCAGAGAACCCCCCCCTGAGGATGTTCATAGCAGTATGGAGAGAATGGCGTATCTGAGATGACTGGAGATTAAGCATACTCATGCCAGTGTACAAGAACAAAGGGGACATCCACAACTGTGGGCAGTACAGAGGCATCAAACTCCTGTCACATTGCTTGAAAGATCTGGAGATTGTGATTGATAAGCAAATGCAGAGTAGTAGAAAGTAAGTTGGCACATGAGCAGTTTGGATTCAGATCAGGATGCAGCACAACTGACCCAATATTTGCAGTGAGACAGATAGTTAAGAAGAAGCTTGAGAAGAGGAAAGAGTCCAAGTGGACATTTCTAGACTTGGAGAAAGCATATGACAAGGTCCCAAGAAAGCTGATTTGGGCAGTACTGCAGCGGTTCAAAGTCCCAGAAACATTTGTAGAATTAATGTAAGCTATGTACAAGGACCCAATGACTCAAGTATGAACAGTGGGGTTCCCAGTGGGAGTGGGTGTGCACCAGGATTCAGCTCTGAGACTATTGCTGTTCATACTGGTAATGGACTACATTAGCAAACAGGTTGGAGGAGACAGATCAACAAAGTTGCTTTATGCAGGTAAACTCTGAGCAAGAACTTCATCAAAGGATAGGGGAATTTAATGCAAAACTGAACGCACATGGGACAAAACTAAGCACAGAAAAGACAGTGGTAATGGCAGCAAATTGGGAAAATCAGAAGAAACTGAGAATTGAGATAGAAGGGAAGATAGTGGAACAGGTTAATAGCTTCAAGTATCTGGGAGGGGTGGTTTAGGAGAAGGGAAGTCTGAATGAAGAGGTCAAAGCTAGAATCAAAGGGGCTGCAGGCAACTGGCATACAGTCTCAGGTGTAGTGAATGACAGAAGAATGCCAAAGAAGCTGAAAAGTAAGGTGTACAAGACAGTAGCGTGATTGGTACTATGTATGGTACAGAAACCTGGCAGTAAAGACAGAGCAAGCGAGGAAGCTAGAGGTGATGGAAATGAAGTGGCCAAGGGTGGTAGGCTGCAAATTGTGGGACAGACAAAAAAATGAGGACATAAGAGCAAAAGCCAAAGTAGCTGCAATTGCAGAAAAGATGAAAGAGAACAAATTAGTTGCTTGGGACATGTACAGAAAAGTAGAAGACAATCTGGTGAAGAAGATTTGGGACAAAGAGGAAGAAGGCAAGAGGAAATAAGGATGTCCAGCAAAGAGATGGATGGATTGTATGACACAAGATCTGCGTGTCGAAGAAGGCAGGAGTGTGGCATTGAACAGAGAGATGGCAACAGTTAACATGATACCCCGACCCTATGTAGAAAATAGAAAAAAGGGGGTTGATGATGATGATGAGCAAGGATGGTGGATTTAAAACAGGACATCATTCCACTGTACTATCAGTTGCAGTCAAAAGCAGAAATTCATACATATTAAGCCTAGTGGTGAACAAATGCAGAGTCCCTTTCTGCAGTAAGAGAGTAACTACAGAATATGGGGTCTATGTCAGTTCTTCAAACGCTTAAAATTTCGAACATTACATGGTCAAGACCAAATGTTCGAAATTTCAAGTGTTCGAAGATTGACTTTCAACAGGGCCGTATGGTGCAGATAGGGAGAATTTCCCTTTTCTGCAGTGAATTGCAGTCTCGGAGTTGGTATATTTAAGTAGAGGGGTGTGGGGGGCACACGGGGGCTTGCCCCACTGCTCACACTGTTAAGGTGTGTTTTTCTTTTTTTGCTTATTTTTTATTTGATATTCGAACATCCAAATGTCGAACATTTGGTCTCGACCATGTAACGTTCGACATTTTGGATGTTCGAATATTTAACATAGACCCAGAATATGTACCTGCTTCAGTTAATGGCACTCCTAATACTAAAAGCAAAACAAGGAAAACAGAAAATCAGTAGTCCAGCAGCAACAAATAAGGAAAAACAAAAGCACCAACTGGAACCAAAGAAGAAACAAATGTATTTTAGTGTACAAACAAATTTATTACATGCTTTCATCACACAACTTCCTCAGAATACACTCCATCAAACATAGAACCAGTTTCAATACATCCATGAACCAATAAAAATACATCAGTCTCTTAAATAACATTATCTACAATAAAATTAAAATTAGCTTATATAATATTATCTAACGAGGTAAATCATAAGAGTACATTTAAATAAATGAGTTACCTTGCTAGATAATATTACATAAGTTGATTTTCGTTTCTTCTTTGGTTCCAGTTGGTGCTTTTGTTTTTGCTAAGGGGAAAACAGTCCAACCAATACTGCTGCAACTGACATCAGATACAGTGGCACTCCAGAATTTACCAGGTTTAAAGCTTTGCTGCAATAAACTACTGGAAGATTCCTGTCACCATGTTTTTGCGTCAGTACTACTCAGGCATAACCATCATGCTAGTGACAGAAAATAGTAAAACTTTTCTCATAAGGAGGTAGTCCCAAAGCTAATATTGAAGTTAGGGCTTCTTTTAAATTTGAAAAAGCATACTGTGTGCCTGTAGTCCAAGGTTGTGGTCCTGGGGTATTGCAGTGAGTCAGTAAGTTTTACCAGATTTATATATCACAGGATTCAATAGTGGCACTATCCAACCATGCCCAGGGGAGTTCTTATTTGGAAAACAGTAGAGGCCCCAGGGCCTTTTAGAATTGTCTCAATCCAAGAGGCAGATAGGGAGTGGTGTCCTTGCAAAGATATAATGTCCCAAGTAATACACTTGAGGCAGACACAACTGCACTTCTTTGGATTTTTGTGCCCAACAGATGAATTTTCTTCACCGTTTCTAAAAATGTAGAGGCTAGTAAATGATCATTTGTATATTGTATTAAGTTTGACCCCCCCCCAAAAAATGTCCGCAAGATTTATTAATTTACTTGCATCTGTTTACTAGGAAAGTCCAGATGGGCAAAGAAGACCTTCTTAGCTGATGCTAAAGCTCCATCAGAATTCAAAACAAATTACTTTATGTAAGATACATACACTGAAAATACCTTCCTTAGACTATAATAAAATTACATAGTGAAAGCAGTATATACATTACATAACAAATCACAAGTGTATGTGCTTCAGATCTACTAACAGAAGTTATACAAGATTTAGATGTGTACACAAATTGTATCAGCATTACAAACAGTGTTGAGAATAACACATGTGACAGTGGGTAGTGCAGGGGGCTTAATATGGAGAGTAACAATACAGACTGATAAAGGAAAACATGTTATGTTGTAGAGTGAATCTGAGAATGTTGGAGTTAGGATATTCTATAATGTGGTGATTTTATTTCCTGTTTTTGAATAGACTGGAATAGAAGTGGAAGATTTCTGCTGAGAAGAGCAGTCAATGTAGTAAAGCAATGTCTTTTGACTTTTCCCTGTTAGGGGTTGCCACAGTGATTCACAAGTCCGGAGACTGATTGGCAGTGGCGTTTTTACTGTGTTGAGTTGCCAGCCCAGTGTGCAACCTTCCCAGAAGGCACACACATAAACCTACCTGTATGTCTTTAAAACTCACTCAACAGCAGGGAGGACATGCAGACTCTGCATAGAAGGCGCTCCAGTCGAGAATCGAACCAGACAACCTCTTGCTGTGAGGTGACAACTCTCAATGCTGCACCACCATGGCTGACTTAAGAGCAGTCACTATAGTAATGAAGCGAAATGAGAGTTATTACAATTTATGGAAAATAGACTATAGATTGTAAGATGTAGGAGAAGAAAGATAGTTAAATCAAGTTACTGGGAATATATAAAGGGCAGGGTATGGTTAGAGTGGTAGATGTGAGGAGTAACAGAAAAGATATAGGCTTAGTGTGGAAAAAACAGAAATGATTAGAGGATGATATATATGAAGAATGGGGTGTTGGATTGTGAATTTAAAAGCTGAAATTTGATATATATGTTACAGTTAGTCATAGAGTAGATGACATGAAAATACATGAAGATGAAAACTGAGCGACTGGTAATGTGGTAGAGAACAGTAGTAACTCCAGCTGTCAAGCTAATATGCTTTTGGAAGAACTTTAATGTGATGTAGATCATTTATTTCTCTTAGAAATAGAGGGGGTTCAAACAAATATAGAATATAGAAAACTTTGCCACATCATGGTAAATAAATCTGCATACCAAGCAGCCACCCACACGATGGGTGCAATTCAAAAAAATCAGCAATATGACATGGCCATCCGAAATAACAATCAACCATGTTATATGCTAGTGACTGTACAATAAAGTGCTGCATATGCTAATGAGGCAAAAACATGGCTTGAGTGATTCAGAAACCTTTAAATGCCATGCAGCTAAAATTCGAACATGAGCATAAGCTTGTGTTCTGGCAGAATAAAGCAGTGCATCAAGGTAGGGGTTGCCACAATTATTGTTCATAGGTAGGTACTAGGCTATCAGCCTTGGGGCCTATATAAGCCTAGCCAAAAAGGTTCCCGGGCTTTCACCACCCAAGAAAATTATGTTCCTGTGCCCCTGAGAAGCAGTGTCACAGAAGTGATCCCTGGGGTGAATTTTCTATTTCCTATTCAGTCGTCAAGATTTTTCTTAAAGAGGGCCAATAAGGATCTTTGCTTGACATGAATGGGTACCTTGTTCCAGAGTATGGGAAGTCTCTGGGACAGGAATCTAAGTGTAGCATGTCCAACAGGTCTGGGTTTGACATAGCTTTGTATGTTAGGCACAGATTGCCTCTGAGTAGACAATATGCGACAGAGTAGAGCTGGAGTTTTTTGAGACGGTCTGCGTACGGCATCTATTTCAGCCCAGTAATCTTCTTAGTGAGGTATTTCTGTGGTCTTTCCAATTGTTGTAGGTGTCTTGTGAGATGCATGCCAAATGGGGCATTGTACTCTATAATGGGGGTTCAGGCACCTAGGCAGCAAGACATTTCCATGTGGTACATTTGACTGGGGACACATGGCTAAAGTGACATTCAGCTGCAGAGAAATATGGCTGTTTGCAAATTCCCTGTGGGCAAAGAGAAGCACACACTGCCATGCTCACAGCTTTAATAACCAAATGCATAGTGGCAGAAGGAGTAATGAGTGTTGTACTCAGTATACAGTACATACTTCTGTAACTATAACATGTAGAAGTGTGCTACAGCATGGAGGAAATCCTGCAGGCTACTGTAGTCACACTTATGCTCCAGTATGCATTTTAGGTAATGTTCCTTAGACAGTGTGAAGGGGTTAGTGGTCCACACACTCCAATTATAAAGGCAGTGCCCATTGTCCACTGCATTTTTACTGCTACCGACATGCCATCTGGCCAGTCTGCTGCTGATGCCTGCCATATTGCCTGCTGTCTCATATTCCCTTGGGGACCATGGACATTGTTTTTCCCCTGTGCATTTGGTTATTAAAGCTGTGAGCATGGCAGTGTGTGCTTCTCTTTGCCCACAGGTAATTTGCAAACAGTCATATTTCTCTACAGCTGAATGTCAGTTCAATCATGTGTCCCCAGTCAAATGTACCACAGGGAAATGTCTTGCTGCCTAGGCGCCTGAACCCCTATAATGGGTCTGATTAGGGATGAGTAGAGAGGAACAATGACCTCCTTTTTTTTCTAGAGGAGAACCCTTTTGTGATGAGGTGTGCCATGTAGAAGGATTTCCTAACTACTATGGCGATGTGGTTATCAAAGGAGAGACTACTGTCCACCTGTGTTCTGAAGTCTCATCACACTTTCAGTGTTTAGTGAGCTACCGCCTATGTGGTAGTTCATGGGTACCGAGTTTTCCCAGAGGGGATGACAATGCACTTCTTGGCATTGAGCTTGAGGCCATGACTTTGACACCAAGAATCTGTGTCTGTGAGGCCCTTTTGCAGAATGTCTACATCATAGCTCCCAGTTTGCAGTCATCTGCGAACTTTGTTAGCCAAAGACCTTCTGTGTTGGCCTGCATTTCAGAGAAGTAGATGCCGAACAGGAGAGGACCCAGGACCGAAGCCTGTGGTACTCCACTCGTCACTGGTTTGAAGTCGGACTTGGAGTCGGCTACTTTTACAGTGTGGGTTCTGTCAGTGAGCCAGTTGGCCACCCATCTTGTGACATAGGGATTTATGCACAGTTTAGTGAGTTTATCTATAATTCCAGAGTGGGGGATGGCAACAAAAGCCTTGGCGAGGTCAAGATAGGCGTGCACTACCTTGCCGTCATCTACAGCTACTGAGTGACTGCTTTAAAGAAGTTAATCAGGTTTAGTAGACATGATCTACCTTTTACAAACCCAAACTGAGTGGGGTCTAGGGTTTGGAGGTTATCTAAGTCTTTGTTTATAAGCTCCAAGATGATACGTTCCATGACCTTGCAGGCCAGGCTCATCAAGCTAATGAGGCGGTAGTTTCCCGGGTCCATGGTGGCATCCCCTTTGTGGAGTGGGATAACCGTTACTGTGCACCATTCAGTAGGCACATAGCCTGAGGTGAGGATATGATTGAACATGGTACGTAGATGGGGTGCCAGTTCGTTCTGTAGTTCCTGCAGTATGCAGCTTGGGATGTTGTCTGGTCCCATGGATGCTGTGTTCTTGGCTTTGGAGAGTGCAGTCTTTATTTGTTCATCTATGATTACAGAGGCTTTGCATGTAGCTGTGGATTGCAAGAGGTTCTCACAGAAGTTGCTGCAGCACTGAAATGGTGCTTGACCTTGTCTCCAGAGGTGCCAGATCATCTGACTACACATAATATGTCATACCATCCCATGACACCGATATAGTGGACCAGTGGACAGGGACACCATGCAGGAAATTGTGCACATGTGTTGGCCTCATCTGCTGCCTACAAACTTTAATATAAATGTCACTTTGTTAGTGCTGTGTTTTTTTTCCTTCACATTTATAGTGTGGTCTTTTTGAATAGTTATTTTTTTTATAACCACTTTTACTGTATTCTGGATTTTTTTTAATATTCCATCAGTTCCTTGTTACCATTTTGCAGCATGTGGGGGAGCAATGTGGTTTCCATGTAACTCACATTAGAAAGCAAACACCATGTGAGAGTTTTTGATTTAGCCATTTTCCTGAGATTCTGAGGGCCATAGCCTATATACTCACATTGAAATAAAGGCACCACCTGGTGAACTGGGAAGGAGTTATATGAACTGCAAAGGGAATCACTCCATCAACTGCCAGGTAATCTATAATGCACAAGGTATCATCTACAATGTATGTCCAGGCTGCCCAGACAGTTTTCATGACTCACACATATGGCACACTTGCGAACTTTATCAATAGTTTACAAGGGGTGACTTCACACAGTGCCATCTTGTTGACTGATGTTGGAAATGCCCTACAAACTTGGTTCATGACACTCATCAGAAATCCACACAATCAAATGGATCATGGTTGCAAATATGCATTATCACAAACAATAAATGTAGTCTGTGTGTGTGAGTTTGGTTCTGCTGAAGTCACATTTCCCTGTCTGGATGCAGCCAGTGGTATCCCGCAATATGACCCCATCACATGTGCAAAAATACTGTCTATATGTACCGTTACATAATATGATACTTAAGGAAGCAGTTTTCAGCAAAAGTGGCAGCAGCAGCTGAGTCAGAAAAGAAGTCAGAAGAAGAGCCAGCAGCAGGGCATAACTATGCCAGACACAGGAGAGTCAAGTATGCCATAGCACTGGCAAAGAGGCAACACATTGAACATAGCTTTACAACATAGCTATACATCAGAACAGCAGATGCATACAGTAAAAATGCTGTGTAGAAAAACAACAGGCTGTGCTTAATCATGGATAGGCTGGTCGTGGTGTGCATCAACCATATGCATCCAACATAACAATGTACAAACAGCAGGACACAATTAGCATTATTTGCACAGGTGGTGAAGGGAGTTCACAAGTGCATGTTTTATACAGTGAAGTGTGTGAGTGCGAGTCCTGAAATGTAGCAAAACAGAAAGTGGATGTATGTGTGTTCTGTGGACTTGCCTGGGAGTCAATGCTAACATGTTAAAGAGCCATGGTCATTGGGTGGGTGTGATGTGCTGAGAGAGGTGGTGTGTGTGTACAGGGACACACACTCAGTATGTGGGGAAGCACTGTGAGTTGACCTACTGAGCAGGCCTAGGGCATGCATGGCAGAGCGATTAACTTCTAGCATAAGTCCCTGCCATGAGATCTGGGTCTGCTAGGAGATGGAATGGCTGCATCATGAACTTGGCTCAATGTTGGTGTGCTACATGACCAAGAATTACATCTTGTGTTAGCATATCAATGATCACAATCACAAAAACAGGCTCTCCTGAGCGAAGACACATCTGCAAGCAATGTTGCTGTGGAAGTTCTATCACTGCCGGAGTGGAATCTCCCTCATCCATGGCCACGTTAGTTAACTTCTGTAGATGTAGCAGATGACTGGCTGTGCCATGAAGACAGAGGACCTGTAGTACCATCTAATTTTCTGCATCCATAAATTTGAGTTTGTGGGTCTTTGTGGATGTGCCTCTAGATCCCACAGTTTGTTTAGGTACTGTTTTATTATGTATTTCTCTGTTGGCATGGAAAACACAAGAATTAATAGTCTTGTTCCTGCACGGACATAGAAAATCTGTATAATGCTCCTAAACATCTAGGCCATATGTTATGCTCAAAGTCTGCCTGAGAGTTATATATGTCTACCCACTATCTTTAGAGAAATGTCAGGAATGGTCTGTGTGCTAACCATATTTCCCACAAAACAATTACATAAGTGAACATAAACAACAATCCTGACTGATACAACAACAATTTAAATAAGGTTGTGTGTCTAATTACACATCTGCAAGGCAAACAGTGGAACAGATGTCTACAGTCTATCAATTTTCAGTACACTTGCAATGTACCATCCTAGATAGCTTTACTCAACACATCTTAAAAAGTACTGACAACGTGACATCCCTCGCAGTCAATAGGGTCTATGAACAGTCAAAAGTAATATTACAGAAATAAATGAATTGTGTAAGAAGTGGCACTTACCTTATATATACAAGATATCTGATTCAGAATAAAAAAAGCTTTTCACAAAATTAACTCGTAGGATTCAAACCCTCTCAAAGTAATTTTGTTTTGTGGCATGATAAGGCTTTGGTTTTCCTTTTGCACTTATGTTGTGTAGATTCACCCCTGGACACAATGATTATGCTAAATAGGGCTCATCTCATTATTATTTCTGAATTCTTCAAAAGATTACTACATGATGCCTTGCACATGGCTGAGCACCTGTATCCCGTGCATGTGCTGGAAGGCAATTATCTCAGGTTGGAGAGAACTGACATCCAATAATTAACTATCTGAAGATGGAGCCACCATTGTGCATTTACTCAGCAGCAAATAGATGGCTGGAGGACTGCCATGTTTCACGCCTTAATGTGTCGATGGAACGATAACAATACCAAAACTATATTTTATTGTTTTGCCATCCATTGTGCAAATAAGATGCCCATTGTTATCAATCTTTGCACAAAGGCTGAAATATTCAGGAACTGTTTTAGACACTATTTCTCTGCCATTTTTCCTTAGATGTTTCAAAATGATGCAATTATGGCTGAAGAAGGTGAGGATAGTGCTCCTTTTAGAAAACTGAGGTGGCTTTTGAAGGCGTAGAAGATTCTTCTAGATATCCTCCATAAGAACTATAGGCAGGGACTCCTGCAGGAGTAATATGGCTGATGTGTCACCCTGCTACTAGCATCCCCTGCTACTAGCATCCCATGCATGGAGGAACAGTGCCATCACCACTACAGTGACTTGAGTCAACTTAAGTCCAACCTCCTTGGCCGATGGAAGGCTGAAGTTAGGGTATGATTACCACTTCCGTACTGTAATATATAGTCCTTTCACTAACCAATACCCTGACAGTGCGTGCCACCATTCAATTTTTCTTTCTGCGCTTTTTATATATCTAACCCTTGCAGAAATTGAAAGAAACAGGGAGATCCATAGAAGTAAATAAGAGTACCAGGGTATGACATGTTTGCTTACACAGTAACAGTTGTAGCCATTAAAATAATTTTTTATAACTTTTAATACAACACATCTGTCAGTACTGGCATACCTTAATAAAATGAATATGACTGTGCAGTTGAATTGTGCTTATGCATAACACCCTGTACAGGTGGAGAAGTAGCTCATCATGTTATGTCTATTTGCACTGAGATTGTTAGTATGACTGTGAGCTCAATACCCCTCCCTTGACCCCCAAAAATTCTGATGTCATGCCAAAACATATATGTTTTCCCAGTAATATCAGTGCATCACTATAAGGTCCACATATGTAATGTCCATATTTATTAGTTGGCTGGGCATTTCACAATATACAGAAGACATATCTGTACCTTGTCTGCTATCTGTGCTTGCATATTTTATTGTGTGATCAGCATGCTTGACATGTGTATTTCAAATTGTATTACTGTCAAAACTGAAATAGCATCAGTGTGTGTGATCCAGATAAATAGCTCCTGTAGTTAGTGTACCTTTAAGTCAGACTGCATATGAGGACAGCTTTTGGCTCAGGGGCTCCACTTAAATATAATATTCAAACAGGTTAATGACACACCTGTGCAAGTCAAATTAGTAAAAGGTTATTCCTCTTCACTGTATGATTATTAGCATTCTTTAGAATGCACTGCCATACTTCTGTACATATCCTCACCAACCCACTTTGTCACTATCCTTTCTCTTTAATGCATTTATTGTTTTCTCTCCATTATTGCTGCTATAATATGCAGCAGCACAACCTGTCATACCTCAATAGGTGGCAGCAGCAGTGCCACCAGCACTACCTGAGGCACCCAGCACATCTGGGTCCCAGCCTGCCACAGTTGTCTCCACACCTCCTGCCCTACCTGCATTGTCTGTATCAGGCAGGCCTGCACTGGAGGGTGGTATAGTGGTACCCACTGGTAGCAGTGCAAGTGGAGGTGACACTTATGTCACCTATCACGAGCTGGCAGAGCTTGTGTGGGAGATAATACACAGGAGGCTGGATACCTACATCAGATATATATAGCCCATGCTCCAGTGTTTAGCACTATCTCCACTTTCTGAGGCAGAACACAGTGGTGAGTATATATATATATATATATATATATATATATATATATATATATATATATAGTTCCCTATCAGAAGCCTGAAACACTATAAGCTTGAAAATCAAAATCCTGAAACCAAAAGCCTGAAAATTCAAAATCCTGAAAACACAAATAATGCTAATATGTCACTATAAAGACACTAATATCTACCAACTGACCCTGACCCTAACCCTAACGTCCGTCACTATTGCACACTCACCTGACCCGCGCCCTAACCCTAACTCACTTAAACCGCCGCTAACCCCAATATTTGTCACTATTGCATACATGCCTAACCTGCGCCCTAACCCTAACTCACTTAAACCGCCCCTAACCCTAACATAAAACAAACCGCACACTGACCTGAAACCAATGCATGACCTAACACCACAGGGCTAACAATAGCACAGCCACAATGAAGTCAGTATGTCCATTTTGGTTTCAGGATTTTGATTTTCAAGCTTATAGTGTTTCAGGCTTCTGATAGGGAACTATATATATATATATATATATATATATATATATATATATATATATATCAGTGGCGGATTTAGGCAGGGGCGCACGCCAGCCCCTTTTTAAACTTTTTTTTTTTTTTAAATCAGGTGCATCTTCCCAAAGGATCCTGTCTGCAAACGTGCCTAATGCATCAGAGATGCGATTGGAGGTTGCAGTCAGATGATTTTTTTTTTTTATAACGATCCTCCTCCAACTGCATCTCCATTGTAATTTACGTGTGTTGGTGGGAGCTATCATATGGCTGAGTAAGCTAATCTTTTGTTAGAAAATAATTTAGTTTAATTTTAAAATAAAAATACAGTTGACTTTGAAATAATCTTCTACAGTGACAAAGTGATGTGCACTGAGGTAATGCTAATTTTTATTTTATTGACTTACCAATTTTCAAGGCGCCAAAATGGTACAGTTTTCTCCAGAAGAGTATTATGTGCGTTAAAGATTTCTTTGTAGACTTTAAGAGACCGCATAGTAATTTTCTTAGTTCTCCCCTTAAACATCAATGTTTAAGGGGAGAACTAAGAAAATTACTACGCGGTCTCTTAAAGACTACAAAGAAATCTTTAACGCACATAATACTCTTCTGGAGAAAACTGTACTGTTTTAGCGCCTTGAAAATTGGAAACTGATGACTTGTAGATCAAAGATCTTCGTGGAATTAAAATGTTTTAATTTTGTACTAGTTCCAAAAGAATATACACATTTTTATTTAATAAAGGCTTATTTTCATCAACACATTTAATTAGGATGTTAGAAGGAACATGTAAGCTGCCTTTCTATGACGTGAATAATTTGTCCAAACCTGCATATAATAAAAATTACTGAAGAAGGAATTTTTTGAGTAATAGTACCTGAAAAAATGAAAAAAAATATAATCCTTGTGGAATGAGGCGATGCCTGATTATGTCAATGAAAACGAAAAGTTTTATTAAAATGACAGCTATCCATTTCATTGTATTATTCCAAATCCAGTAAGAGTGTACATTTTATATAATAATTTGGTGATCATCACTTTCAAATGCTCTTCTGAGGTCCACAGATATTTATACTAGTAAGACAATTTTTTTCTAGGTAGAAGTACATTTTATCATTGTTATCTGAAACTTACTAAGTCATGCAAAGACTTTATTATGAGTTGAATGAACTCAGAATTTATCATACTGTAATACAACTGTATATTCCTTTAGCTCCTTCCTGAACTTGCGTCATGACTGAAAAGGGCATTGGGCCAGTCCATGTATGTGGTCAATAAATAGGTATGTGTTAATAAATAAAACTGTTATTGTACTTATAACTTATATACATTTTGAATTCAATCAGATACTTGGCTATCCAAGCACTGAGGCACAAATCACTTAATATATTAAAATATTCTAGTGTTGAGAGTGGCCTACTGTGCACTCCTAGGTATTGCTTAAGCCAGTAGTTAACTAACATGCTTGTTGTGAGGCAAGGTGAATGCTGGGGCTAGGAAATTGCAAACTTAATGATGTGTCATGTGTTGAGCATGTTACTTTTTGGTCTCTGTAACAGTTTGTTCTGACAGTTCATTGATACCAGCGAGGGTGACAGGGTGTGATGCTGTGAAGAAATTATAATACAAACAAATAATGTTTAAATGGATAGCTGATCTTTATTGCTTTTTTTAAACAAAGTTCGATATATGAGAGGTAAGTTAAAAACAAATGTCACGATGGTCAGATAACTTAAAATGCTTTTAGTCAATTGTGTAGCTGGAGGGGGGTGCTAGAGGGGTGGTCTGCCCAGGCACACATTTACATTAAGAGTTTTAATTGAAAAAAAAGTGATTTTTAATGGTGTTCTTCATCTTCGGCCCATAGCATCTGTTCTTCCAGTCACGTCTGTGCATGCCGCACAATTTGAAATACAGTACAGCATTTGTTTTGATCATCTTATTGCTGCCTGTGGGTGCACTAGTGAATGTATTGCTGATTCTTATTGCTGCCAGAGTGTTTAATTTGTCTTGCTGCTGGGTTGCTCTGTGTGTTGCCGGGTTGAATGTCTGGCTCATACATTTGGTCTGTTCCTCTTACAATTTGTGGTTTTCTGGCAAATCAGTGAGAATTGAATTCACAAAATAATGATAGCCATTTAAATTTCAGTCTTCATACCTTCAGGAAACACATGGAAACACAAATCATGTTTTATTCTAGTAACTTTCTAAGATTATGCAAGCAATATTTAACATTTGTTCCTGGTTTTGGGCTTTTGATCCCCCAATAAATGTTGGCTTTTACTAGATTTCTTGTGCTGCAAAGGATTTAGTTGATTGTCAAGTGAATTTTACAAGGAGCTGAGAGCTTTTGGAAAAGAGAAGTACTGCTTATGCCCAGTTTGCACTGCTAGTAACACAGCAGATAGTATACTTGCTTTTGATGCAGAAGGCTGTGGGTTCTAATCCCACAGTATGTAGATGGATTGCTGATATGGTACTATGTTGTACTTTAAAGGGGGTGGATGCTGCAGTCCTGTGTAGATTCTCCTTTGGAGGAGATAAGTTTCATCATTACTAGGTAATCAGTTTGCCATCTATTCCCTATTGCAATATTACTAGCTTATCATTTTTTTAATGTAACATGGGCAATTTATTCTTCAAGGGCAACAGGCACTTTATTTGTAGATGAAACAATGAAATAAAAGTTGTTTGCTAGTAGCAACTTCATTAGTTACAGATCTCTTTAATATGGATTTAGATGACTTGCAGAGATTGCGCATATTTACTGATATTGGTGGGTTATAATGATAGAAGTTTCAGTAGACTTTGATGGAAATGTTCTGAATTGGGCAGTTTTGTCATTGCTGCTTTATGTATTAAATGTTCAAAATAATAAATTTAAAACATGCTCTAACAAATGTGCTGTATTATATAAGGAATATAATTTAATACAATCAAGAAGGTGAATCAAAGAACACATGTATGTCTGCATGCTCCTAAATACGTGTGCAAGCAGCCTATGATTTGAAAACAGCCCAAAGTTAAACTTTTTATCCATCACTGGCCAGATGCATTTTCTTTGAATGTGAGTTTCAATGCTGTTTCAATGAATGTGAGTTTAAAGGGCAGAGAAGTTTTAATACTAAGTCTATTTTCATTGTGAGACTGTTTTCCTTTGTTTAGCAGATTTCTATTATCAGTGTTTGTGCCATAAAATTTTAAAATAAATTTTTAAATGAAATCCATAATAGTAAATGTAGAAGTAAAGCATAGAGCGGTATGCACATTAGTGTTTATGGTAAATGGGGAGAAATAGCCAAGTAATGGGACACTGGAATGACTGTGGGGGGGGGGCTGTGTATCAGGAGGCCCATTTGACCATGATTTTTGTGAGGGGGGGCTGCAAACTCAGACATTCCTGAGCAGCACAGACTCTAGCTGTGCCACTGCGTTTGGTTAAGTTAAGACACTATTGTAGAATATTGTGTCAGATATTTGAACTGAAGCCCAAAAATGACAGCACTTTATATGTTTGAATGTAAATATATCTCCCTATTTTTCTCTCAGTGGGGGATTTGCAGACCTAATGGTTCTTTTCTTCTGAACTGAGAATTTTAAATTTGTAACTGAATAAGAAAATATATAGTTTGACTATTTTGTTTGGGCTGAACTGCCTATTGATAGACTATGTAACTGCAGTCAAAAACTGGCCACAGTGTCAATTAAATTCAATTTTATTTGACCCTAAATAGGTTATGAGACACTCATACTGGCCAACTTTTCAACCAACAGCCCTGATCCATCCATTCACAGCCCTCTTTTTTTTCCCCCATTTGTGCACAAGGCATCGGGTTGTTACTTCAACAACAACCCTAATGTCCTTAGCAAACTGAAATGATGATTAAAAATATAATTGAAATATTAAAGAAAAAAATATATAATTGAAATAGATGCAAGGAAAAGAGAACACGTGAAAAATAATAAAAAATTAACTTATTTACATTTTAAGAGCGGTATGCACAGCAGCCAGTAACAAGTGATCGAACATGTTTTTTAATCGGTCGTAGTTGTTTTAAAGTTTCTAGGTAACTCAATAATGTTTGTGTACATTCATGTAGCTCTCCTTAATGTGAAAGTTTTACTAACAGCTGCATCTAGAAAGCTCATGTCATGGTTAATAATGCTGTAATTAAGAGTATATTGATGAATTGACATGATTCTGCATTTACAACAGATATTTGTTAAAAATGTCATCATTAAATGTGTGACAGACACTTTTAATGTGGAATATGCAGTTTAAATAAAATACATTTGAGAGGTTTATGTTGGGTTGGCACTGGAAAGAAACTGACGCTTTCATTACAAAAAATGAGAACAATGAAGCTGAGTAGCTGATTAAGATTTGTAGATATCTTGGGGATGGTAACAAAGGCAGTGTTGCAAGAATAGATGGAGGATGGGGAAATAAGGTAAACGTTTTATTGCTTTGGAAAATTAGGTGGTTGATATCCTCACTGGCATGGATTTTATCCTGTGTAGTAGTTCCAGTTATACAGAATGCTTCTGTATTGGTAAGGAGAGTCTGTGATCGATGCCACATATGAGGTGAATGTTTTGTGCCACTCAGTGCTTGAATGTGTTTTTTGATAATGCAGAGGTGAGTTATGTAAAAGATGGTTGTATATGTGAGTTGACAGGAGCTTAATCAGTGACTGCTAATCATTTATGGTACCTAAGCATTTGG
Organism: Protopterus annectens; assembly: GCF_019279795.1. NCBI lineage: Eukaryota > Metazoa > Chordata > Ceratodontiformes > Protopteridae > Protopterus > Protopterus annectens. The sequence goes on from NC_056747.1 coordinate 613,678,900, forward strand.
GAGTACATTTACCATTTGAAGTAAGAAATGTAGAATGCTTTGATGGTAGTATAGAGCTCATGTGATGAATAGTATGTCTGAAGTGAACATGCTGTGGCTTTAGGTGAGATTCTGACCTTTTTAATAGTGCATAGGAGCTAGCTGAGCAATAGCCATGGAACAGGAGGATTGCATATCAGGACTGATAGGAGCTTAATCAGTGGTTGGTATTCATTTTATGGTTGTTAGGCATTTGGGAGTACATTTAACATACAGAGTAAGAGATTCGGTTTTGAATTGTTTGAGGGCACCTATTGGAATGTGTAGCAGAGAGAATGAGCCAGGGAAAGGTTTGACACATTGGGCAATAATTTTATTTTGCTTTCTTGGCTAAAAATGTGTTTTATGGCATAACCTGCTTTCATCTGCTGATTTATGTGGGTGGTAAATATCAGTGATGCATCTATCCAGAGGCTGAACTGTTGTTGCTAACGGTGTAAACTGTTTCATTAGGCTACTAAGCCAGAAGATATAGCAAACCTACTGGCGGATTAAATTCAGCTCCAACTTTACCCCTCTCTCCCCCTTAACCTTCCCTCAGAAATATCATCTAATATACCCCCCCTGCTATCACTAGGGAACAGGTCCTTGAGGCCAAGAACACTGCATCAATGGGTCCAGACAGTTTCTCAGTATGCCTTCTAAATAGCATGAAAGTGACCTGCCAGAGCCTCTAGAATTGCTATTTAACTATGGCTTCTAAACAGGCTTTTTGCCGCATGAATGGAGAACAGCAAATTCATACCTCTGCACAAAGGTAGGCCATCTACAGACCCTGGAAACTACAGACCCATAAGTCTCACTAGTCTTGTATGTAAATCCATGGGAAGAATTATCATGGAAATGATCAACAGTGATAGAGTAAACCTCCAAACACTGGATCCAGCCCAGTTTGGTTTCATCAAGGGCATATTATGCGTACTTAACCTGGTAGACTTCTTTGAGAAGGTCACCAAAGCAATGGATTAGGGCAAAATGGTTCAAACTGCCTACCTTGACCTGGCTAGGGCATTTGACACAATACCCCACTCGGGCATTGCTGAAAAACTCAAAAGGTTGGGTACAAACTCATATGTTACCCAGTGGATAGCCAACTAGCTCAGACAGGACCCAGGAAGTTAGAACTGGGCAGCCACCTCTACAAATAGGCCAGTTACAAGTGGAGTCCCTAAGGGATCAGTCCTTGGACCACTCCTTTTTGGCATTTACTTCTCTGAAGTCAAGGCCAATGTCAGTGGTCTCTGGCTGATAAAAATTTGCAGATGATTGCAAATTAGGAGCTGTCATTGAATCTCCAGGAGGGGCTGACAGACTGGTGTCAGAGCCACGGACTAAAACTAAATGCCAAGAAATGCATAATAGTATCTTTGAGGAAGTCATCCACCCCTGGTAACTATCATATTGACAACACACCCCTTAGAGTTGACCCAGCAGTCAGGGGCTTGGGGACATTGCATGGATAGTAATCTAGCCTTTGACTATCATGTGTCTACAGTAGTGAGGAAATCCTATGCTGAGTGACTTATAAACAAAGGTATGGCATCTAAGTTCAAGGAAGTCATTGTTCCACTGTATTTGGCATTCAGAAGACCTGTCAACTAGAATACCCCTTTGGTATGTACTTAACTAGGTCCTACCTCTCAACCTCTTAGAGCAAGAAATCTGGACAAAGGCATTTATAATGGTGGGACAAAGGCCCAAAAGTAGGGACAATTTTTAAATATTGCTCTTACAAACTTAGAAAGTTAGTAGAACAGATTTTGTATGAGCATGACTTTACTGAAGGGTATGAAGTCGGAAACTCAAATGTCATTATTTTCTAACTTCAGTCTTTAGTGATTTGCCACTAATTTGCCAGAAAACCACAATTGTATGAAAAACAGACAAAAAATATGTGGCAAAAATCTGGACATTCTGGAAAAATTGTGCAGTTGAGAGATATGCCAGGCATATCTAACTACTGGAACGTCCACAGAGGTTCCTCACTAAAGGAATACAGGGTTAAGTAAAATGTCCTATGCAGACTGCCTTAAGGTTCTATCCCTGTATTCTGTCTCTTACACGCTTTTGAGGTGAAAGCTATTCCTGATATGTAGGGCATTGTCAGACCCCACTGTGTTGGATCACCTGCATATCCACAAAACAAACAGTACCAGAATTACCTGTTCTAAAGACTTAAACCTTACCTGTGATATAAATTGGATCTGCTGGAGAGACAGGTATATATCCCAGAGATTACCCAGTCTATTCAAGTGCTGTGTGCTGCATAAGAATTACCTGTTTCTTCTGCCATATCTACAGCAAAATCATATGCAACTGAATGTACATTGATGTCTTTCCACATGTCAGAGCTTCTTAAGATGGTCTTTTCACAACCAACAAACCTAGTGTCCCACTTGACCACTTACACCCCGGTAGTCAACTAACCAGACTGCGCCCCCCCTTTTGCAAATTCCTGGATCCGCCACTGTATATATATATATATATATATATATATATATATATATATATATATATATATATATATATACACACACACACACACACACACACACACACACACACACACAGTTGTACATTACATCAACATTGTCAACCTTTGCATACAAAATTACATTCAGTGTTTATCAACGCTGTTAATACTTAACTCTGTCTGTGAGATGATCTCACATGATGTAACTATGGCCGCAAGAAGGAGCTACTCATTGTGCATGAGCCTGGTTACATTCATGTAAGACTAGCTTTGCTTCTTGTTAATGTAAATAGGGAGAGCTTGGCCATGGTTGGACCATTTCTGAATCTATGAGAAGATCTTACTTTAAAATCTACCTAGAACAGGTACATCCCTGAGGCAATCTTTTCCAGATATACTGCTATTCCCTATAAATGAAGGGAAACATTGGCTGCTAGTAGGATCAATAAGAATAAAAAATATACAAGCTGCTGATCTGGTATCTCTAATTACAACTAGCAGTTCTGGAGACAGGAAAAAAACATTAATGCATACACAGGTAGCGGTAATCCATAATTTGGCCAATTTGAGTACAAAGAGGATCATTCTGCTCATCTTCCGAGTGGTTGGCTGCTGAGATTCACCTGCATAAATCAACTGACAAAAGCTGATTTAAGTATACTTTTCTCTGCACTTATTTAAGATTAGAAATTTGTAGATAATTGTTCTATATAATACAATACAGGAAGATAATACTGCAGTTAGTCTTGGTGGCTTTGGAATTGCCCACCCCTGCTGTAAATCTGTTTTTGGACACTCCTACTGGGCCCATCTCATTTGCTCACTCAACTGAGTACAGTGAGATCATATTTTGATTTCAGACACTCCTACCAGTCCGATCTCCACTGCTGTGTACAGAGAGAGCACTTGGGAAGGACATCCCTTATAGCATTTTAATCTGCTCTGTTCCCTCCTAGGGTTGCCACCTTTTCAAATGGCTAAAGTGGGACATTTTTGGTACAAACATCAGATTTTACAGGCCGACACATACCTACGGTCAGTACAAAAGTTAGAACTTAAATATTTTGCCTAAATAAAAGCTTATTCTTGTAGCATTTTAGTTGCTTATTCTGTTTCTTATAACATTTAGGTATTTTAGATACAAAATTAACTGTTTTATGCAACTATTACATAAAATATAGGAAATAATTTTGTCCTAAAATCTCAGGACATTTGCCATTTTTACAATTTTTTGTCAGGACACAACTGCCCAAAGAGGGACTGTCCCTCGCAAAGTGGGACAGGTGGTAATCCTATTCCCTCCCTCTCCACAAAAACAAAACAAACAAAAAAAAATTACTTACAGTATCTTGAGCTGCTCTTACATAACTGTCTTCTACCTCAATACCTTAATTTGCTGTTCTGTGTGCTTTTAAGTGCTCAAGTGCTCTTATTTGATTTTTCATAAACTTGTTTTGTCATTTTTAACTTATCTGCATTTATTTAAACTGTATTTGCCTTAATATTGCTACACACTCAAGTGTGCTAGCTTGTACTGCATTTAAAGTGTTTTTGCTACTGTCATTAGCTCATTCTTTCTAAAACAGGGAGAACTTTTTGAGAAAGCCAATCCACTTAACTAAAAAAAAAAATATATATATATATATATATATATATATATATATATATATATAAATTCCAAGCTTGTTTACTGCCTTTCCTGTAAGTAGTCTAATCCAGATACAGATTTGCTGTATCCAGGACTGTTTGTAAGCTTCTGTGCCCCAAGCCTTTCTGTGTTGGAGGGAGGCCTTCTAGCTTATCAGTGGGAGTGGTAAGCACTAGGTAGTCTATTTACCACAAGAGTGGTTTCTGGCCCAGAAAAATGTAGTTTATTGGCCATTTGGGCAATTTTTCAATCTCTTTCAACTTTCTGGTTTAAAAGCCTGCATTTGTGCTTGCTTCCCGCCTTCCAGGAAACTAGTTTAGCCCAGATACAGATTTGCTGTATCAAGGACAGTTTGTAAGCTTCTGTGCCTCCAAGCCTTTCTGTGTTGGAGGGAAGCGTTCTAGCTTATCAGTGGGAGTGGTAAGCACTAGGTAGCCTATCTACAACAAGATCCAGATACAGATTCTTCGTTTTAGCACTTGAATTTGCTTATCCATGCCCAGCACTTGTTCAAAACGTGTAAGCACTAAATAAACTAGAAATGACTACAGCACTCACCCTTCTTCATTAGCTAGAGGAAAACAGTTTTGGTACTTACTTTCCTCACTTGCTTAGAGAAAAACAGCTCTTGTACTCACTTTCCTCCCTTGTCTAGGGGAAAATATTTTTTTATTCAGGCATGTCCAAGGGTCAGCTCCCAGTGTTCTCTCCTGTCTATCTGATGAATCTGGGAATCTTGGGGCAATATAGCAATTGCCTCATGTACATAAACAACCCTCTCCTCCTACCACCCAACACTACAACCTGTGAGAGATGCACTTATCTAGCCAAACTGGAGGTAAAGCGATCTCCAAACAAGACTGAACTTGATAGTCAAGAGGAGAAGGTAAACACTTGCACCACACTCTTCACATAGTCCCACTAAACCTACACCACCAAAATCCACACATAGAAACACAAAAACATTCACAGAGGCTCTCAATAATAATCTGCTCAAGCAACAGAGACCTCCAAAGCATAAACGCAAGCAACTTCCCACCACTAACACAACCAAATGACACATAGCCCAAAGACTCTGTGTGCCACTCAACCACAGTCCATAAGGCAAAACAACGTACCCAACACACTAGTCATAGGTGACTCTATAGTCAGGCACACTGATGTCTCACTCACAAAGCTAAACAAGGAGAAGGTCACTGTCAGCTGCCTATCAGGTGCCAGGATCCGCCACATAACCCACACCCTCGGGTCACTCCACAACAAGTACAAATATGACTCTGTGATTGTCCATGTTGGTGTGAACGACCTGAGATGCACCTCCCTGGACTACATGAAAAGAGACATGGAAGAACTCTCCGATCTTGTAGCCCAGGCAGGTATGACCCTAGCCCTGAGTAGTATCCTGCCATCGCCCAGAATGATAGTGCAGTACAAGGACAAAATGATTGACTTCAACAATTGGCTAAGCTTCTGCTGTCATTCTAAGGGGATCCAGTGTCTGTCTGCCTGGGACGACAAGGTCAACAGACCACAATGCTTTGCCAGAGATGGCTTGCACCTGTCACCCCTGGGATTCTGGATACTGGCAAAGGCTCTTGCCACCCTTATAGTGCCTTTTTTAGGCAAGGTTCAAATGACAATTCACCACCATAACAGGAACAGGCAAGCAAAAACTGAGGGTAATGCTACTCAGTGCTAGAAGTCTAAATCTCAAAATGCACTCACTCGAGGCACTCCTTAAAATGGAGAACATCGATGTCTGTGCAGTGACTGAGACCTGGTTCAAGGCTCCAGAGAGCACCTCTGCATTACCAGGCTATAACTCGTACCAAACCTTTCGGCCATCTAACCTGGACCGGAACACCAAAGGCGGAGGTGTGTCCATATTCATTAAGGATATCCACACCTCCAGGCTAGTTGCTCAGCAAAATGCAGCCGAGGTTATCCAAGTGCAACTAACTCTGGGCAAAACTGCAATCCAAACTGTAGCTTGATACAGATCCCCCACCATGCCCCAGGATTTCCACTCCTCTTTTCTTGATATACTGGAAAATATTAGGGTTCAACCAAACACCCTAATATTGGGTGATTTCAACTACCCCATTAACTGGGAAAACTACTCATGTACCAACTCTTTCACTCAACACTTTCTGGAATTCATAAATTCTAATGCCCTGGATCAACTTATCCACACCCCCACCAGGGGCAACAATATCCTAGACCTAGTCATTACCAACATGAGTGACCGGTGTTCCACACCTGAAGTCAACTCCTCTTTGGTCAGATCCGAACATAAGCTAATCACCCTAGATATCCACATCCCACCCCCACTCCCCCATTAAGGAAACCACTGTAAAAAATTTCTCCAAAGCCAACTTCATGCTTAAGACAGAAGTGGTGAACTTCATGACACCCATGCAGATGGACAATACAGTTATGACTGCTGAATCCTGCACAAATGCACTCTATAAGCACTTACACGAGTGCATGGATCGTGCTATCCTAAACAGAACCAAGACGCTGTCCTCCAAAAAAAGGAAGTCAGTCTGGTGGTCCCCCTGCCATAAACAAACTACAAGGCCTTGGAACGTATCACCATGGAATTCATAAACAAAGACATTGGTAACCTTCACACTCTGGACCTCACCCAGTTTGGGTTTGTGAAAGGCAGATCTTGCCTCCTGAACCTGGTTGACTTCTTTGAGGCAGCCACCAAAGCCGTAGATGAGGGTAAGGTGGTTCACACAGCCTATCTTGACCTCGCCAAGGCTTTCGACACCACCCCCCATTCTGGAATTATATAGGATATTATTGCCCTGGTGGGGGTGTGGATAAGTTGATCCAGGGCATTGGAATTTATGAATTCCAGAAAGCATTGAGTGAAAGAGTTGGTACATGAGTAGTTTTTCCATAATGTCACAAAATGGGTTGCCAACTGGCTCACTTACAGAACCCACACTGTAAAAGTTGCAGACTCCAAATCCGACTTCAAACCAGTGACAAGTGGAGTACCATAGGGTTCAGTCCTGGGACCTTTTCTGTTTGGTATCTACTTCTCTGAAATACAGGCTAACACAAAAGGCCTCTGGCTAATGAAGTTCGCAGATGACTGCAAACTAGGCGTTATAGTCGAGTCCCCAAATGATGTAGATATCCTACAGAAGGGCCTCACTGAGACAGATGCCTGGTGTCAGAGCCATGGCCTCAAGCTCAATGCCAAAAAGTGCATCGTTATTTCCTTTGGTAAAAACTCTGTACCCATGAACTACCACATAGGCGGCAGTCTTCTTAACACCGAATGTGTGATAAGAGACCTTGGGACCCAGGTGGACAGTAGTCTCTCCTCTGATAATCACATTTCCACAGTAGTCAGGAAATCCTTCTACATGGCACACCTCATCACAAAAGGGTTCTCATCCAGGAAAAAAGAGGTCATTGTTCCCCTCTACTCGACATTCATTAGACCCATTATAGAATACAACGCCCCTTTTGGAATGCACCTTGCAAGACATCTGCAGCAGCTGGAAAGGCCACAGAAGTACCTCACAAAGAGAATTACTGGCCTCAAACAGATGCCCTACACTGATCGTCTCAAAAAACTCCAGCTTTACTCTGCAGCATATTGCCTACTCCGAGGTGACTTCTGCCTAACATATAAAGCTATGTCAAACCCAGAGCTGTTGGACATGCTACACCTAAAGAAATCCCAGTCCCTCCGAGCTACATGCTCTAGGTACCTAAACCTTGTCACCACAATAAACAGGACTTGCTGGAGGGATAGATTCCTGTCCCAGAGACTTCCCATACTCTGGAACAAGCTATGTCAAGCAAAGTTCCTCATTAACATTCTTCAAGAAAAATCTTGATGTTTGGATGGAAAATACACCCCGGGGATCACTTCTGTGGCTCTGCTCGACAGGGGCACAGAAAATTAACTTTCTTGGATTGGCATAAGCCAGGGAACTTTGTTGGCTAGGCTTACTTAGGCCCTTGGGCCGATAGCCTAGTACCTACCTATGAACCTTTAAAGGGGGGCGTTATTAAAAATAAGTAGTATATTGCAGATTTACATTAAGGTATTCAAATCACAGACATTTCTCAAATACAAAGTTCATATGAAGGAAGAAGTACTATTATTAAAGTAATTCTTTGGTAGAAAGGAAATCAAAAGATACTACAAGAGACCATTTTATAGAGATATTTTCTCTGCTGCCGTAGAGAGCATTTAATAACTTGCCATAAATCAAACTGGGTCACCTATGGCTCTACCCAAATCATCCTCTGTTTTTTTTTGTTTTTACTGCCTTTATCGAATTATCACTTAAGACATAAACATACATTTTATATAAAATAAAACAAACCATATTAACATATTCACAGTTGCAAATGTTATACATCACATATATTATTTTGTATAATTATCATCAATCCAGCATTAAATAAATCGATCAATTCCTGCCTTCCCTTAAACCTCACTCCTCCTCCAAAACATAATTCTGCTTGCATTGTTCCCACAATTTCATATTTTTCTATGTACTTTGCTCCTACCCTTTTCTAAAGATTCCACTTACAGTTCTTTTATCTCTGTTACAATATTCAATACTTCAAATACAGTTGGTTTAGACTTCAATTTTAATTTTCTAGTAATTGTTCTTTTGGCAGCCACCAGAATTAAACTTAACAAGGCCCTACTATGTCTGTGCAATTCAGATCTTATATTCCAGCTCAAAAACTCATTTCCTTAGTTACATCCATTTGTTTGTCCAGTATTTATGACATAGTACTCTGTAGGGAAACTTTAAACTCTGCCAGCTCATTACATTCCCAAAGCATATGGTCCCAACTACCTCTTACTTTCTCATCACACATCCATTTGCCATCTACCAGAGGAAAAAATCTTTGGAGTCTGCTTGAGGGTATAAAATACCTATGCAAATACTTCAAAGCAATAATCCTAAATATTCTAGATGTTAAATGTTTGGGAGCCATGCATATGTCCTTCCATTCTTTTCTTGTGAATTGCTTATACAATCTCTCTTCCCAATCTTTTTTACGCCCCACTGATTGATTCCTGTAGTTATTGCGCAATGTTTTATATGCTGTACTAATTATCCTTTTTTTAACTGCAGTTTCTTTTCTGAATTCAACTAAAACCTCTACCAGAGCAGTTTTTCCCCTTAGGATTTCTCTCTCCCTTTCTATTTGCTTATCCTCTGCAATCCATCCCTGCTAGGAAAGGCAGTCTCTAGCTTGCAGTCCAAATGTCTTCTTGGCCACTTCGCATTCTATTATCTTTCCTGCTCTAATTTAATCCCAATACCTCAATTCATGTGCCAGTTTTCTCCAGTAAATTCCAGCCCCCTCTTACCTATTCTCTGTTCTCCTAATTGCAGTCATTCCTATTAGCAAAATCTCCTTTTTCCATTCTTGTGTTGGCTTAGTCTTTAGAATACATTTTGCTACTTTATGAATACAATATTCTGTATGGCTGCTGTTGTCCTCCTTAAGGATCTGCATCCAAAATCCTACTACCTACTTATTTCTTGACTTTCTCCCTGCTTCATCATCATCCCTTTCCACTTTGAATTACAGCTTTCTACTTGTGTTACATATATGAGCTTAACTGTGTAGCTCTAAAATATGCCTTCAAATCAGGCAATCCAAAACCACCTTTTTCTACTGGAAGGATCAACTTATCCCACTCAGTTCTCGCCCTTTTCCCCTCCCAGATAAAATCCTTCAACTTTCTATTAATTACCGTCCACAACTTTTCCTCTGCTTGATAAAAATATGTCTGACCTGTATATAAAACTAAAGGGACTAAAAACATTTTTACTGCTTGTAGCTTGCTATCCATATCCAAAAACAAGGGCTTCCAGTTTCTCATTTTTTCTATTATAATTTTAGTCTTTTCCCACATATCCTTAGCTGTCATAACAGATTCCTTTTTAATCCATACTCCTAAATACTTAATTTTATCATGTCCCCATAAATACAGGCATTGCTGAACCAATTCATGTGTGTGTATATAATTTATAGCTATATCCCTGGTTTTATCTTCATTAATTTTATATCCCAAAAAGACTTGAAACTGTCTCACAATGTTCCACAATGCTGAGATGTCCTTTTCTGGTTTTATGAGGTACAAAACAATATCATTTGAAAATAAAGTCAACTTTTCTTGATTACCATACGAATTATATCTTTGAATTTCTGAGCTCCTTATTTCCTTTGCCAGTGGCTCTAAATATAGATCAAATATCAAAGGGGAAAGAGGACACCCCTGCCTGGTTCCTCCATTCAGACACAACATATCAGACAGGAACCCTCCCACTTTAATTTTTGCTTCTGATCCCTCATGTATCCTGTTAATTAACTCATTTAAGCCTATAGTACCTTTTTGTATTCTTTCAGTAAACATCCATGGCTCCTTAAGACATTCAGACATTTTTTGAATCAGTCATCCTTACCTTAGTGAATCATAAATTAATAACAGGCAGTATTAGAATGTGCAAGGTGTAATTAACAAAATGGCACTACAAATATTAATCTTGGATTTTCTGCTATGGAGAAAATAATGACAGATTTCCTCTTATTATTCATATTTCATATTTGCATAACTGAGAGACCTATATGGTAGAGAGGCATAGTGTAGAATACATTGGTAGGAGAATAAAAAGTCCATTGTCAAAGTGCAATTAAAGCATACTATACTAGAGATATTGATAGTTATTTGCTAGTAATTATAAAAATATGATATATTTCCATATCTACTTAATATTTCAAAAACTGGGTGAGTTACAAACTATTGCATAGCATCAGATGAAACCTTAGATGATGTTGATATTTGAACTTTAAGTTGCACATCTTGACAGATATTCAAGGTTATTTATATTGTTAATTATACAAATAAACAATTTTCTTATTTCTGTAAATATTGTAGTAAACATGAACATAGAAAAGAACTTTTTGCCTCATGTCTGGCTAATAAAAGTAAGTGGATAAAATATATCCCGGTTGTACAGTTTCAAAGATTATACGATCTGGTTTTGTATTCATAATAATATATTGTAGCACTGATATAAAGACTGGAACTATACTGACTAATATCAATGCAAAGAAGACATCTTACTGATAACATTGATATTTGCACTATTTTAATAGTGTTTATTGTTCAAAAATATTTGCATTTCTTTGTGGTATGTTTTTAAGTTAATTTTCTAAAAATGCTTTGGAATGAAACAATGTATACAGGCTATGAGAGGCATGACATTCCACATACATAGGTGTTAATGCATTAACCTTATTATTGTATTAGAGAAGGTAAATGCTTGCATTGCCCTAATCAGAAAATCCTAGCTTACTCTGTCAAATGCTTTCTCTTTATCAAGACCCACTAATAACAGTGGTATTTTCTTACATTCTGCTTCCTTCCAGATGATTTTTCTTTCTGATGTTGTCAAATGTTTGGCTCCTCTCCATAAAACCACATTGATCCATACCTATCAATTTTGGCAACACCTGTACTATTGTTTTAACTATTATGGACGTACGTACTTTATAATCATGGTTTAAAATTGAAATGGGCCTATATAAACCCAGGTTTGATGTCTCTTTACTGCCATTAGGTATTACAGTGACCACGACTTTCTTACAGGATGGTGATGCTTCCTCTCCTTTTAAAAACTTCCCAGAGCATTTACTTTTTCCCCTCCTAGCTTCCAAACTTCAACAGGAATACCATCTATTTCTGGAGGCTTTCCTTCAGATTGATTGTACATCACAATTTTATCTCATCTCCTCATATCTTAACTGTTTAATTGTTGAACCTCCTCTACCTCTAACCTTGGCTTACTTAAGTCTTCCATAAATATTTCCATTTCATCACTTTCTTGATTTCTACATTTCTATGCTTTATATAACCTTTCATAAAACTTCCAAAATATCTCTACATGATCGCTTGTTATTTTTCTTGTTATAGGCTCCCTAACTTTGGCAACAACCCTTTCGACTTTCTTTTGCCTAAGATATTGTGCTAAAAGTTTTTCTGCTGTGGAGTTATTATTAAAACCAGTTGCTGAATAGCAATCTTTCTAAACTCATGCATATTATCCAAATACTTCCTTATTTTCTCTTTAGCACTCTGCAGTTGCGCTTCTTCTTCTTATGTGAGATTCACTTTATTCTGCAACACTGTAGTCTTTGTCAAGCCCTCAAAATAATTATTGTTACTTCTTAATCATATCTGTTTTTCTTTTATTTTGACCCTTTTTTTAAAAACTCTACCTATTTTATTCCACTCACTAGCTATAACTTCTAAGATATTTCAATCTTCCCTGATAACTCTCGAATTTTCACTACCCATTTCTGGCACAACTTTTTAATTGATAAGTAGGGAAGGGCAAATGCTTAATTTTTATTTCACTAACCTGCATTTTTATCTTGGTTGTTATTGGCATATAAACTGAGTTTTTATTTCACTAACCTGCATTTTTATCTTAGTTGTTATTGGCTTATGAACTGAAATAGTTATTGGATAAGTGTTGAAGTTTTCAATTAAATGTACATGTTCCTGTGAAATATATTTTCTGTCTAGTGTAGCCCAGTTGTTGTTGTACCTTGGAGGATAATATGTAAATATGTAAATTCTTTACAAGTTCCTACTACTGAATTGACATCTTTTATACCAAATATTTTCATAAATGTCTTCAGAAATCTACCCTCTTTTCTTTTCTTTTCCCTTCTAGGTAACCCAGACACATCCTCACTGCTGCAAATCAAGATCTTGTCCTACCTACAAGTAATATTCCCAGCTGAAAGCTTATTATTTCTCCCCCAAATTTCTGAAGATCCACAATAGCAGTCTTAAGTGGAAATGAATATGTCAGCATAATTCTCCTCCTTTACCTTTAGCCCCTTGCTACCACAAATCTACTATTATTATTTTTCCTTGCTCTTTTGCTATTGGAGTTCCTCTAGCAATTAGTATAAGTACTCCCCTTTTCCTTTGTCCTTGATATTCTGCTGTATATCCACCCCAAAAATCATTTCTTTTGAAAATTTAAAATGCTCACTTCTTTCCAAATTATCTCCTGTAGCATTGCTATGTGCACTGCATATTTCTTAATATAATTCAATACTCTTATCTTTTTTGATTATACCTGTGAGGTCATTCATGTTCCAAAATAATATGGATAGTGTAGCCATTCATAGGTTCATAGGTTCATACTAGGCTATCTGTCCTAGGGCATTTATAAGCCTAGCCAGAGTGTGTATGGCTTTCGCCACCCATTTTAAATTAATTTTGCTATGCCCTTTTTCGAGGTTAGTATACTGTGCCTCTGTCTAACAGTGACACAGAAGTCATACCCGGGGTAAACCTACGATCTCCCATCCACTCATCAAGATTCCTCTTGAAGAGAGTCAATGAGGGACTCTGTCTAACCTGGACTGGGATTTTATTCCAGAGTGAAGGGAGCCTCTGGGTTATGAATCTGTCCCTCCAGCATGTCCTATTTATTTCACTGCTGAGGTTTAAGTCCCTCGAGCGCGTAGCTCGATGGGATTTGGATTTTCTGAGGTGCAGTATGTCCATTAATTCCGGGTTGGACATGGCTTTATACGTCAGGCACAGATCGCCTCTGAGCAGGCGGTATGCCACTGAGTAGAGCTGGAGTTTCTTTAACCGGGCAGCATACAGCATCTGTTTGAGCCCCTTGATCCTCTTGGTGAGGTACTTTTGGGGTCTTTCCAGTTGCTGCAGGTGTCTGGTAAGGTACATCCCAAAAGGGGCATTGTACTCAATTATGGGCCTGAGGAGGGATGAGTAAAGAGGTACGATGACCTCCCCTGATCTAGATGTGAATCCCTTCATGATTAGGTGGGCTATATAAAATGTTTTTCTATCCACTTTGGCCACGTGGTTGTCAAATGAGAGATTGCTATCAACTTGGGTCCCCAGGTCCCTAATTACTTCTTCTGTACTTAATGGATTACCACCTATGTGGTAATTTGTGGGCACTTTGTTTTTGCCAAAGGGGATGACTATACACTTTTTGGTGTTTAGCTTGAAGCCATGGCTCTGGCACCAGTTGTCTGTTTCTATGAGGCCCTTTTGGAGGATGCTTGTGTCGGCTGGAGAGTCTATTATGGTGCCCAGTTTGCAGTCATCTGCGAACTTGGTCAGCCACAGTCCTTCCTTGTTGGCCTGTGCCTCCGAGAAATATATACCGAACAAGAGAGGTCCCAGGACTGAGCCTTGTGGGATGCCACTTGTAACTGGTTTGGAGTCTGACATGGCTCCAGCTATTCTAACCATGTGGGTTCTGTCCTTGAGCCAGCTTGCAACCCATCTAGTGACATAGGGGTTTATATTTAAGCTGGTGAGCTTATCTATAATGCCCGAGTGGGGTATTGTATCGAAGGCTTTTGCGAGGTCCAGGTAGGCTGTGTGGACCACCTTCCCTTGTCAATGGCCTTGGTGACTGTTTCAAAGAAATCGACCAGGTTTAAGAGGCAGGATCTGCCCTTAACAAAGCCGAACTGGGTAGGATCCAGTGTCTGTAGGTCCCCGATATCTTTATTTATAAGGTCCATGATGATCCTTTCCATAGCTTTGCAGACCAAGCTAGTGAGACTTATGGGGCAATAGTTTCCAGGATCCGTTGAGGCACCACCTTTGTGGAGAGGGACCACTGTTGCTGTACGCCACTCTTTGGGTACATATCCTGTAGTAAGGCTGAGATTGAACAGTAGTTTTAGGTTTGGGTTTAGCTCTTCTTGGAGTTCATGTAGGACACAGCCCGGGACATCGTCTGGTCCCATTGATGCTGTGTTTCTTGCTTTGGAGAGGGCAGCTCTTACCTGAGCATCTGAGATGTCAGGAAGGCAGCACTCTGCTGGGATAGATATTAGCCCTTTTGGTGGGGAGGGGGGGGGAGAAGTTTGCGCTGAATCTGTCAGCTAGGATGTTGGCAATGTCTGTGGGTTTGGTGTATTTTTTGTCATTTTGGACTAATTCTGAGCATATCTGGGAATTCCCACCCAGGATCCTAACATAACTAAAGAAAGCCTTGTGATTATCCTTAGTGTCCTGTGCAATATTTCTCTTGAAGCTGGCCTTAGACGATTTTATGAGTGCCCGTAGTTTTTTCCTAATACTGATCAGAGATGCCTTCCCTTTTTGGGATTTTGCTCTGTCATGTAGTAGCTTCCTCCTTCTATTGTATAGTTTGTTTATGGCTGGGGTCCACCAGACAGGACGTCTGCCTTTGGAGGATTGGGTCTTGGTTTTATTTGGGATTGCATGATCCATGCATTCCTGAAGGTGTTCATAGAATGCGTTTATAAAGGATTTTGTGGTCTGGGCCGTATTATCCACAGGCCCGGGGGCTTTGAAGGATTCCACCTCAGTTTTGAGGAGTGTGAAATTTGCTTTAGAGAAGTTTTTCACTGTGGTTTTCTGGGCATGGGGTGGGGTCGGGATGTGAATATCCAGTGAGATTAGTTTATGGTCTGATCTTACCAGTGAGGGATACACTTCTGTTCTGGAGCATACAGCCCCCATGTTGGTGATGATCAGGTCCAGTATGTTTTCCCCTCTTGTGGGAGTGGTAACAAGTTGTTCCATAGCATTTGAATTTATAAATTCTAGGAACCTTTGGGCTAGAGTGTTGGAGCTAGAGTAATGCTCCCAGTCTATGGTTGGGTAGTTGAAGTCACCCAATATAATGGTGTTTGGAGAGACCTTCATATTTTCCAGTGTTCTCAGGAAGGCCGAGTGGGGTTCCTGGGTTTGGGAGGGTGGTCTGTAGCAGGCTATAAACTGGAAGGCAGTTTTACCCACTGTTAGTTGCACATGGATAGTCTCTGATACTTCGTGCTGTGCCACCAACCTGGAGGTGTGGGCATCTTTGACGAATATTGATACTCCCCCTCCTTTTGTGGTTCGGTCCAAGTTTTGGGGCCGAAAAGCATGGTATGAGGTATAACCTGGTAGTGCTGGGGTGCTCTCGAGAGCCTTGAACCAGGTTTCTGTTATTGCACAGATATCGATGTTCTCCATGCTAAGGAGAGTTTCAAGTGCGTGCATCTTGAGGTTTAGACTTCTGGCGTTGAGTAGCATTACTCTTAGTTTCTTATCCCTTGTGATACCTATGGAGGTGGGTTTGTCTTTTGAGCCTTGCCTAAAAAAGGCACTATGGGGGTAGCAAGAGCCTTTGCCAATATCGAAAAGCCCAGAGGTGACAGGTGCAAGCCGTCCCTAGCAAAGCATCGTGGCTTGTCGAGCATGTCATCCCAGGCTGACAGGCATTGGATCCCCTTTGAATGACACCAATACTTAAGCCAATTGTTGAAATTGAAAATCTTGTCTTCATACTGTGGCATCATTCTTGGTGAGGGTAAGATGCTACTCAAGGTCAGGGTCATACCGGCCTGGGCTACATGCTCAGAGAGCTCCTCTATGTCTCTTTTCATGTAGTCCAGGGAGGTACGTCTCAGGTCATTCACACCAGCATGGACAATGACTGAGTCATATTTGTACTTGCCTTGGAGTGACCTGAGTGCTTGTGTTATGTGGCGGATCCTAGCGCCCGACAGGCAGCTCACCGTGACCTTCTCCTTGTTCAGCCTGGTGAGCGGGATGTCAGTGTGCCTGATGATAGAGTTACCTATTACAAGTGTATCAGGTGTGTTGTTTAGCCTTAAGGGCTGTGACTGTTCGGCACACTGGCTTTGTGAGCTATGTGTTGCACGTGTTTTGTTTTGGGGTAGCGGTTGCTTGGGTGTCTGCTTTGGAGGTCTCTGCTGCTTAGGCAGATTTTTATTTAGAGCCTCCGAGTATGTTTTTGTGTATTTATGTGTTTGGTTTGCTGTCGTGGTAGGTCTATGTGAGACTGGAATTGTAGTGAGTGTGGTTTCCTTCTCCTCCTGACTGGTTACGCCAGTACTGAGTTGAGAGAGCTTAGCCTCCAGTTTGGCTATATGGTTGCATCTCTCACATGTGTTGGAATTTGTTGGGAGGAGGAGAGGGTTGTCTGTGTACATGAGGCAGTTGTAACATTGCCTCAAGATTCCCAGGTTCACCAGCTGGACCGGAGAGGAGATTGACAACTGACCTTTGGACATGCTAGAATAGTATTGGGAATTCCTTTATAATTGAAAAGGGCCAGTGGGGAACAAGTTACTCAAGGGGAGTTTGTGAGGGTGTAGTGCTTTTAATTTTTTAGTGCTGACTTATATAATTGCTTTAGTGAGCAAGTGCTAGGCTTTAGCGTAGGAATAGGGTGTTTATTTTGAGAACTAGATCAGTTCCAAGGGAAAAAGTGAAGAGCAGACTTTGTGGAGCCGAGAATGGCTCAAACCCAATTAAGCGGCACTGCTCGATGCCGCGCTATGCACAAAATCACGCAAAGCCGCGCTACAGCGGGTTTTATACAGGCGGACTTTAAAGAGCTAATAATTGGCCCAAAACGGCCAACAGACTACCAGATTCCTGCACTGGGAACACTCCTCCAGGGATAGGCTGCTCCAAGCTCCCCACTGCCACTGGTGAACAAAGAAGCCTCCCTCTATCCAAGAAAGGAAATGGCAACACAGGAACTTTCCAAAAGTCCAGAATACAGCAAAGCCTGTATTTGGACTACTCTAGGTCAGGAAAGATGGGAAACAAGGATAACTTTTTTTTTTCTTTTTTGCAACAAACAGCAGGAAAATGCAATAAATATTTAACACAGGCTAGCGCACTTGATTGTGTAGCCTCAACAGGTAAATGCAACAAACAGGACAAACTTTAAAAGTGCAGGTACAAAAACAACTTTAAACAGTTTAAAACAGTTCAAGAAGCAGAAATACTTGCAGTTTAGCTAGATCAAACAGTCGCCCAGGTAGTAGCAGGAAAAAAACACTTTTATCAGGTTAGCAGTCACTCTTTTAGCCTCTCTGCTGCTAGCACCACTCTGCCGGACCAAAAGGAGCTTGGCTGAGTAGTAACAAGCGCAAAAACCTCGCCAAAGCGGGTTTTATACAGGGGGAGTTGAAAGAGCTAGAAATTGGCCCAAAACGGCCAATAGACTACCAGATTCTTGCAATGGGAACACTCCTCCAGGGATAGATAGGCTGCTCTAAGTTCCCCACTGCCACTGGTGAACAAAGAAACCTCCCTCTATCCAAGAAAGGAAATGGGCAACACGGCAACTTTCCAAAAGTCCAGAATACAGCAAAGCCTGTATTTGGACTACTCTAGGTCAGGAAAGATGGGAAACAAGGATAATTTTTTTTTGTTTTTCTTTTTTTTCAACCAATAGCAGGAAAATGCAGTAAATATGTAACACAGGCTAGCGCACTTGAGTGTGTAGCCTCAACAGGTAAATGCAAAAAACAGGACAAACTTTAAATTACAAGCACAAAAGCACGCTAAAGCTGGCTTTAAAGCAGGGGGTTAGAAAGAGATAGGAAATGGCCCAAAACGGCCCATAAGCTACAGGTCACTGGGCTGGAACCACTCCTCAAGGGACAGATAGGCTGCTCAGATGTCCCCACTCTCACTGGTGAACAAAGAAGCTTCCTCCTATCCAAATAAGGATATGGGCAACACAGGAACTATGACACAGCCCAGAGATCAGCAATACCTGAAGACTGGACTATTCTAGTTCAGTAAAGGCGGGAAACAAGGATTTTTTTTTTTTACAAAGTAGCACAAATTAGGTACAGAAACACAGTAAATGCTTTAATTCGGCTAGCGCACTTGAGTGTGTAGCCTACCAATTAAACTAAGCAAAAACAAACTTTAAAAGTGCAAAAAAAACCCTCAGAAATACAGGCAGGAATGCAATAAAACAACTTTACAGAGCTTATTTAGTAAAAGAAACAGAAAAGTCTATATATACAGAAAAACAGCTAAAACACACAAACACTTCAGATGCAGTGCAACCTACAGCACTTGAGTTGTAGCAATATTAAGGCTATTACAGTTATAATAAATGCTCTGAAATATACTGTATATTTCCAAAATGTTTGAGAAGCACAGTCAGAACACAAGGAGGTTCAGGCGAAAAAAAAAAAAGTTTTGTTTTTCCTTTTGAAAGGGAAAAAGGAGGAACAGAAGGCCTTATCAAATGTTCTCTCTGTATTAGGCAGAATGAGCTAATGACACTAGACTGGGAGGAGTATCACAGTAGGGGTGGGCAACTGCAAAGCTACCAAATATAAGAGCAAGACACCAACAGGGAGGGTGGGGACAAAATAGCCTACAGACAGCAAGCACTAGAGACACAAATGAAAGTTTTTAAACAGATAAGGATTTGTAAAGATACAGCAAGCACTAGAGACACAAATTAAAGTTTTTAAACAGATAAGGATTTGTAAAGATACAGAATATACAAAGTGCTATATATATATTAAATTTTAAAAACAGCAATCTGTAAAAATAAGCAAAAAAAAATCAAGATACTTATATTTTCGGCTCAGTTGCGGTCAACAACTAATCCAGTCTGCACTGTGTGTAAAGACAGACAGCTTTTGTGTTACATGCACCCACTTATGTTTTTCATGTTGATCTTTTATACAGTTGTTTGTCATCTAAATTTGAACCCATGTCCCATTTTACAAGACTTTTTGTTTTAATTAAAGCCCTCAAAACACACACACACACACACACACACACAAAACACCCTTAAGACATATTAACTTAAAACAAACACCTAACACTGTGTATATATTCAGATAATGAAGTTTAACCCTCCTGGTAGAAACAATTGTTCAGAATTCACAGCTGCACCCTCAGGCATTACCTAACCTAAAATTAAGGATATCAATGCTTAAATGCATGTTACAGCTTGTACTCCTACATAGACTAATTGCTGTTTTTCTTGTCTTATCTTTATTTCTCTCCCAGATGTGAAAACAGCTAGTATGCTTTCAGAAGACATTAACTTTTAGCCTTAAGAAAAAGTGCATTGGCTGTCTTTAAATAAAACTAAATTATATACTCTTCTAGTAAATGCACTGAAGTATTTAGGTACCAGAAAAGCTGCTCTTATTCACTTGCAGTAATTTCAGACTATTTTTTACCAAGCTGCTTCTCCTTGCATCTTTTAATTTTACAATTCCTTCAGCAAACAATACCCAGAACTCTCAAGATTTATTGCTTGCACACACAGTCATCTTATCTCCATGGACACATAAGAACAAAATTAACAGTTACCCTCAACTGCAGACTTGTAAACTCACACTGAACATTTGCTAAAAGGAAAACTTTATTACATTCATAGTATTCTCTTATTTGTAAAGCCCACTTGCTTACACACAAAAAAGTGTTATTAGATTAAGCCAAGGGCATTAATCCAGACATTCACCCATGCAAAAGTAAGAGAAAACATCTCAATTCTATAGTTTTATAATCAGTACAATTTACACCTATACCCTGTCCCAGCAGCCCAATATTATGGAATAATATCTTGAACATGCTTTTGCACAACCGTTCTTCTCTTTTTTACACTACAATGCCTTCATGTCTTAAAACTAATGGAAAAAATAAACTTGTTTACTCTAGTAATCACCGAAAATGTTTTACTATGTAACATCCAAATTACATTATGAAATGCTATATAAATATAACATATATAAATTAAATATTAAATAATTAATTAATAATTAATAATAATTAAATTACATTTATACAAATAATGTTGACAACAAAAATGTTTTACTTAACAGTTACTATTTTTCCTTCTCTCTCCCCCTTAATGTCCTTCAAACATTAATGACATGAAGTGGGCAATACGCCTTTCAGTCTCCCCACAAGTTTAACAAAGACAACTAGAGTCCAGTCTTTTTCAGCCACTTTTTCTTATAAAGCCATACTTCACACATGTAATTTATATTTTACAGTCTCACATTTATGCACTAATATTATTATTGCTGGTCTTCTTGTTTATCACCATCTCACAAACCCAGACGCTGGTTCAAGTGCAATGTACTCACAAATCTTCCAGTCAACGCCTATGCTGTTTTTCTGTCTCTTAAGCATTTTCCTTTGGAGCACTGTAAAAATTTCTCTGGCAAAGTCTCTCTATAGACTCTATTATCAGAATAATGAGAAGTAGAGTCCCCTCTTCTGTTTGAGGGCTCACTTTTTATTGGACAAACATTTGTATTTCCTCCTTAGCCTGTTCTGCATAAAAAATGTCTTTGATCTTCCAGAAAAAAAATTCTGAAGACAGCTGGATACAGCAGTTTGAATCTCATGCCTGCTTCTCGACATTCTCTGATTGCCTGGCTACATTTGCTTCTCTTCCGTCTGGTGTACAGTGAATAATCATTTTCCACAAACACTTTACTGTTTCCAGTTTTCACTGTTTTGCCCTTCTACCACAGTTTTGCTAGGATCAACTCTTTCTGCTGTTATGATTGCATCTTCACTAATACAGGTCTTGCCTGCCTTCTCTTGGCCATGTTTGGAGCATGCCCTTTCAATTAGTAAATCCTGCTTTGGAATACCACTCCAGTTGTTTATTTGTGCTTTCATAAAATTAATGCAGTTCTTCTTGAGCAGCCTTATACTCAGCCTGTTCTTCATTTCAACCTCTGATTTTTGCAGTTTTATCAGTTCATCTGTATAGCGGTTTAAAGCTTTCATTTTTTCCACTTTTTGTTATTTGAGCTGATATACTCTCTTAATCTGTCATTTATTTTAATCAGCTCTGAGCACATCTGATTTATTTTTCCTTTAAATTACATGAAGCCACCTCTTGTATCAAACCTGAAGCTTGAACTGCTTTTTGCTGAACAGCTGCATGATTTTTCTTAGCCACTGTTTTCTCTTCACCTTTTCTAGCTTTTTTTTCAGGCTCTCTGAGTTTTTTCTTTGCTGGCATCCTGTTAGTGTATTTACTAGCCAGTAACTGAATTTTACAAAAACTATCAGAATTACTAGTCATTATATCTCATGATAACAAAGCGAAGGCAAGCCTCAAAGGAACTCAGGCAAAAGAAATGTTGTTAACGTATATTTAATAAGAGCGTTTTCACTCCTCAAATAGAAGAGCTTCTTCAGACAAAGGTAAAAAGCGCCAAGCGCTACTTTTAAAAAAGCAACAGCTGATAATTTTGATGTCACTTCCTTTTCAGCTAGTTGCTTACGGAACACTGATATATTTTAATATATACAATAAATTACATAAATCTGCCTGTTTTCAACAGTGCCATCCCACAGTAACACAACCAAGTATTACCCTAAAATGATTTATGATACAAGAAAAATATTAAAAGTCGTCAAACTATTAATCACAAATACGCATGTACCCTAAACAAATAAGAGGGGTAATGAATAGTAAATACAACACATTAAGAAGAATATATCTAATACATGTATTATTAATACTGAAAATATTTCGATGAAAGTAATTGGGTCTTTGCCCTCACAAATTGGCAGTTCAGTTTCTTAGATAACTATTATATTTCAAAATTACAGAGATATTACAACACTCATTTAACCCAGGAGGGGAAAAAGCATTTAATAACAACTGCCATTCAAGTTCTTTTAATTCGAGGAGAAGAGACTGTGGGCCCCCCCTAATACCAACTTTAACCAAATCAATGCCCATAAAACAAAAACTGTGTCCGATATGGTCTAAAATATGTTTTGAAAGTGCGTTATCAGTTTTTTTGTTTTTTATAGCGTAATTGTGTTGGTAAACTCGGTCACGCATCTTTCGATCCGTTTTACCAACATAAAACGCAGCGCAACAATTACATTGTGCTATGTAAACAATAGACTTGGTTTCACACCCAATCTTGTGTTTAATATAATATTTCTCGTCTCATTATATCTCAGTTTCTTTTTTTACACTGGGAGAGACAAAGTTAAGCTATTGATCAGTTTGCAGCCATCTTGGAAGTCTCTAAATTATACCGTTAATGCCAAAAGGAATCAATACCCTACTTTGTGTGTATCCCAAAGTGCCACACATAAGAAAATACAGAATGATAAGCACAGTTGTTACACAATGATATGCTCCAAAGTTTTCCTCAATTGCTGAATTTTGCACTAACTGTGTAATTTGTTAGAAACATAATGTTGGGAAAAAGAAAGATAAAAACTGCATCTTTACCCATTTGTGATCTTTTCAGAATCTGCAAGTAAACTTCATTCAGCAAGGCAAGTGTCACAGTTTCAACTATGATTTCTCATAGTATAAATATTTAGTCAATGGGCTGAGGTCTTCCCATGTTCAAAAGCAGATACTATCACAATTTGTAAGAAACTGCTGAGAGACATGATACATTGGTTTGGGATACTGGTGATCATAAATAGTGATGGAGGTTCACATTTAAATGGTTGGGGTATGCAAGTATTATGGTTCATAGGTTGGTACTAGGCTATCAGCCCTAGGGCCTATACAAGCCTAGCCATAACAATTCCCTGCCTATTTCTTCCCACACTATTTACTTCCCTGGACCCCTGTCTAGCAGGGTGACTGACGTGATCCCCGGGGTGAATTTCCTTTCTCCCATCCAATCGTCAAGGTTCATTTTGAAGAGGGCAAAGAGGGACTCTGCTTGACATGTATGGGCAATCTATTCCAGAGTCTGGGGAGTCTCTGGGTCAGGAACCTATCCCTCCAGCATGTTTTGTTTATTGTGATGACAAGGTTTAGATCCCTGGAGCATGTGGCTCTGAGGGCTTGAGATTTCTTTAAGTGTAGCATGTCCAACAGCTCTGGGTATGTAAAGCTTTACTTAGAGAACAGTGGTTTCAATGCACTTATATTACAGTCTGTTTTGAAAAAAGAGATTAGCCAAGATATTTAAAGAAACTGGTTTAATATTTCCTAATGGTTTATCATTTGCCCTGATAAGCATGGGGGCTAAACAGAAGAGAAGTACAAGGCTAAATCAACATCATTTTCTGATGAGCCAGCTATAGGAATATCAGTCTCCCCTAAAACAGTAAGAAAGAATTTGTAGCTAAATGCCTATCCAATTATAAAGTACTGTATGGTATTACATATATGTGTTAAAAGATTACATTTGGTGGTTTCATCTGCTTACTCAAGAAGTCAGAAACCAGCCTTCATCCCTTTGAGGCAGAAGACTGCATTCCTTGCAGGTGCATCACATGAAAACCTCATTTGAGCCCAAGTGGAGAGATCCCTACTTGGTTGTGTTGATGATGCCAGCATTTATATAGCTCTGACACTTTCCCCACTGATTACAGACATCACGCTAATTCTTGTTTCAAGGGGCAACCTAGTAAGTGAGGCATTATTAGTTTTGAAGAATTCAGGCTGATGAATCAAGAGGCCTGATTCCCATTCTAGAGGGTAACAATAAGCTTCAGAAGACTGTGAGGAAGAATTTCTTGTGGATGAAGATGTGGTTGTGCCAGAGATTGAGCGTGTAGCTAGAGGGAGATGGATCATTCAAACCTGAAGAAATACAGTAAGATATAGTAGCCCTATCCAAATTAAAACTTCAGTAATCATGCAAGTGCAGCAATTCATTTAATGATCAAGTGTAATTTTTTGACCATTTATTTTTCTTATAATTATGTACTCATCTTGTAACATGGGATTTCTTATTCTAAAATGTGTAGTTTTTACTTTATTTCAGTGAATATACATTTATTAAGTTTAATATACTGGCATTTTTGTTTACTGCATGCTGAGCAGCTGTCCAATTACTTCCTAATTCCATGTCATCTTGCCCCAACGTCTGATGATGCAGTAAAGGGGAGAAGCAGTTTATCGAGGGTAGGTATGCTTCCTTTAGTCTGTAGCAGATTTTATTACAAAGTAACCAGAATTCAGCACAATCAGACTGTAAGACAATAAATAAAAAAATAAACACAGTTATATTCAAGCGGAAAATAACAAAAGGAAGGTAGAACAGGGTATGGAGAAAACTGTGGATATATGAATCACCTCAATGACAGCCCTACTGTACAGTGAGTTTGTACATTACACCACAAGGAAATAGTGCTGGAAAGAAAACATTTGGAATAACTTGCACACCTGTAAAGATGAAGATGCAGTAAACTGACCATTCCATAGTAGACAACTATTTCCAGCAGTGTGGCATCTGCGTTATTACACTGTATGCCTAATACAAAAACTCCACAAGGAGTTTATTTGTAGTGCACTGAGTGTCACAATTTTCAAGAAAAATATAAACTTGTTAAATGCATCCCTAGTGCAAGACCTAAACTTAACAGTGCTTAGGGGTACTTAATAAAAGTGCTGTTAAGATCAGGGACTAACTATAGACAGTGCTGGTCATCAAAGAGCAACATTAGAACGTTAAACAGCTTTTAAAATCTTTAGAGCGATCCAGTTAAGGCGTGCACATGCACACGCACACACACACACACACATATATATATATATATAAATATACGCACATACGTATATGCACATATATATATATATATATATATATATATATATAAATATACACACATACGTATATGCACATATATGTAACTCAAGCAGAATGTTATAAAACAACGTGGAAAATGATGGCAATGAAATGGGAGGAGGGGAGAAATTCTGAGAGAAGACATCAGGGGCAGCTCGTGGTATCGGACTGCAGCCCTCTCACCTAGAAATAAATGAAATACATACCATGAAACATAAACGTTAAAAAAATAATCTTTTCTTTTTTAACGAGTACCGGAACTGCTGCGCATGCACGGACACACTCAGACTGCCCCGCAGATGCCCAGGAATCCGTGCGAACTCTGACTGCTTGAGTCAGCAGTCCAGATGCAGAGAAGGTATTTTCTGCCCCGCAGATGCTGTGCGGTAGACGACCGCACAGAAGAGAGGAGCTCCGGACTGCTTTAGCCACAGTCAGGACCAATCAGGAGAGAGGTAAGCAGGGATTTGAGCGCAGGACCAATCAGGAGTGGGGTAAGTTGAGTGCAAAGCTCTTGCAGGGACGCGTTAAGTCAAGCGTGGGTTTGCTGCTTCGAGACAATGGAGTATGTGAGTGTTTGTGTGTGTGTAAAATGCCCTTGTTAACACGTAGTGGTGGGTAGAAATACTCAGGCTTGAACCCTGTACCTTGGATGCAGGTGGCAAGGACCTGAATTCCCTACCCACCACTATTTGTAAAAAAAAAAAAAAAAAAAAAAAAAAAAAAAAAAAAAGCAGATTTTTGCCTCATATTTGTTCTGTTCCGCATAAAATCTGTGGTTTCTGTATCTTCATATTTCCTTGCAAAGGTTTGTAGTGCAGTGGTGCACTGGTAGCATTGTTGCCTGACAGCTAGGTTCTCTGGTTTGATTCTGGGCTGGGGTGCCTTCTGTGTGGAGTCTGCATGTCCTCCCATCCATCCCTTACAAAGATGTGTCTGGAGTGTTTTTCCCTGCTCTGCTGAAATTTGGCTTTGTTTTGTTCCAAGTCAGACTAGTTTCCTGGTTAACAAATGTATAAAAATAACAGGCATTTGAATTTCAGACTTCATATTCTTCAGAAAGTACATGGTAAAACAAAACCTTTTATTCTAGCAATTGTCTAAGTTTATAACATGGATATTTGAAATTTGCCCATATTTTGGGGACTGTATTCCCCCATTATTGGCCTCGTCCAGGTATTTTGTGCTAAGGTAGAGAGCTATGGTGAGAACTGAATCCACTGAATATGTCTGGCAGCTGTATTCCCACATTATTGGCTTTTTCATGTGTTTTTTGCTAAGAGGTTGACAGCTATGGTGAGAACTGAATTCACTAAATAGTAGTCATTTAAGTTTGTCTTCCTCTGTTTCAGCTGATTTGGCATAGTGGTATGTTTCTCTGACTGTTTTGCACAGGGTGAAATGTATGGTGGTAACACAGCATTTTATTCTAGCAACTTTCCAACGTTATACAAACAATAAAACAGCAAAATGCAGCACAGCACAAAAATGGAGTTCGCAAACAGCGTAAATAAAAAGTAATCTGATATAGTCATTCACCATATAACGCTGTTCGCTAAAGGCAAACCTCACAGATCCAACGACACAAAAGTTCAACTGTAGATACTTTAAAAGTCCACTTCTTATTAAAGAATGCCAGGTCGCTATTCAGCTCATCCAGTACTATTCTTTATTTCACAAAATGACACAGACAGTAAGCGCTTTCACCTTTCGGCTTCCTCAGACTTTACAAACACCACATTTCAATTTTCTTTTAAATAGTCTTCCAAAAATTACAATTGGTGGAAAACTTAATTGGCTTTTAAAGCGCTCACATCAAAACATTTCATTATATATGTATATAAAAAACTTCTGTTCATTACTAACAATTATTCTATAATATAAATGCATAAAACCATTCACTAAAACATATTTAAAATAAGTATGCAACAAGAGAGATGTTAACAAATATATGAGAAATTTATAAAAACATATAAAAATGTACATATGTTTATTCTATGAACAACCTAGGACTACAGTGCATACAACCCACAGAGACCTATGAGATATTCATATCTAAATGAAAGGTGCCTTCTTTGAGTAGCTCATTTGGGTCTATAAATTCTCCTACCTTTCAAAAAAGGTTTAATTTGGACCTTATCGTTCAACCCTGGTGGTTCATCTGCCCTGCACCTCACAATCCATCTACTCTCACATTCCAAAGTCCTATTAATTATGTCTCCTCCTCTATATCCCTCCTGTAACTGTTGTATAATGCAGAAATTAAAGGTGTGACCAGGGCCTACTACTTTGCAATGCTTTGCTCAAAAACAAACCTAATCTTAAAAGGCTCTTATGTAGGCCCAGGAATTTGAGAAGGTTAAATGGTACAGAAAGGAACACCGTACCTTGTGGTAAATGTAACCACTGTATACATATTAATGAGGAAACGATATTCATACACCCTGTTACTAAATATACATTCTATTTTCATACAGATACTAATTGTGATAGTAAAAATGCGGTTTACTTGGCGAAATGCTTGGCTTGTCCTGCATTTTACATAGGGAAGACCAATAGAGCTCTCAAAGATCGAGTAAGGGAGCACAACTATCACATAAGGTTAGGATCTGAGTTCAATGCCCTAGCAAAGCATTGCAAAGTAGTAGGCCCTGGTCACACCTTTAATTTCTGCATTATACAACAGTTACAGGAGGGATATAGAGGAGGAGACATAATTAATAGGACTTTGGAATGTGAGAGTAGATGGATTGTGAGGTGCAGGGCAGATGAACCACCAGGGTTGAACGATAAGGTCCAAATTAAACCTTTTTTGAAAGGTAGGAGAATTTATAGACCCAAATGAGCTACTCAAAGAAGGCACCTTTCGTTTAGATATGAATATCTCATAGGTCTCTGTGGGTTGTATGCACTGTAGTCCTAGGTTGTTCATAGAATAAACATATGTACATTTTTATATGTTTTTATAAATTTCTCATATATTTATTAACATTTCTCTTGTTGCATACTTATTTTAAATATGTTTTAGTGAATGGTTTTATGCATTTATATTATAGAATAATTGTTAGTAATGAACAGAAGTTTTTTATATACATATATAATGAAATGTTTTGATGTGAGCGCTTTAAAAGCCAATTAAGTTTTCCACCAATTGTAATTTTTGGAAGACTATTTAAAAGGAAATTGAAATGTGGTGTTTGTAAAGTCTGAGGAAGCCGAAAGGTGAAAGCGCTTACTGTCTGTGTCATTTTGTGAAATAAAGAATAGTACTGGATGAGCTGAATAGCGACCTGGCGTTCTTTAATAAGAAGTGGACTTTTAAAGTATCTACAGTTGAACTTTTGTGTCGTTGGATCTGTGAGGTTTGCCTTTAGCGAACAGCGTTATATGGTGAATGTTATACAAACAATGTTTAAAATGTGTCCCTGGTTTTTGGCCTTTTGCCCCCCCACCCCCAATAAATGTTGGCTTTTTCCAGATATCTTGTGCTGCAAAGTTCAGAGATACAGCTGAGTGTCGAGTAGATTTTACAAGGAGCTGAGAGCTGCAGGGGAACAAAAGTTTAGTGCTGCTTATGCTAAATCTGCTTGCATTGTTAATAGCACAACAGGTAGTGTACTTGCTTTTGATGCAGAAGGCTGTGGGTTCTACTCCCAGAGCAGGTAGATGCATTGCTGATACTGTACTGTGTTGTAAAGGGGGTGGATGCTGCAGTCCTTCTTGGCAAAGATACCTAGTAACTATGAACCTGTTATCAGTTTGCCATCTATTCCCTATTGCGGTATTACTAGATTATCATTTTTTTAATGCATGCAACATAGGCAATTTATTCTTCAAGGGCAACAGGCACTTTATTTGTAGATGAAACAATGACATATAAAGTTGTTTGCTAGCAGCAACCTCTATTAGTTACAGATTTCTTTAATGTAGATTTTACTACTTCAGAGATTGTGCATATTTACTGTTGGACTATAGAAGGTTGAGTAGACGTTTTATGATGGAAATGTTCTGAATTGGGCAGTTTTGTCATTGGTGCATGCATTTTGTTTCATTGTTTACTTTAAAAATGTTCAAAACAATAAATTTAAAATGCTCTCTAACAACTGCACTGTATTGTACAAGGAATATAATGTAATACAGTCAGGAAGGTGTATCAAAGAACATGTGTATGTTTCATGTTCAAGGGGTCTATGATTTTGAAAACAGCCCAGAGTTAATCTTTATCTGCCACTGACAAAATGTATTTTCTTTGAATGTGGGTTTCAGTGCTGTTTCAATGCATGCGAGTTTCAAGGACAGAGAAGGTTTAATGCCAAGTCTATTTTCATTGTGAGACTGCATTACTTAACAGATATCTATTAGGGTTTGTGCTGTAAAATGCGAAATAAAACTTTCAAATGAAATCTAAATCATCGCAGAAGTAAAGCAGTATGCACATTACAGTGTTTATGGTAAATGGGGCAAAATAACCAAGGAATGGTACGTTGGAATGGCTGCAGGGGGGAGGCTCCATTCGACCATGATTTTGTGAGGGGGGGGGGGAGTGTAGCAAACTCAGACAGCCCCGGTTGAACTATACCTCTCAGTTGTCCATATTTTGCAGAATAAATAGATTTTTGGTTTGTTCCTCATAAAATTTGTGTTTTTCTAGCAAATCATTTAGGAATGAAGTCACTAAATGACAGACATTGAGTTTCAGACGTCATAACCTCAGAAAAATGCATGCTAATGCAAGACCTGTTATTCTATTAACTGTCAAGTTTATACAAGAGCAATTTTTAGTAGTGTTTGTATGTTCCCCCAATATATTTGGCCTTGTCCAGATTTCCTGCATTAAGAGGTTGAGAGGTACGTGCAAATCGCTTTATAGAATTAGGAATATCCGAACCTCTCGATTGTCCCCAATTTTGGCTCAAAATGTTACTCTCCCCTAATAATCCCTCCTCAAAATGGCAATTTTGGAAGAAAATGTGGAGGGTTTGCAATTATATGTAACTGTAATGATCAGAGTTATAGATTACTTTTATTTCAGAAATGCATGTAGATGCTCTTATTTTGTTAGCTGCTCATGTTAACAATGTTAATATTAAAAAGGTGTCCCTTTTTTGACAGGTTCCCAGCTGCATTGTGTGGCAACTTTATATTTTTGCATCACATTTTTGGTCTGTTTTTCATAAAATTGTGGTTTTCTGGCAAATTAGTGGCAAGTCATTAAAGACTGAAGTTAGAAAATAATGGCAGACATTTGAGTTTCAGATTTCATACCCTTCAAAAAATCCGTACTAATGCAAGATCTACTACTGTTCTATTATCTAAGTTAATAAGAGCAATATTTAAAAATTGCCTTATTTTTGGGCCTGTGTCCCACTTCTAGTTCTATGTATGGCTTTGTCCAGATTTCTTGCTCTGAAGTTGAGAGGTATGAGTGTCAGAGGCATCACTGTCAGCCAGAGACATTTCAAATTATGACATACTTGTTGCACCCCACTCCCCATTGTAGTGGCTCTGGATGTGTCCAAGGAAGGCAAGGAGCAGTTATGCAGTGTAAGTGTGAAGAGTATTCCCCCATCCAAGATAGACCACAAGTACGACCGTGGCTTTTCATCTGTCCTTCATTTTGCAGAATGTTCTGGTTTTCTGTCAGATTTTTATACTGTTGATTTATGTTTCTTATTATTCAGGAAATGCATGCTGTCACAGTGCTCTGTTTAAGTAGCAATGATTTAATGAGCATCAGGTAAGCTTGTCGGAGATTGTAAGATGCAAGTAAGCTTTAATAAGTATACGGTTAAAGAATTACTAGCATTGAAAGCCTTTTCGTTGTTGCCATGCAGAGAATATTTACATAACTAGATAATGTATAAGCCTTGGGTATTGAAATGCATATGACAGTATTTGTAATAAAAGGACAGGATTACAGTATTTTCAGAAGCTCATTACATTTATTGGAGACTTGCAGTCATCTTTGCAGGCTTACCCGTAAACTAAACAGAATGCCAATCTATCATGTGTGGTCCATAACTTGTGCAGGAATCCTTTAAGCAATTTATCTTGAGCTTGTTTGCTGTTCATTTTTTACTTTGATCATGTCTTCCCCATGAAACAAGTAGATAGTTGTGTCAGGCAGCAGGTCTTTTTTGGATAAGAAACATTTTTACAAGTGGGGGTATCACAGAGATTGCTACTTTCAGCATGTTACTTGGTAATTTTATAAAGCTGAATATAAATTATAATTAGAACTGCAGTGCAAGGAGTAGTGATTTGAGTTGAGTGCTGCTTGTTTTTTTATACTTGATTTTTCACTGGCATTCCAGTAATGTATTTAAAAAGTAATTTATTTTTTCATGCCTCACAACCTGTTTCCATCTGGATATTAAGTAAGTTGTCATGTAGCCAATGCATTAAAATATTTTTTTTTCTTCTACACTTCATTTTGTCTTGATTGGACTCTTGTAATGACTGTTTGGCACCCAGGGCAGCATATTTAATTAAAATTCCAGTTGTGGTTTTGAGCATAGCTCCACCCTTTTCTAGTTGGCCACACCCTTTTCCCATTGGCCCCACCCATTCAGCTGTCTCCTGCAGCCCTCCTTTAATTTGAAGTCACCAGCCGCCACTGGAAGACATACTAGGATTTTGTATACAAGTCCTTAGGTACAATAACAACAACCATACAGAATATTCCATTCATAAGGCAGTAGAAAGTATTCTATGAATAATTCCAGTGTAGGGAAGAACAAATGAATTTTACCAACAGAGATGTCTCTAACCAGAGGTATAAAAACTGGCAAGGGTGTCAGGAATTTAATAAAGGAAATCAGCAAAAAATCAAGGCACTTTGACCAAATAACTCTGGAAGGAAATGTAATACAGTGGAATCAGTTTAAGCAGAAGTTTGGACTGCAGGTTATAGATTGACTTCCCCATCAGGTATTAATAAAGTATAGGCAAGGAGAAAGAGATAAGGTAATGCTAAGTAAAAGCCCAGATCTGGTAGAGTTTTAAGTTGAGTCTAGTACAGAAGCTGCTGTTAAAAAGTGAAAATATGGCAAATAAAATATAGCATGATTAAGAATCAGAGAAGGTTAGAAAACATTTGAGAAAAAAGAACGGAAAGGCAATTTACAAAGGAAAGATGGGAAGAAATGTGTAAGGCTCCCAAGTACGCAACAAAACTGAGAAGGGTTAGGAGTTCTGCAAAGTGTTTGCATAGGTATTTTTATACCCCAAAGTAGACTGCAGAGGATTCTTCCTCACTTAGACAGCAAATACTGGAGGTGTGATGGACAAGAGAGAGGTAACTGGGAACAGGTTTCTTCAGCATGTAACATGTTGGCAGTTTTTAAAAATTTCCCGCTGGGTACGCTGACAAATGTTGGGGCCACAAATAGCTGTAGTTAATGGACTGATTCTTTTTATTTGGGATACAGGGTCTGAATTACCCAGACATAGTAAGGCCTTACTACGCTTAATGCTATTGTCTGCCAAAGAAAGTGATTACTGGAAAATGGAAATCAATAATCTGTTCCCAATGTAAAGGAAGTTCTCGATGTTATAAATGAATTAAAAAGGTTGGGATGGGTTCTTTTGAAAGGTGGAGGAGGAAATGTCAAAGAAATAAACAGAATTAACAATACATTTAGAATAATGTTCAGGAGGAGGAGAGGAATGAGGCTTACGGGAAAGCAGGACTTGAGCAACTATTACAATGTTTGAATGAATGAAAATTGTTAAAAAGAAAACATATCTGTGATACAATAAATGGAAACTGTTTTGTTTATTTTCTATTAATATATGTAAACACACGTTATAGCTTATAGAGTGATGAGTTAATAAAGATGTTTAAAAAATAAAGAAATAATGTACAATGAGAATGCAGATGCCTTGGAGTACATTACCATAAGAAAATAGCCATTCAGGCTATGACACTAGATCTGTATGGTTCTACATTACATTGTGCCTAATAAAGGGGGTGCCCTAATTAAAAAAAGAATGTTGTGTGTAGATTCCGGATACTTCTAAGGATGTATTTCATTATGCTGCACCTACAAGAGAAAACAGGCAGCCAAACTAGACTGAAGGATGAACCACCTTTCTTTCCATGGCTTGGAATCCTGAGAACAAAACTTACCTAATTATTCTAGTTATGTTACGGTTTTATTATTTATTTATTTATTATGTATTTACATTTGTTTAGCAGGATAGTTTGTCTGGATTAAAGTCCCTCCTCAGTGGAGGCATAGTGAAAAAACTTCCATAGTCACTCTAAACACATACATAGTATAAAAAACAGAACAGAGTTGACTACAATGGCAATGCAGGTAAGGCCAAGAATATGCATAAACTACACAGTAATTAAATATATAAAAAAATGTCATGCACTTGCCATAATGATAGATCTGTATTGTCACTCCCCATCCATCTTAACTTTTGGGTTATCAGCCCTCATTGCAGTTCTGTGTCGACAACTTTTTCCACACATAAGTTCCTCTAGTGCTCAAGCTCCACTCCTCTCCAATACTGCAATGCACTCCTGCTGTCCCTCAGATCAAGTCTGCCCCCATCAGATATAGTATTGAGGAGGGAGACAGAAAGGCTGCCAGTTTAGGTCTACCACGTCTATCTAGTAGGGATGGTGATAAGTTTTGATGGGAAAGGGTGGGAGGATTGTTGAGATGCAGGGAGAGGGACAATACGGATTTATCATTATGTTAAGTATCTATTGTATCCTATATTGTCCTCTTTACTGTTGGGACAGAATTCCCAGGTATTTTCTTTCTGAGTAGCATCATAACAAGATACCTCTAAGGATGTTAGAACCAAAAAATGCTCTGGACCTCAAGGTGAGATCAACCCAATACTATTTGATAAAGGTAAGCATGGCTGACCATACTGATGCAGCACAAAGGTCATCAACACAAAATGTGTTTATGGTTTTGCACCTGTTTACTATGCATGGAATAAATGAATGTGATACAATCTGAAAGCCAGCTGGAGTGTATCACTTGAAGTCTTGCCAGACAAAAGGAAACAAAAAGTTGGTTGTCTTTATCTAACGGTTTTGTCCTAAGAAGATAAAACCTCATCTGCCTGTGAACATCCAAAGTATTCAGCATAGACCCTCCTTTGTTCATGTGGTTTGGAAACAAACCCTGTAGATTAATAGCTTGGTTTATGGCTGTCTCAGAGGGAATATATAGGTTATAGTTTGAGGGAGACTCATCTTTGTGGAAAACCAGATATGAGGGCTGTAAGATAAAACATTTGATTCAGATATTCATCTTGCTAAGCAAATAGCTACTAATAATAAGGTTTTCTATGTGAGGTATTTCACAGAACAGTTGACATTGGCTGAAATGGTGGTTGTGTAAGAGCTTGAAGTAGAAAGGTAAGAATTTGTGGTGGGATTGGGTTCTTTGGCCTGAGAAGGAAGGTGTCTTTTAAAAAGGCCGTACATATTGTCTGTGAAACTACAAAACTTGAATTGAGTCCTAGATAAAAGTTTATATGGTTATTAGCTGAACCTTAGTGGATGAACAGCTGGAGTTAGAGTCAACCATATCAGCTAGGAATTGCAATATGAAAAGAATAGGAGCTGAATAGGGGTCCAGCCCATAGTGCACCACCCAAAACGAAAACATTTTCCATTTACTCTTGTACAATTGTCTAGTAGATAACGTTTCAGAAGCAGACAAAATCTGGATGACTTGGATTGTTATTGGGCATCACTGGAATTGGAGACACCATATAATTAGTCTAAAGGAGTTAATGTTCAGGTGATGCTGGCCAGGCATGTATGATAGGAAATCAAGCTGGGGATCTAGAAAGCATGGTGGTTGGTTTGGTTGAGGCCGGAGAACTGGGAACCATATTTACCTGAGCCAGAAGGGTGCCATGAGAATAACTTTCACCTTGCACAGATATGCTTTTGGTAGAAATTTTGTCATTAGTGGAAGGTATACAGTAAAACCAGGTGGCCAAGGGTGGACCAGGGAGTCCCTGTGTGTCTGCCCTGTGAGGGGGTTAAGGGCAAAAGTCGCTATTGAATACTGTGTTTCATGGGGATGCAAATAGGTCACAGAAAGGCTGAGCCCAGTAGCTGAAGACTGAGGGACCACACATGAGGTATGAGGATGCAACAACTGAGCCTGTCTGCTAAAAGGTTGGCCCAAACTGGACTCTGCAATGGTATCGGAAAATGCTTTGAAGACGCTAACATTGCCACACTCACAAGGCCACTTGACACAAGGGGCATGATTGGGTTCCTCCTTGCTTGTTGATGTACAACACAACCAAAGTGTATGTATGCAGCAAGATCACAGCATGGGGAAGGCAGTCTTGAATTGCCTGCAACACTATGTAGACTGCCCTAATCTCCAGTACACTGATGTGAAGATGAGTCTCTTGTAGTGATCAAATTCCTTGGACCTCCCTGCCTTCCTCCCATCATAGAGAAGAGGTGTCCATGATAAGTGAGGATGACAGAAGAGGACGAACAAAGAGATGCCCCACATTTACTAGGAAGGCTTGAGCCCATCACTTTAGATGAGTGCTGCAAATTGTGGGTAGTTGAAAATTAAAGTGAGTGCACTGGAACTGCTGCATTCCAAATGTCCACTGCAACACAATGGCTGATGCCATCTTGTCCAGTGCCTGTAAAACCATGGAAGCTAGTGGGGAGTCATGCTGAACAAGGTATATGATTTATAGCCTGAGGAAAAGCAGCATTTGTTCTAAGTGTCTTGCAGTTTTTCTTGTAGTCTCCAGGTAAAGTACAGTTTTGTACCTACCATAAATGTAGATGTCCGATAGGACTGCATCTGCAGTCCTTACAAATGGGTTGTCCTGTCGTCAGGCAGCCCTTCGGTCGGCCGGATTCCAAAGTCTGGGCCTGGCCTCGGCTGGTGTCGCACTTCACCCGACGTCATAGCTGCAGTTATTCGGGTATAAAGGCATCAGCCGACGCCATTTTCCTCAGTGTTTCTTGCCCCAGATGCCAGGTGCCCTCTTGGAAGGCTAATTTTGGATAAATGCCAATGATTCCAAATAGTAGAGAGCAAACACAAAAAATAAGCATGTATGTACATATATACAAACAAATACACCATAATAGATTCCCCAGCTAGCTATAAGATGGGCAAATACCCTAGGAGCACCACAGAGGGAAGGCGGTGGGTAATCCTGACTGCAGATGCATTCCTATCAGACATCTACATTTATGGTAGGTACAAAACTGTACTATGTCCTTCAAGGATGCATCTGCAGTCCTTACAAATGGGTAGAATACCATAGCCAAACTGGGGAGGAGGAAAAATAAAGTTATGGTGTAGTTAGGATCCCTTGCAAAACAGCAGTGGCAAAACCTGCTCGGGATCTAGAGTATAAAGGTAAATTATAATGCTTGGCAAATGTATGCACGGAGCTCCAAGTAGCAGCCTCTAAAATGTCCTTGGTAGCCACTCCTCGTAAGAAGGCTGTGGTAGTGGCTGTAGCCCTTGTAGAGTGAGGCCTGATGTTCTCTGGAGTTTTCTTTCCATGGTACGAGTAACAAAATCTAATGCAATTTCCTATCCACTTGGAGATTGTCTGTTTTGAAATTGCTTTTCCTTCCCTTCCTGTTGCATATGCTACTAGTAGCTGGTCAGTTTTTCTATTGCCCTTGGTCCTGTCCAGGTAGTAGCGTAATTGCCTATGTACATCCAAGGTATGCAGCAGTCTTTCTCCCCTGTTCTGTGGGTTGGGGAAGAATGTAGGTAGGTGGATAGCCTGATTTAAAGAAACTCTGGAGACCACCTTAGGCATAAAGGAAGGATTTGTTCTCATGGACACTCTATCTTGATGGAAGATCAGGAAGGGTTGTACTGCCATTAATGCCTGAAGTTCAGAGACCCTTCTTGCTGAAGTGATTGCCAGCAGGAAGGCAGTCTTCCATGATAAGTATTGTAAATCTGCTGTTGCTGCTGGTTCGAAAGGAGGAAGTGTCAATTTTTCTAGCACAAAGTTCAAGTCCCATGCTGGTAATGGTGGCTTCCTGGGAGGCTTTACATTTTTAATTCCTCTCAGAAACTGTCTGAGCAGAGGATGTGAGAAGACATTAGGGATCCAAGTCGTATTCTGCTGAAATAGCTGATGCATGAATCTTGATGGAGGAGTAGGACAGGCCTGTGTGGAAGAGCTCTGCCAAGTATTCCAGGATGTTGGCTATGTTTGCCAGTGACACATCTTCTCCCTTTGCAGTACTCCAAATGAGATATCTTTTCCATTTTGCTGAATAATTTTTTCTTGTTGAGGGTCTGCGAGCCTCAAGGATAATGTCTTTAACCCTTTGGGATAAATTAGGGTTAATTGGTCTTATGCAATGTTCCAGGCAGTCAGCTGTAGAGTTTTCAGGTTTGGATGCAAATTGTTGTAGTTGTTCTGTGTTAACAGCAAGGGAACCAGGGGTAGTGGCCATATTTGTTCCCGAGACATGCTCCTCAGTAACGGGTACCAATGTTGCCTTGGCCAGTCTGGAGCTATCAAAATGATCCTTGGACGGTCCTCTTTGATCTTCAATAGCACCTTGTGCATCAAAGGAAGCAGTGGGAATGCATATGCTGTCAGGTTTTTCCAACTGAAGGATAGGGAGTCCACCTTCCACGCAAGTGGGTGGTACATCCTTGTGCAGAATTTCTTTAGCTGGTGATTGCGTGGGGATGCAAATAAGTCTATTTCTGGAAGCCCCCATTTTCTTGTAATGGTTTTGAAGATGTCCGGATGCAGCATCCATTTGTGGGCATCCGTGGTAGTCCTGCTTAATATGTCTGCTAGAATGTTTTCTTTTCCTGGTACAAAAACTGCTTTTAACTGAATGTTGTAGCTCAGGGCCACATTCCAGAGGTCCAGTGCCATCCGGCAAAGAGGATACGAATGTGTGCCTCCCTGTTTGTTGATGTACCACATAACTGTGGTGTTGTCTGTCCTTATCATCAATAGACCTTGTTGGAGAAATGGTCTGAATGCCTGAATTGCCAGTTTTACTGCCAGTATTTCCTTTAGATTTATGTGTAGGTGCAGCTGGTCTTGAGTCCATAAGCCTTGTATGCACTTGTCCAGCATTTGTGCCCCCCAACCGAGGTCTGAGGCGTCCGTCGTGATGGTTTGGCTTGGTTGTGTACTGTGGAAGGGCAATCCTGTGTTTGATTGACAAGCCTGAGCCCACCATAGGAATTCTTGTTTCAGGCATGGAATAATTGGAATCTGGGTTTCTAAGCTGTGCTTGTGTTGAGACCATAAATTCTTTAGGTACCACTGTAGTTTTCTCATATGCAGTCTGGCATGAGGAACCAATATTATGCAGGATGCCATGAAGCCCAAGGCTTGCAGTACTTTTCTTGCTGTCAGATGGTTCTGCTTTGTTAATGCCAAGAAGTAGAGAGGTAGCTGCTGCTGTTTTTCTACTGTTAGGAATGCCATTTGCTTTGATGTGTCCAACTCTGCACCCAAAAAGGATATTCTCTGGGATGGTATCAGTCTTGACTTTTTTATATTGACTGTGTATCCCAGGGCTTGTAGCAAGTAAATGACCCTTTGCAAGTCTTCTGCTAGCTTGTTTTTGTTGTCCGCTTGTATCAGGCAGTCGTCCAGGTAGGGGTATATTTGGATTCCCTGAAGCCTGCAATGAGCAATTACTGATGCCAGGCATTTCGTGAACACTCTGGGCGCAGTAGATAAGCCAAAGGGCAATGCTGAGAATTGATAATGCTCTGATCCTGCAAGAAATCTGAGGTATCTTCTGCAAATTGGTCGTATGGGGACGCGCAGGTATGCCTCCTTGAGATCTAGAGTTACCAGCCAAGACTCCTTGCCCAGCATGGGAAGAAGCTGCTGTAGAGTCAGCATTTTGAATTTTGGAACAATGAGGAATGTGTTTAAAGCGGACAGGTCGAGAATAGGTCTCCATTTGCTCTCTTTTCTTGGTACCAGGAAGAGTCTGGAGTAAAATCCTTTTCCTTGCTCCATAGATGGTACCTTTTCCACAGCTCCCATCTTTAATAATTGGGATATTTGTTTTAGAGTTTCTGCCTTTTGATTTGGAGGTAGGTTTGGCATTCCTCTCTTTCCTGGTAGAGTATGGAAGTGAAACCTGTAGCCTTGGTCTATTGTCTGTAAAATCCACTTGTCTCTTGTGATGTAATGCCAGTTTATTGAAAATAAAGCTAGCTTCCCGCCTAAAGGTGCTTCTAGTTGCTCCCTGGTAGGCGGTGCCAGAGCCAAGTCACTGTGATTGTCCTGTAGTTGTGGTGGTGGCTGTGTCCGTGGCTGTACCTCGCTGGTTGTTACTCTGCCACTGGCATCCCCTGTAGGCACCCCTGGATTGGTTTCTGCCTCTTGAACGCCTATTCCTGCCTCTCTGAGCTCTGGATGAGTCTGGAAAGGACCAATTCTTGGAGGGCCAATTCCTGCTAAACCGTGGCGGTTGGACCTGTAAGAAATCTTTTACTGTTTGGACAGATTTTGCCTTCTCTTCCATCTTCTTCAGCACCTGTTGTGCAGGAGAACCAAACAAATTGATCTTATCCATAGGAGCATTTAATAGTTTGGACTTGACATGGTCTGGTAAGGCCTGCTCTTTTAACCATGCATGCCTTCTGATAACTGTGCCAGTCATGGCTGATCTAAAGGAAGCCTCCAATGCATCATAGCCGCATTTTAAGGAATGGTTACTGACTTGCTGAATGTTATGTACCATTTCCTGAACAGATTTTTTGTCTAATGATTCATCAGAGGACAGTTTTTTGGTTAACTGGTCTAGCATAAATTCTTGATACTGGATCATGTGAAATTGGCAGTTCAAGGCCCTAGCTGAAAGAGTAGCAGAAGTGTAAACTTTTTTACCCCATCTCTAAGGACCTGGATTCCCTTTCTGAGGGAGGGGTTCTTAGCAGAAGTAGCTGCTACAGCCTTGGGTCCTTGGGAGATAGTCTCGGGATCTGCAAAAGGAGCCTTATACAAATGGTAATGTGTGTCCGGGACCCTGTAGTATCTATCAGGCTTAGCAGGGGCCGGAGGTAGAGAATCAGGAGCAGTACAAGCATCATTAAATGCATCATCTACAACAGAAAGAACTGGAGGAATGGCTAAAGGCCTATGTTGTGGTAAATGCAGGAAGGTTCTAAGCCTTTTTCTGAAGTCTGAAAAATCCTGGCCCTGCCACTGAAATTGCTCCCTCATAGCATGCAAGGTTTCCCCAAAGGAAAATTCCTCAGGCGGAGAGGCAGAAGAGATGGACTCTTCAGCATCAGAATCTTCATAAGGGGAGAAAGGAGCCTCTGGAGGGTCGGAATCATCTGAATCATCAGAGGAATCATCTGTAGAAAGAGGCTGAGGGGGCTCTGCTCTAGGCCTCTTCTCTGGAGGTGGCTGAGAGGCCCTGTCTGGTAGAGGTTGGGATCCCCGGATTAAAGAAATGAGATCCTCTGCTAAACTAAGCATTTGAGAACTAGAGCTGGGCCTGTGAGTGGGGGTCTTAGCAGGCACAGTCTTAGTAGCTTTAGCTACTTTAGCCCTGGCAAAGGCCTTAATGGACATGGCTGCAGGAGGCCTAGCAGCTCCACGTGCAGGGGTTGAAATATCCAAGGGAATAGTGTCATTTAATTCCTGAGAAACTGCAACAGCAGGTAGGTTTTCCGAAGGCGATTCCACCAGGCTGGAAGAGGCCTCGGTAGAAAGTAAGTTTTCAGCTGAAGGAAGAACCGCTTGCTCGGTTTCAGCCGAAACCGAGACACTCATGGTTGGCTTAACCGCAGTTTCGGCCGAAGCCACGGACCACGAGTGCCGGTCCTTTTCCTTGCGCTTTTTAGACATTTGCGTAGTCGGAGGATTCGACGGCATAATATAAGCAAAATCGGAGCCGAAAAACTCCTCAGCAAATTCAGACCAACGTCTAAGCGTCCGCCGGTTAAAAGAAGCACAGGCTAGACAAGCTGCTACGTCGTGGTCTGGGCCTAAACAGGGTAAGCAGTAAGAGTGGAAATCTTTATGAGGTATTTGTTTCCCACAAGTTAAACAGTTATTCACTTTTTCTGACATCGGCTGAGGCAAGAAAGAGTCCCCAACGGGGTACTTAGCTTTTTAGAAGTCTTCGTAGTCGTATTCGGTAGTAGTAATCTCTGGTTCTGACCGACCGGCACTTGCGAACAGCTTCTGCTTCGGGCGCCACGCGGCAAGAAAGACTGAGGAAAATGGCGTCGGCTGATGCCTTTATACCCGAATAACTGCAGCTATGACGTCGGGTGAAGTGCGACACCAGCCGAGGCCAGACCCAGACTTTGGAATCCGGCCGACCGAAGGGCTGCCTGACGACAGGACAACCCATTTGTAAGGACTGCAGATGCATCCTTGAAGGACATCAGTATACAACAACTAAGGATTGTGTTAGCTCCAGGTATGATTTTTTGAAGTTTACTGAGATGCTCAAGAACTGACACAAATGCAGTAATGTCTTGCTGAAACAATGGATTCTTTTGTATGTGCAGCCAGGAGCCAGTTGTTCTGATATGGGACTATTCAGAACCCTTGCAGCCTGACATGGGCTATGACTATCAAAATGCACTCTGTGAACACCCTGGGGGCTATTGTGAAACCAAAAGTTAGGTATTGTAACTAGTAATGACAAGCTCCAAGCTTAAAGTGGGAAAAAACTCTGTATTGCCTCACAATTTTTATATGTAGGTAAGCATCCTGAAGGTCTACTAAGAACATTCAATCTCCTCCTGTAGGAATGGACTATATCATGACAATCTGGATTTTTGACTTTTTAATACAGATTTAACCTTTTGATATCCAGACTGGACCAGAGGTCGTATTGTCTTTGTTTGCACTACAAAGAATCTTGAATAGACTTCAGATCCTTTCTGGTTTAGTGGGACTTCTTGGATGGCTTTTTTTTTTAGTTGAAAAATGTCTTTCGAGTTGCTGTCCTTTCTTGCCAGAGTAGAACATCAGGAAGGGCACTGAAGTTTTTTTGAAGACAGCTATGAATAGCTTGATGTAGCCTTTGGATATGATATTCTTCACCTATTTGTCATTCACAATGGTCAACCAAGTTTTCTGTGCAGAGAAAGATGGTCTCCAACTGTCACCAGAGGGAAGCAGTTGGACAAACCAGAAGCATAGGTAAGGTTTCTTTAAAAAGGGATGTCTGAACCCCTGGTTCTGCAGACTCCCTCTGCCTCTGGGGTGGCATCCATTAAAGGACTCCCCTCTGCCTAAAAAATCTCTGTCTGAAGAGGAGTCAAAGGTTATGCATTTCAGCATCTTGAATCAGAGCCCTTTGCTACCCCTTAGGTTCCCTGAATATGACCTTTGAGAGACTTCAAAGTGTGCACCCATGGTGGACAAAGTTTTTCTTCTTGCTCAATCTTCAGTACGTTTTATTTTAAGTATTAGAGTAAACAGAGATGATCCATCTCAAGGGGCATTAATATAGGATTCATCAAGTTGCCCACAGAGTAAAAAAAAAAGCACAATCAGGCATGTTAGTGCACAGCAATGCCAGTGCCTGTCCCCTCGGCTGCTCCCTCTACTGCCATTTGAAGCAGCCTCCTGGACAGATTTGTAATGAACATAGTGAACAGTTGAGCTTACATCTGTTTTCTGCTATCTAGTGCATGTGTGTGTGTGTGGGATCTCTGAGGGAATTTAAGATCATCTCTTCATCTGATTAGAACCCGGTCATGTGTAAAATATGTTTTAACACCCACAATGAAAATGTTCCTAAGGTAAAAGCCTGGGTTCAAAATTATTTCATCAGCCTATACTCTCTCTTAGGAGAATGCACAGTGGAACCTATTTGTTGGATTCCTCTTGGCCACTTCAAATGCACTAGAATCAATTGGAGGGCCTTTACTGCAACGCGATCAGTCCTTGGGTGTCTCAAGATATTATCTAATTTATGGAGAATAGGTTCTACAATATCAGGTTCCTGGCATACCCACTCTGCCACCAGAACAGTATAGTAGTCAAGCAGGTTGGGCCACTGGGAAATAAAGTGGCCACCTCTGAAGTTCTCAAACATCAGTTCCTCATACAGGGAAGGGGAAGCAGTGGGCCAAGTCCCCCTCTAATAATGCATAATCTGTATAATCTCCCTAAAGCTGGAGTCCTTGGGGTATGGAGAGACATCCCCTTCATCGAGGTCAGTGTCCAGTGTAAATGATTCTGTCTAGAAATAGGGTACCCCTTTTACACTGACACTTCCTGGGAACCTCAAGGGAGTCATCTAAGGATCCAGAAGTGTCCCTGGAGACTTGATAAAGGATCACAAAAATATAAAACAAAACAGACAATGTAAAAAAACAAAAAAACAAAGAGAAGTGAGAAGGTTCACTACAAACTTTAATGATAAGCGCTTTCATCTGTTAAAAACAAATGAACTTCATCAGATGATAATTTCAAAATGGCTTTACCTTAAATACAGTTTATCAAATCACCTAAACTAAAGTAATTGATTAATTAGTACTCATTACCAGCCAAGCACTAGTCAACCAACAGTTCATTTAGTGAATATAATTATATCATAAATATATTTTAATTATATGGTCATGACTCATGGATCAAATTCGGATTGATCCAAGGGGAGGTCCTATAGGACTTTATTTGGAAAGGAAGGAGTTGCTATGGCAACTTAGACTAAATGCATGTTCTTGGGCAGGTTTGAACAAACTTAGTTCAATTTTTGTTTGCTAAAATTAAGAGCCTTAGAAAGATAGGAATACTTAATTTGAAATAGAACATTTTTTCTGTGGAGTGTTCATCAAAGTCTTCTCTTATTTTATTTATAAATTACTGTCATTTATTTTTCAACTAAGGTAGGCTTGTGTTTTGACCTACTTTCTCTAACAATGTGTTAAGTTTTAAATGTACAATATGTTTTATTACTTTACATATATATATATATATATATATATATATATATATATATTTTTTTTTTTTTTTTTTTTTTTTTTTTACTTTTCACACTTTTTTATTTTATAAGATGCAAAGGAAGCTTTAGAATTTTAGCAAAGGAGTTTACATTATTATATTCACTTAATGAACTGTTGGTTGACTGGTGCTTAGCTGGTAATGAGTACTAATATGTTCATAGGTGTGTACTGGGCTAATGGCCCTGGAGCCTTGACAAGCCTAGCGCATAGGATTACCCTGGCATCGTGCCACTCGTCCTTAGTTCCTAGTGCCTCTGTCGAGTAGAGCCACTGGAGTGATCTCTGGGATGAATTTGATCTCTGGGATAAATTTTCTATTTCCCATCCACTCATAAAGGTTTCCCTTGAAGAAGGCCAGTGAGGTGCTCTGCTTGACATGTATGGGAAGTCTGTTCCACAGCATGGGCAGT
This sequence comes from Protopterus annectens, assembly GCF_019279795.1. Classification (NCBI taxonomy): domain Eukaryota; kingdom Metazoa; phylum Chordata; order Ceratodontiformes; family Protopteridae; genus Protopterus; species Protopterus annectens. Next base: position 613,723,855 of record NC_056747.1, read on the forward strand.
CTCTGGGTTATGAACCTGTCCCTCCAGCATGTTCTGTTGATTGTGGTAATGAGGTTGAGGTCTGTGCAACGTGTGGTGCAGAGGGATTAGGATTTCTTTAGATGTAGCATTTCTAACAGAGCTGGGTCAGACATGGCTCTAAGTCAAGCAGAGATCGCCTCTAAGTAGGCGATATGAGACAGAGAATAGTTGGAGTTTTTTGAATCTGTCCATATAGGACAAGTGTTTAAGGCCTAGGATCCCCTTTGTGAGGTACTTTTGTGTCCTCTCCAGTTGTTGCAGGTGTCTAGTGAGGTAAATGCCAAATGGGGCAATGTACTCGATGACTGGCCTAATGAGGGAAGAGTAGAGGGAGACAATGACCTCTTTCTTCCTGGATGTAAAACCTAGAAGGACTTTCTGACCACAGTGACAATGTGGTGGTCAAAACAGAGGTTGCTGTCAACCTGTATTCTTAGATCTCTTATAACGCCTTCTGTGTTCAGTGGACTACCACCAATGTGGTAATTCAAGGGAACCGGGTTTTTCCCAAGGGGGATGATGAGATTTTTTTGGCATTGAGCTTAAGGCCATGGTTCTGACACCAGTCGTTGGTCTCAGTGAGGCCTTTCTGTAGGATGTCAGTATCACTTGGCGAGTTAATAATAGCTCCCAACTTGCAATCGTCTGCAAACTTTGTCAGCCAGAGTCCCTTCATGTTGGCCTGGACTTCAGACAAGTAGATACCAAACAGGAGAGAACTCAGGACCGAACCCTGTGGGACTCCACTTGTGACTGGTTGACAGTCTGACTTGGAGTCAGCTACTTTCACACTGTGGGTTTTATCTGTGAGCCAGTTTGCAACCCACCTAGTGATATAGGGGTTGATGCCTAGCTTAGTGAGTTTTTCTATGATTCCTGAGAGGGGAATGGTATTAAAGGCCTTGGCCATATCAAGGTAGGCTGTATGAACCACCTTGCCTTCATCCACAGCTCTGGTGACTGACTCAAAGAAGTCGACCAAGTTGAACAGGCATGATCTACCCTTCACAAAACCAAACTGTGTAGGATCCAAAGTTTGGAGATTCCCTATATCTTTGTTTATTAGGTCCAAGATGCATTCCATAGCTTTGCATATCAGACTCATCAGGCTAATGGGGTGATAGTTCCCAGGGTCTGTAGTTGCTCCTCCCTTGTGGAGAGGGATGACTGTAGCAGTGCGCCATTCAGTAGGGACAAAGCCTGAGGTGAGGCTGTGACTGAACAGGACACACAGGTGAGGTGCCAGTTCACTCTGTAGTTCATGTAGAACACAGCCGGGGATATTTTCAGGTTCCATAGAAGCTGTATTCTTGGCCTTGGACAGTGCTGTTTAAACCTGTGCAGCAGTTATACTGGGTGCCTGGCAATCTACTGGTATTGTGATTGGTCTTTTGGGAGGGGGGCAAAGTTGGCAGTGAATCTGTCGGCCAGTATATTGGCAATATCTGTTGGCTCAGTATAGGAGGTACCACTGTGCAATAGCTCAGAGTAAATCTGGGTATTGCCGTGGAGATTCTTTCCATAACTACAGAAGGCCTTGTGGTTGTCTTTACTATCTGCTGCAATTCTATTTTCATAGTTAGCTTTAGAGGATTTGATTGAGGGATCTCAACTTTTTGTTGAGGCTGATAAGGGAGTTTTTCCAGTCTTGGGACTTCCCCTTATTCTGCATCAGTTTCCTCCTTCTCTTGTAGAGTTTGGTTATGGCACGGGACCACCAGATTGGCTTCCTTTTTTTTGAGGAGAGCATCTTGGTTCTATTGGGTATGGTGAGATCCAAGCAATTGTGTACGTGTTCGTACACTGCATTGGTGTATGATTTGGCAGTCATGCAACTATTCTCCATTTGCATGGGTGATGTGAAGTTAGCCACATCTATTTTAGGAGCCCAAAGTTAGTTTTGGAGAAGTTTTTCATGGTGGTTACCTTTGCGGGGGGGGGGGGGGGTCAAATTGATTAGTTTGTGGTTGGATCTAACCAGGGAGGAGTTGACTATTGGTGCAGAGCAATGGTTGCCCATGTTAGTAATAACCAGGTCAAGGATGTTGCCTCTAGTGGGGGCAAGAATGAGCTGGTTTGGGGCACTGGAATTAATGAATTCCAGAAAGCGCTGGGCAAGTGCATTGGTACACGAGTAGTTTTCCCAGTTAATGTAGGAGTAGTTGAAGTTGCCCAGTATGAGAGTGTTAGGTTAGACCCTAATATTCTCCAGGGTGCTTAGGAACATGGAGTGTGAGTCTTGGGACATTGTTGGGGACCTATAGCAGGCTACGACCTGAATCGCTGTCTTATCCAATGTTAGCTGCACCTGAAGAATTTCAGATGTGTTAAGTTGGGCTATCAGTCTGGAGGTGTGTGCATCCTTTATGAATATGGAAACACCACTGCCTTTGGAGCTTTGGTCCAAGTTCTGGGGCCAAAAGGTGTGGAATGAATTATAGCCTGGTAGTGCAGGGGTGCTTTTAGCTGCCTTGAACCAGGTCTCTGTTACAGCACAAATGTTGATGTTCTCCACTTTAAGGAGTGCTTCGAGCAAGTGCATTTTAAGATTTAGACTTGTAGCATTGAGCAGTATGACCCTCAGATTGCATTTGCTTGTAGCTGTTATGGTGGTAATTTGGTCTTTGGAACACTGCCTAAAAAGGCACTATAGGGGTGGTAAGAGCCTTGGCCACTATCCAGAAGCCCATGTAGGCCATCTCTGGCAAAGCATCGAGGTCTGTCAGTCATGTCATCCCAGGCAGACAGATACTGGATCCCCTTAGAATGACACCAGAAACTTAGCCAATTGCTGAAATCAGTAATTTTCTGCTTGTACTGGTGTATCATTCTGGGTGATGGTAGGATGCTGCTCAGGGCTAGGGTCATACCCGCCTGAGCTACATAATCCGAGAGCTCCTCCACGTCTCTTTTCATGTAGTTCAGGGAGGTACGTCTTAGGTCATTCACATCCACATGTACCTGTTGTTGAGGAATCTGAGTGCGTGCATTATGTGGCTGTGCATTATTACTTTAATTTAGGTGATTTGATAAACTGTATTTAAGGTAAAGCCATTCTGAAATTATCATCTGATGAAGTCCATTTGTTTTTAACGGACAAAAGCGCTTATCATTAAAGTTTATAGTGAACCTTCTCACTTTTTTTTTTGGATTTTTGTTTTTTTACATTACTTGATAAAGGATGATTTTGAGGCATTCAGAACTGGGCTGTCCTTGGGACCAAAGATGTGGGCACAATGACTCAGGCAGACTGATGCCTGAGCTTGGAGCCAAAAACTGAGTGACCAACTCCTTCATGCATTGATGGATGAATGACAATCCCCTCAAAGAATCTAAATGCTGAAGCTGACCCGAGAAGTAACAAGGCTACACCTATCAGAATCATCAGTTTTTAAAGAGGAGTCAGCAGAAGGAATAGAGTGGTATGCCCCTGACTCAAAGAACTGTCAGCTCCAGGATCAAGATCAGAGATGACATATCCAGTAATGAGGAACCCTGCTGCAGAATCAAGATCAGAGATGACATATCCAGTAATGAGGAACCCAATACCAAAAAACAGACCTAAACAACTCAGCACAACAGTTGGCACTGAAACCTCAGGTTTAGCTGCTCTGTACCAAGAATCAGTCAGATCCAAAGGCTTTGGAGTAGTGCGTGCTAGATGCATGTATGGTGTCAACTGATTGGGGTCCATAGACACCAATGAGGATGATCCAGGACAGATTTCAACTCAGAGACCGCTAATTCCAAAATGGGAGACTTGGGAAACAGTGACAGAGACAAAAGTTGGTGAGCTGACCCTATTCACTTTAGAGGGGGATGGGACAACACCCATGTCTATCTGAGCCTTGATAAATTCTCTCATCATTTGATCCCAAACAATGTCGATTGGTAGACCTAAGGGAGGAAACTGAGTGTGACCTCTAGCCCAGGATCCTAGAGAGCTCTCTCTCGGAGGATCTTCTGCTCATACAAGTGTCTTTGCGGGGAGACATACTGGATAGTCTCTGTGTTAATAAGGTCTAAGAATAGCCTAATTCAATCAACTTGGAGCTAAAAGTATAGATGGAGGAGATGGTTTAGCAAATTTTGGGGAAGGAGAAGGTGATTGAGGATTCTCTTCCTCTTTGTCTTTTCTTTGACTTTTTTCTTTTTCTCTGTTTTTGTGTTTCTCTATTGGTCTCTCCTGCTCCTTGTCCTATTGTTTTTCTGACAGGACATGTCAGCCAAGTTTCCCAGTGTGACAGGGAGAAGGCCTTTCAAAATTAGTTTGTTTTCCTGTGCAGAAGGGATCTGAGTCCAACAGACTTTTAGATCACATACCAAGCTTGCAGGTGTTCTGACCCTATGCACACAACACAAAACATGTGTCCTGGGGCAAGTTTTTGTATTCATACTTTGTTTGTGAAATCCCATGGTTTTCGCTATGATTAGTGAAATTATGTAATTTTAAGTGAATATATAAAACAATTATAAATTATTCAGAAAGGAAGAAATAAGTATCTTGGTTAGAACATAGAAGATAAGAGAGAGAAAAGCACAGTTGTGTGAGCTACACTTGCCCACAACAATAGATGTTTGAATTCCTCACTGCTGCAGTAGTCTATAGGCTGTGTCTTGTCCAAGACACAGCAACTAGCCAGCTTTCAAAAACTCTGGATCTCTCCTGCAGATACACTCTGACTGCTAACTGGTCAGCCTTGAAGAGGGAAAAATCAGCAGTCAGAGTGGAAAATCTTCAGAATTTTCTTACCTACAAGATGAGAATTAGCGTACTCATCCTGAACTAACCAAAAAAATGAATATCCCAATACGTCACTAGGGCGGATGGTGGGTGGGAGCAGCTACTGCAGCAGTGAGAAATTCAAACATCTACTATTATGGGTAAGTGTAACTTACACATCTGTACTATGTTCAACATTCCCACTGCTACAGTAGCCTATGGGTAGAATACCATAGTTTATCCAACCTTGAAGAATACAGATCCAGGAACCCCTGGGTAATGATCCTAGCAAAGTCAGTTCTGGATCTAAACAAGGAATCCAGTATGCAATTCCTTGTAAAGGTATACATAGAGGACCACATACCTCTCTCTCTCTCTCTCTCTAGAAAGCTTCTAGAGTCTACCTTTTTCCCAGTATGTCATCAAAGAAGACAAGGTCCATGGAGAGTGTGTCTTAATACTGCATGGACATGGCTTATCGTGGTGGGTATAGCAAAGGCAACAGGCATGGACAACCAACTGGAAATCTTCTGTTTTACACAATTTGACCTTTCTTAATACCAGCATAAGAAATAAACAGTGGATTGGCTTTTCTGAAGGATTTGGTTCTGTCAAGTCAGTACCTGAGCTGACTATACATCTCCAGAGTATCTGAAATCCTCTCTCTATGGCCCTGAGGAACAGAACAGAATACTGGGAGACTGATGGCCTGATTCAAAGAAACAACTTTGAGAGTGAGTGAGGGATTTGCTCTTGCAAATACTCTTATCATAAATGCAGACCAGACAAGGTTTACCTACAAGAGCTCTAGCAACTTAGATAAGGATCTTGCAGATGTCAGTGCAAACAGAAGAACATCCATGAAATGAATCTTAAATCTGCATGATGTGCAGGTTCAGACAGAGGTGTAGTTAACTCTTCCAGCAGAAAGTTAAGATCCCAGGAAGCAGCAACCTGTTTGCAAGGTAATCTCATGTGAAACACTTCTATCAGAAACTGTTTTACTAAGAAAACATTGAAAAAAGAGAAGGACCTATGGGCAGACATACTGAATTGGCCACAAGATGTACCTTAACAAAGGAGTATTAAAGCCAGAGGTTATGAACTCATCCCAATATTTGAGCACCAGTGCTACAATCCCAGACAGAGCACTGTTATTGGTTAGGCACTAACTAGAAGCGTCATCCCAATGTCAAAATAAGACTTTCTAGTAGCAGAATTTAGTGCCTCCCTTAGTACCTGCTGCACATCCTTAAAAAAACATAAAAGAGGCAAATAATTATAATGTAATAGGTTGAGATGAGACAAATTCCTCTTGTCAGTATAAGTAGATCCATATAGTGAGCAAACTTGTGTTAATTGCCTTTGGCCAATTCTATAAAAGGGAGAATCAATATTGCCTGGACAGTAAGGGATTCATCACAAAAAAAATTTTTTTTGGAGAGTCCTAATTATTCAGAGATGCCCTGGATATCAGTGTAAGGGTGAAGCGCATAAAGAAAATAAATTATCTTGTAAGTGAATAAACAAAGATATACATTGTCTGTTTTGAAAGGAGACAAACATCTGTTTGAGGTGTTGCCCAGAACTGGATCAATACCTTAAAGACCTTCTCTCATATTGACCATATTCGTGAGGGTCTGTCCTAGATCTGTACAGTTTGTCGGCCAGTATTTTGCTGTCACAGAAAGTAATGTGCTTGAAGGGTTAAGAAATGCTGAAGAGCCAGCTCCCTAGCACTCATAGCCATCCTGAATAGGAGGTAAGGTATTGTTCCCCCCATCTTGTTGATGTGCTACACCACTGAAGTTTGTACAACTACTTAAAAATGATATGCTCTTGTCTGTCTGAGAAACATATAGGCCTTGGATCTTACCCTCATGGTAACTGCCCTCCAAAGAAACTCTTGAGATGTCTTGAGATACGGAATGACTTGGAGAATGAGGAAAATAGGAGACACTTGTATTAGCCTATATTAGAGGTTCCCACCAGTGCAGTTCCATTGTATCAAGTCCACGATAGGTACTGTAAATAGATTTGCTATGTGACCCAGACACTGAAGTTCAGAAATCTTATAGGTCCCCTGGTACCATAAAGCTTCTCTGGATAATAAAAAATAATATTCTTTATAGGGTTGATATACAGAATATTGGAACTTCCCCAAAGAGAAACAGGGAGGAATATATAAATCTGGACTCTGAGAAGAAATACAAGCCTTTGAAAAGTTGGTACTAGTTCAATGACTCCTCAGGTAAGGAAAGCAGAAGAACCTAAGAAAAAATTCTGTCTGGTTTGGAAGGTGGGGGAGGAACTCCCTGCTAAAGGAGCTTTTTGTATCCAGTGCCAACTGTTCTCCTCCGGAATCATAACTCCCATGAGTCTGTAACAATCAATTGCCAAAGGGAAATAAATAGAGAGCCAGCTGATGAGATAGGTTTTAAGACATAATGGCAGGAGGTAAGCCCCAAAAAAGAAGCCATATAAGCCTAGTCAGCTTGAAGCTGTAACTGATCCCTTTATTAGAAAGAAGCCAGATTGTTATTGTTCCTGTCCTGATATCTCCATTTGTTTCTTAGGCATGCAAGAGGACTTGATAATGCAGCCAGGTATGCATATTCAAACAAACCAGAAGCAGTGTCCTAGACACAGCCTTTGCACAATTATACAAAACTGCTAGAGACATGTCAAAAATCTGTCACCAAACTTTTGACTCTAATGGGTACGTCTTGGAAGAAAAAGTATTCTCTCACCCATCTGTTTTATGGGGACTGTAGATTATGAATCTGGGTTGAAATGGGCAGCGTAATGTATATACCCTGTAAAGCCAGCAATGGAGGAGGAGGCATAGAATGCAGCAAATCCAGTCACAAAACATTAGGAAAAAAATGTCCTGAATGTAGTGGTAACCTCCAAAATTTCCCTAAAAGATACCTCATTCATCTTGGCAATATGAGAAATGAAAACACCTCTCAAGGTGGACGTGAGGATTCATTTTCCTTTGTATGAGAGAACTGGTCAAAAGAATTTGTAGGAACTGAATCCATATGTCTAAGTCAGATTCATCTGGAAAACTTTTATAGGTATCATCTGTGACCAACTAGAAGTGGAGTCTTCCCTGGATACATCTAGTAGCATCCGCTACAAACTCCATGTCTCAGTAAAGATGGTTCTCCCATGCCTGGACTCGGACACAGTTGAAAAGGACGTGACTGACCCTTGGTTCATGGTTGCTTGAAGAACTACATCAGAGAAAGCCAGAAAAGTAAGTGAATAAATGGTCTGAGTAGCAACAAATGATCAGTGCAGGTGCACCCAGTATCAGCTGAGGCACAGATTTAGCCAAGTAGACATCAAGGACTCTCAGGTAAGTTATGTTTTCCTTCTAGCAACTGTGGAAGTTGGACCAGCAAAAGCAGCGTTAGTATCCTTGAAGTTACTGAGGAGGAAGCATTGCTCAGAAGATTAAGTTGTCCAAAGTTTATAAGAGCAGCACACTTTCAATTACCCCTAAAAATGAAGTCGTCAAAACACTGTAATGCCCAAGCAATACACTCAAATTCTGTTAGGAACCTTTTAGGATTAAAATTAGGCCAAAAGAAATAAAAGTACAGTTGTGTACACTTACCATAAATGTAGATGTTCGAGTGTATTCACTGTTGCGGTCATCACATTTGGGTTATCTGCCTGCAGGTAGCCCTCAGCCGGCCTGAATACCAGAGCCTTGGGATTTCTGCGTCGGATGCTGTCGCTTCTTCCATGACATCAGGTCGTCGGGTATAAAACATGCAGCCAACGCCATTACATCAGTCTTTCTTGCCCCCGATGTTTGGTGCTCCCACAATAGGAAGCAATTACATGATATGGAACACCCCCAGCAAAAAGTAAATACACATGATATAAAGTATGGCAAACAAAAAAGATAGGTAAAAGTAAAGAGTAGTCAGGGGGCTGGAGGGAGGGTAACCAGGACTGCAACAGTGAATACACAACATCTATATTTATGGTAAGTGTACACAACTGTATTATGCTCTTCGTGTTTCACTGTTACAGCCATCACATTTGGGTTGATTCCCAAAGCTAAGGAAGGGTTGTGGCAGTTAAGGAGCATTAGGGCTAGCAATGAGGCCCTGTAAGACTGCTGTGGCAAATCCAGCTCTGGATTTAGAAAAGATAGGCAAGTGGTAATGCTTGGTGAAAGTATGTACAGAGCTCCAGGTTGCAGCTTCCAGGATGTCCCTGGTAGGGATTATTCTGAGAAAAGCAGTAGAGGTAGATGCAGCCCTGGTGGAATGTGTTCTTATCCCCTGTGGGGTAGGTTTTCCATGGTGCTTGTAGCAGAAATGGATGCAATGTGCTATCCATTTGGAAATGGTTTGTTTTGAAGTGGCCTTCCCCTCTGCCCCTGCAGCAAAGCTAACTAGCAGCTGGTCAGATTTTCTGAGAGGCTTAGTCCTGTCCAGATAGAATCTAAGCTGTCTGTGCACATCCAGGGAATGCAATATCCTTTCCCCTTTATTCTGGGGATTAGGGAAAATGTTAGGCAAATGAATTGACTGGTTCAGAGCCACACTTGATACCACCTTGGGCATAAATGATGGATTAGTCCTGAGGGAAACCCTGTCCGCATGGAAGATAATAAAGGGTTCCACTGCCATAAGGGCCTGCAGTTCAGACACTCTTCTTGCAGAAGTGATGGCTAGAAGTAAAGCTGTTTTCCAAGAAAGCAATTTCAACTCTGCTGTAGCAGCTGGCTCAAAGGGGGGAAGAGTAAGTTTCTCCAACACAAAGTTTAGGACCCAGGCTGGAGTGGGAGCTCTCCTGGAGGGGTCTTAAATTTTTGGCCCCTCTAAGGAATTGTTTTAGCAGTGGATGAGAGAAGATGGGTGGATCAGTATTGTAATGTGCTGATATGGCTGAGGCATGAACATACCTCTCAACCTGGAAACATCAAAAATCTAAACAAGGCCCATGAAAAATAGGTACAAATCTGTACGCTGATTAACATCTACTTTGCATACATAATTATGTAACCACACCCACTCCAATGGAATCGTGGGATACCAATTTTCGAACGCAAACTGAAGAACAGGCAACCAAAACATGGCACCAGAGTCCCCCTGCAGCCATTCCAATGTCCCGTTACCTGGCTATTTCGCCCCATTTACCATAAACACTAATGTATGCATACTGCTTTACTTCTACAATGATTTGGATTTTATTTTTACATTTTACAGCACAACAATGCAGAAACACTAAAAGACATCATCTGTTAAACAAAGCAATACTGTTACTGTCTCACAATGAAAATAGGCTTGACATTAAAACTTCTTTGCCCTTGAAACTCACATTCATTAAACAGCATTGAAACCCACACCACATCCAAAGAAAATGCATCTGGCCAGTGGTGGATAAAGATTACCTTTGGGCTGTTTTCAAATCATTGGCCCCTTGCACACAAAACAAGAAACATACATGTGTTCTTTTCTTTATACACCTTCCTGACTTTATTAAATTATATTCCTTGTATAATACAACACACGTTAGAGCACATTTTAAATTTATTGTTTGAACATTTTACCAGTAATCTGTACTGTAGGCAATGAAACAAAAACACATGAACCAATAATGACAAAACTGCCCAATTCAGAACTTTTCCATCATAAAAGTCTGCATCCACACCCACACTACCAATAGAATGACAGTAGTGTAAGCCATGGGCATCTTGCACAGCGTCTCGCACTTCTTTTCAATTTCATTTTTTTTGGGGGGAGGGGGGGACAAAAGGTCAAAAACCAGGGACACATTTTAAACATTGCTTGTATAATTTTGTAAAGTCGCTAGAATAAAATGTTTTACCATCATGCATTTCACTGGCAGGTTTTGAACCCAGGACTCTATGCACTACAGTCAGAACAACATACCATTATGCCAAATCAGCAGCTGCCTGAAAAATAGGAAGACTGAAACTTACTATCCATCATTTAGTGAATTCATTTCTCACTTCTCAACATAGCTCTTAACCTCAACACAAAAAACATGGACAAACAACAAAGCCAATAATGGGGGAATACAAATTCAGTTCTCATTTCTCACTCACCATATCTCTGTACTGTTAGCACAAAACAATAATGGGGGAATGCAAACTGTGTGCTCACCTCTTATCATAGCTCTAAACTCTTAGCACAAAAGAAATGTTCTTACTTCTCATCATAGCTCTCTCAACTCTTAGTACAAAAAAAATATGGACAAAGCTCAGAGCATAACTTTCAACTGTTAGCACACATTCACTATAGCATTGTGTCAGTATTATTCTACACTTGTCCTAGGAGTCTTGCAGTTTTAAACATCCTCTTATCATGGCTCACTGTTAGTGGAGGCCTAAGAGGAAAATATCTGCTTACAGCAAAAAGCAACAGACAAATCTCAATTATTTAAAAAAAAAAATGAAGAGAAAAAGATATAATAGACATGATTACAAAAAATGCAGTAGACAGTCATTAAAAGATGACCAAACGTGGACGCTAGATGATTAGGCAAAGTAATATGTGAAGAGTACACAAAAATACACAGACTATATGAATGAAAGAAATGCTAGAACTGAGTAATTGTAAAAGACCAAAATAACATAAAACAAAAAGTGAAAATAAAGTAAATGTAAGACATTTGTTTTTGGACAGATAGAGGACAGGATCATTTACACAGTTCAGGACTTAGAACATTAAATTTTATGCTTTTATGGAGAATTTGGAGATACACAGACTACACATTTTTTATATGTCAAGGTGTGCCTCTCCTTTTCCGCGTGGTGGACTATCACAAGGAAACAACAAGCTCTAGAAGTATAGCCAATCTGGGTTAACAAGCTGTAAATAAAAAAAAATAAAAAAAACCTGAACAATGCAATTACTAATTGAGTATTTATTCCAGACATCACATCCATTACTTTCGTCTGCTGTATGTACCACTTCACACTGTTACATCCACAGCCTAAAGTGTACACTGACTCACAGAGTAGTTCCCGTTCCTCCTCTATTGTTGCTGCCTTTAATAACTCTGCCCTGAGTAGTTCCCGGCTTAATCCCTGCTCAGAAACCCTGCCTGCTCGGTGAACTGCTGTTTCAGCGCTGTTTTAGCAGTTCCCCATTCCCGCCAGCTTGCAATTCAATTCAGCCAGCTGGAAATGATAATGTGAGCTCCTTGAGCTCAATTCCGACTGGCTGGTAGCCTGACGGAGCTGACGTCATTGCGCTCATGATGACGTCAGCTCCGACAGAGCGAAAATTTAAAAAAAGCAAAAAAAAAAAATCGGAAATGAAGGGTGTCACTCAGGAATCGTGGCACCCCTTCATTTGGACCCCAAAACTCGGTAAAAAACAAGTAATTAGGAACGGTTGGGAGGTCTGGGCATGAATCTTAATTGACGAGAAAAATAGGCCCTTGTGGAGCATTTCTGTTAAATAATCTAGAATATGAGGTAAGCTAGGCACCGTTGTGCCTACCCCTTGAGACTGGCTCCAGGAACAGTATCTTTTCCATTTTTCTGAATAGGATTTTCTAATACTAGGCCTCCTTGCCTCAAGAATGATATCCAGCACCTGCTTACGGAGGGTTACTAGAGGTGAGCTCAGGGGATTAGCCAGGCTGCAAGGTTCAGGGCTTGAAGCTGAGGGTGCAGAATCTGGCCCGCCTGCTGGGACAGCAGGGAAGGAGTCTGAGGCAGGTGCCATGGTTGTAGCATTGTCACACTGTGCAAAAGGGGGTACCAGTGCTGGCGTGGCCAGTCCGGTGCAATCAGAATTGTCCTTAGCTTGTCCTGTTTGATCTTTAGCAGGACCTTCGAGAAGAGAAGCAGAGGGGGGAAGGCATAAACTGAGAGGCTTCCCCAGGTAAAGGACAGGGCATCCACTTTCCAAGCTTGACAGTGGGGAGTTCTGATGCAGTACTTTTTCAATTAGTGGTTCTGAGGTGATGTAAACAGGTCTACCTCTGGAGTCCCCCATTTGTTCCGCAAGAGCTTGAATATTTTGGGTTCCAGTTTCCATTCGTGTGGGTCCATGAGATTTCTGCTCAAGTCGTCTGCCTGTGAATTTAGTTTGCCTGGCAGGAATTGAGCTTGTAGGTTCACTTGGCTGCTCAAGGCTATGTTCCACACAGCCATGGCTTGTCTGCAGAGTGGTTAGGAATGGGTTCTCCCCTGCTTGTTTATGTACCGCATAACTGTGGTGTTGTCTGTCTTTATCAATAGTTGTCCTGGAAGAATAAGGTCTTTGAAGGCTGTCAGAGCATTCTGTACAGTTAACATTTCTTTTTGATTGATATGCAGGTGCAGCTGTACCGGGTTCCATTTGCCCTGAATGTACTGCCCTGCCATGTGAGCCCCCCACGCATAGTTTGATGAGTCTGTTATTAGGGTTTGGGCGGCAGTGGGTAGAGTGAAAGGGAGTCCATTGTTGTGGTTGCAGGCCTCTGCCCACCAAAGGAACTCTGCCCTTAGGCAAGGGATGTGTTTCCAGGTCCTGAGAATGCTGACACCATAGACTTTTTAGATACCATTGAAGTTTCCTCATATGCAGTCTTGTATATGGAGTTAACAGAATGCAAGATGCCATGAAGCCCAGGGCTTGTAGGATTTTCCTTGCAGATAGCTGGGTTTTTGTGGCCAGCAGGTTGAAGTAGGTTGTCAAATAAACTTGTTTCTCTGGAGTGAGGAATACCATCTGGGAAGTTGTGTTCAAGCTTGCTCCCAGGAATATAATCTGTTGGCAGGGTACTAGGTGTGATTTCTTTTCATTGATGGTGTACCCCAGTGAAGTTAGAAGTCTCTTTACAAATGCCAGCTGTTGTAATAGCAAGTCCTGACTCTCTGCCTGAATCAGGCAATCGTCCAAATATGGGAAAATCTGAATATTTCTCTGCCTGCAAAATGCAATGGCTGGAGATAGGCACTTTGTGAATACCCTGGGCGCAGTAGATTAGCCAAAGGGGAAGTGCAGAGACCTGATAGTGCATGGAGCCTGCCCTGAAGCGTAGGTATTTCCTGCAAGACTCCCTTATTGGGATGTGCAAATAAGCTTCTTTTAAGTCTAGGGTTGCCAGCCAGGCATCCTTGGCTAGCATAGGCAGAAGCTGTTGAAGAGTTAGCATTCTGAATTTTGGAACCACCAGAAAGATGTTGAGGATAGACAAGTCCAGGATAGGATGCCAGGAGTTTTCTTTTCTGGGAACGAGGAACAGTCTTGAATAGAAACCTTGCCCCCTTTGTTCTGGTGGGACAGGTTGAATAGCCTTGATGCTGAGGAGAGAGAGAACTTGTTTTTGGGCCTCCGCCTAATGGTTTGGGAGAGGTCTGGCCATCCACTTGTGGATGGGAGAGTGTGGAAGTGGAATCTGTATCCTAAGGAAACTATGTTTAAAACCCATTTGTCTTGGGTAATGAATTCCCAGTTTTTTGCATGCAGGGCGAGCTTTCCTCCTAAAGGTGCAAGTAGTTGAGCAAGGCTTGGAAGAGTTAAGGATAAGTCATTGTGCAATTTTTCCATAGGGGGGTGGTTTACTACTCCCTGCTTTGAAAGTGGGAGCCCCCCACTGCTTAGATCTGTGCATAGCATGAGACTGAAGTCTTGGTAGTCTGCTGCTCCTGGGTTTGGACTGAGAAGGTCTGGAAGGGACTGAAAAGGTCCAGTTCTTTGAAGGCCAGTGCCTACTGAATCTAGGTGCCTGTACTTGTAAGAAATATGTAACAGTTTGCATAGACTTAGCGTTTTCCTCCATTCTTTTGAGGACTTCTTCCACTTTGTTACCAAAAAGGCGGTCTTGGTTTAAGGGTGCATCCAGTAATTTAGCCTTCACATGATCTGGCAAGTTTTGTTCCTTAAGCCAAGCATGCCTTCTAAGTACAGACCCAGTGACAGCAGCCCTGCAAGATGCTTATAAAGCATCAAAACCACATTGCAAAGTATGTTTACTATCTTGGTCAGCAGAATGCATTAACTCTTGTAAATCTTTGAGTTCAGCACCATCAGGAATCAACATCATTTTCTGTTTAAGCAGTCCCATAATATGTTGCTGATACTTTAACATAAGAAACTGGCAATTTAAAGCCCTAATGGCCAGAGTATTAGAGGTATATACCTTCTTACCCCATCAGTCTAAAGCCCTAGAATCCCTATCAGAAGGGGTAGGATTCTTGGCAGTAGTAGCCTTAATGCTTTTAGGTCCTTAATAAATGGTCTCTGGATCTGCAGTAGGATTCTTGAAGAGGAATTTGTGAGAGTCAGGTACTCTATAGTACCGGTCAGTTTTCCTGGGAGCTTGGAGGCAAAGTGTCTAGGGTAAGGCTGGATTCCAGGAAAACATCATCTACAATCTCCAGAACAGGAGGGATAGCTACAGGCCTGGCTGAGGCAGGTTTAAGAATTCCCTAAGTCTCTTTTTGGACTGTGAACAGTCCTGCCTTTCCCTGCAGAAATTTTCCCTAAGGGTATGCAAGGTTTCACCAAAAGAAAAATCTTGTGGAGGGGAAGCAGAGGGAGTGGAATCCTCTGCATCAGAATCCTCATAAGTAGGTAAGGATAAATCTTGGTAGTCAGAAGGAATAGAGATATCAGATTCCTGATCAGAACGAAAATCAGTTCTAGGTCTCTTAGAGGGGGAGGGATGGCTTCCCCTAATTAAGGTAATAAGGTCTTCAGACATTCTAATAATTTGTTTTTGAAGCATGAGTGTCTGAGAATGTGCTTTGGTCATCAGTTTTCTAGGCGTAGTGCGAACTTTAGGCCTGAGGAATTTGGTATTTTTAGCTTGAAACGAAGTCATCGGTTTAATATGAAAATCTGTAGGCCTGAATACACCCTCAGAAGCCAGTGCCTGCACAGCGGCTCCGGACCCATCCAAGGTAGAGACATCCGCAGGTTCCATAGTCAAAGAAACATCTCGCAGCATACCAGACTCCGAATGGGTCTCAGCAGAGGACTGTGAATCTGTAGAAGTGGGTATCAGGCTGCGAAAGCACCTCACTGAGTACCGGCAGACTGGCGACTAGCTTAATGGAAGTGTTGTCAGCAGTTTTGGACCTATGCGATCTGTCTCTGTCTTTATCCTTACGTTTTTTCGGAAGATCAGTAGTCGAATGGCTTAATGAAGCCATTTCGGAGTACGGAGATCGAGAACGAAAGTATTTAGCTACAAAAATAGCCCAAAGACTAATAGTTTGGGCATTGAACAAGGCACAAAACCGACAGCAAGGGACGTCGTGGTCTGGGCCTAAACAGGTGATGAAGTAAGAATGAAAATCTCTATGAGGTATTTGCTTTCCACAGGTAAAACAATTATTAATTTTTTCTGACATTGGTTAAAGCAAGAAAAAAGGATCCCCAACAGGGTACTTATCTTTTTGAAGACTTCAGGTCTGAAACTCCAAAATGAAAATTTCAGGAGTCGGCCGACCGGCACTTGCGAACTGCTTCTGCTTTGGGTACCGCACGGCAAGAAGGACTGATGTAATGGCATCGGCTGCATGTTTTATACCCCAGATGACCTGACGTCATGGAAGAAGCGACAGCATCCGACGCAGAAATCCCAAGACTCTGGTATTCAGGCTGGCTGAGGGCTACCTGCAGGCAGATAACCCAAATGTGATGATTGCAGCAGTGAAACATGAAGAACATCTGCAGGTAAGATGTCACTGTGTGAACACTCACAACACATGCCCAGTAAATACATATATATAGTATGCTAAAATCCTGTCAAGATCCCTTCTAAGTACATTTAGATTTACAGAATAAACAGCAAGCAAGTTGTCACTTAGTGTACACAAGCAGTACATATCCCATACATGTAAGAAGCATATAATGAATCATGTTAGAACCCCTTACAAGTAAAACTTGTCTAAGAGGAATAAATGGCAGGTAATTTGTCACTGTGTCCACACTTACCACACATACCCAGTAAATGCAAAAACTGTACATTAAAATCCCATCAGCATCACTTATAAGTAAAACTAGGCTGACGGAACAAATGGCAGGTAAGTTGTCACACATGACTGAGCTCGTGGAATATGTGTCCCAGGCTTAGTTTCTGGTGTCATTTCAATGGGATCCAGTACCTGACAGCCTTGGAGGAAATGACAGACAGACCACAATGCTTTGCCAGAGATGGCCTTCATCTGTCTACCCTGGGCTTCAGGCTTTTAGCAAAGGCTCTTGCCTCCCTCCCCATAGTGCCTTTTTAGGCAAAGTTATGAGGACAAAATTATCAGCATGAAAAATTCTAAACGAAATTTAAAGGGCATGCTGCTAAACTCTAGGAGTCGTAACATGAAATTGCACTCATTGCAAGCATTCCTCACACTGGAAGATGCTGACATTTGTGCAGTCAGTGAAACCTGGTTCAAAGCTGCAGAGAGCACCCCAGCCTTACCAGGTTACTTGTCTTACCATACTTTCTACAAAGCCAAAGGAGGTGGAGTTTCAATATTTATCAAAGACATACACACCTCCAGGCTGATCAAACAGTATGACGCACAAGAGATGCTCCAGGTGCAGTTAAATATTGACAAAACACCAATTCAAATCATAGCTAGCTACAGACTCCCAACTATGACTCAGGAGGCCCACTCCACCTATTTGGACTTACTTGAATCCATCAAGATTCAACCTTCTGCCCTGAGTTTGGACGACTTTAACTACCCAACCATAGAGTGGAAGACCTATTCTAGCTCAAACACGAATGCCCAGAGATTCCTAGACTTTGTCAATGCCAATGTATTGGATCAGCTTGTCGACATCCCCACAAGAGGTGAAAATATCCTGGACCTGGCACTAACCAACATGAGTAGCCACTATAGCACCCCTACAGTGTCATCCTCCTTGGTAAGATCCAACCATAAAGCAATCAATTTTGAAGTCACCTTCTCCCCTGACCCCCTCCCCTTGCCAAGATCGAACAAAAAACTTTTCCAAAGCTGACTACAACCTCCATAAGTAGCTTCACAGCCACCATCCCTTCAGTGGAATCAAGCACTAATGTCCAACTCTGCACCTATATAGCAGCATGGACTCAGCAATACCTGACAGGACCAAATCATCTTCCTCAAGGAAGAGTAAATCTGTCTGGTGGACAGCAGCAATAAACAGACTCTTTAACAAAAGAAAAAAATTGCTGTCCAGGACCAAGAAGGAGCAGTTGCCAAGTTGGAAGCAATTTCTCCTTTGTCTGAGCAAGCAAATAAGGTCACTGGTGAAATCCTCTTAAGCTAACTTTGAGTCTAAATTGGCCACATCCACTAGGGATAATCACAAGACCTTCTTCTCATACATCCAAAATCTCAAAGCTAACTCGCAAATCTGCTCTGAATTGGTGGTCAGGAATACCACATACACAAACAGATATAGCCAACCTGCTGGCAGACAAGTTCAGTGCAAACTTCACCCCCCCCCGTCCCCCATCAGTAAACCAGGACATCCCCAGCACCTGCCCCCCCTCTCCTCATCACCGGGGAGCAGGTTATTAATGCCCTCTCAAAGACTAATAATACAGCCTGCATGGGACCCAACAACATCCCTGGCTGTGTCCTACATGAACTCAGGCAAGAGCTCTCAGCACCACTAGGGTACCCTATTCAACCAAAGCCTGTGCACTGGCTTCGTCCAAGCAAAATGGACAGCCACTGTCATCCCTCTGCACAAAGGTGGAGCATCCATCGACCCAGGCCAATCAGCCTAACTAGCCTGATCTGCAAAGCCCTGGAACGCATTAGCATGGACTTTATAAATAAGGACATTGACAACCTCCAAATGCTTGATCCCACACAGTTTGGTTTTGTCAAAGGGAAATCATGTCTCTTAAACTTGGTCGCCTTCTTCGAAACAGTCAGCAAAGCCATGAATGAGGGCAAGACAGTGCACACTGTCTACCTTGCCCTAACCAAAGCCTTTAACACTATTCCCCACTTGGGCATAACAGTTAAACTCTCCCAGTTAGGCATCAACCCATATGTTACCAGATGGGTAGATAACTGGCTCACTGATAGAACCCACTCAGTCAAAATAAGGGAAGCCACCTTTAGCAGTAGACCCCGTAACAAGCGGTGTACCCCAAGAATCGGTCTTGGGGCCTCTACTGTTTGGGATATACTTTTCTAAGGTGCAAGCCAAAACCAGTGGTCTGTGGCTGACTAAGTATGCAGATGACTGCAAGCTGGTCAATGTCATAAATTCCCATAATGATGTGAACATCCTCCAAGACGGCCTTAGCCAGAAGGATGGCCTCAAACTGAATGCCAAGAAATACATCATTATCCCCTTTGGGGAAAATGGTGTTCCCACTAATTATCACATTAAAAACAACGTACTAAGCATGCAATCAAGTCGTGAGGGACATGGGCACCAATGGTTGATAGCAACCTGACTTTTGACCACCATGTTTCCTCCGTTGTATGGAAGGCTTTCTACATGGCCCACCTCATAAGTTAGGGTATTTCATCCAGGAACAAGGAGGTCATAACATCCCTGTACTCCTCTCTTGTCAGACCCATTATCGAGTACAATGCCCCCTTCAGCATGTACCTTGCCAAGTACATGCAGCAGTTGGAGAGACCACAGAGTTTCCTGACCAGGAAAATCCAGGGTCTCAAACACCTATCCTATATAGATAGGCTAAAAGACCTGTCACTCTACTCAGTCTCGTACAGACTGCTCAGAGTTGACCTGTGTCTGGCACACAAGGCTATCTCAGACTCGGACTTGCATATATGCAGCAACTCCAACAAGGCTAACTCCACTCGCACAACCCACACGCAAGGTCTCAACCTGGTCTGTAACATTAACAGAACTTGTTGGTGGGATAGATTTGTGTCCTGACTCCTCCCCATCTCTGGAATAGACTTCCTCTCCATGTCAAGCAGAGTACCTCACTAGCCCTCTTTAAGAGGAACCTGGACGATTGGATGGGAAACAAAAAATATACCCCTGGGATCCCACCTGTGTCCCTGCTGGACAGGGAAAACTTTGACTTTGTGGGAACATGGGTGAAATTTTTGGCTAGGCTTATAAGGGCCTACGGGCCAATAGCCTACTATCATCCTATGAACCTATGAACAGTGCGATATAAGCAGAACATACCCTGAAAATGCACAAGCAGTACACTAAACAGGTGCGGACTTTGTGGGAACATGGGTTACATTTTTGGCTTGGCTTGGCTTATAAGGGCCTCCGGGCCAATAGCCTAGTATCCTATGAACCTATGAACAGTGCAATATAAGCAGAACATACCCTGGAAATGCACAAGCAGTACACTAAACCATGCCAGAATCCCTGTGAAGCAATAGTAGTCTGACAGGAGTAAACAGCAGGAAAGTTGTCACAAAATGAATACAAGCAACATATTTCTCGAAAAAGAGAAATAGATTAACATAATATCAATGTCTCTTATTACTAAAATTAGTCTGATATAAAAAATGATAAGTTGCTACAGTGTGAGCACAAAGCAGTACATATTCACTAAATGTATGCACAGTAACGGGAAATCATGTCAGTAATTTTTATAAGTAGTAACTAGTAGACTGGGTTGGCAAATGATTAAGGTGTTCACCTTATAAACACAAAATGCAAGGTCTGATTCTCAAATGGGATAATTGGCTAGGTTTAAAATGTCTCACAAGGCTAGTACCGACCTATGAACCTATGACAGAAAAAATGGCAGACAAGTTATCACAGTGTTAACATAATCACTATACATTCTGATGTTGTGTCTGCCCAAGTAAAACATTGCCCATCACAAAAACTCTTGTAACGTATTATAAAAATCTGTATAAGCAGTAAATGTTTTAATCAAATAAGTCCCCAACCTAGCCAAGGCTAAATATAGCAATCCCAGATAGGCATGCAAGAGATGTAAATACACAACTTTCTTAGAGGCAAAAATCTCACATACAAACAAGTTTAGTTGAAATACCTAC
The DNA here is from genome assembly GCF_019279795.1 of Protopterus annectens. Lineage (NCBI taxonomy): Eukaryota > Metazoa > Chordata > Ceratodontiformes > Protopteridae > Protopterus > Protopterus annectens. The sequence continues at coordinate 613,744,554 of NC_056747.1, forward strand.
ACTACATTTCAAACCACACACACAGACTGTCTTATGCTGATGTGCTTAAAAGAAACCTTCCCAAATCTCAAAGACCTCAAAAGCCACCGTAACCTTGCTCTTCAGCAATCACTAAAACAAACGAAAAGCAACATCAAAAATCCCTCATAAGCCTACACTCAGTAGTCCCCAAAAGCAAAGCCCATAAAGCAAGCATATACTTTACCTAATACTCTTGTCACTGGGGACTCCACTGCATGATACACAGATGCCCTACTCAATAGGTTAGACAAGGAGAAGATAACAGTTAATTATCTATCTGGAGCCAGGATCCGCAATATCACACACGCACTCAAGTCACTGCACCCCAGGTACCAATATAATTCTATCATAGTCCATTTAGGTGCAAATGACATGAGACGTAGCTCACTGGACTAAATGAAAAGAGACATGATAGATCTCTCAGAATATGTGTCACAGGAAAAGTATGGGCCTTGCATTGAGCAGCATTCTACTTTCACCAAGGATGATGCCACAGTATGAACAATTAATAATTTTAATAATTGGCTTAGTTTCTGTTGTTACTCCAGGGAATTCAATATCCATCACCTTGGGAGGACATAGCTAACAGACCACATTGCTTTGCCATAGGTGGGCTGCACCTGTCCCCTAGGCTTTTGGATACTGGCTAAAACTTTGACTACCCCACACAGCCTTTTTAGTCGATGCTAAAAAGACAAACCTACCAACATCATGAAAAAAGTTTCCAAGCAATCTTAAGGCGTTACTGCTCAATACCAGGAGTCCAAACAAAAACCTCCACACCCTTCACTCTGAAGAATGTAGACATATGTGCTGTAACCAAACTTGGTTTAAAGTCATGGAGAGTACTCCAGCAGTACAAAGCTATAAAACTTTCCACACATTTAGAACTACAACAGCACAGACTGGGGCCAAAGGTGGAGGTATCTTGATCTACGTTAGCAACAAACGAAGGTTGGTTAACAGGATGATACAATGGAGCTCATACAAGTGCAGCTCACCATAGATAAGGTCCCTCACCATATCATTGCTAGCTACAGGTCATTATCTATACCCTTATAGTCTCATGACTTTTAACTAAACCTCATCCAACCAAACACCCTATTCATAGGTGATTAACAACCCCTCTATAGACTGGGAAATTTACACTGCCTCAAATTCACAGGCATAATGCTTCCTGGACTTAACACAAACACCCTAGAACAGATACTGCATGCTCCAACCAGAGGAGCAAACATACTAGATCTGGCACTCACCGACTTGGGGGAGTGTTGCACCCCCCCATCATGTCCTCACTAGTGAGGTTGAATCACAAAGCTGTCTTCTTTGAAGTAAAAAATCAACCCAGAAAACCCTGCTAAACTGGTAACAGTTAGGAACTACTCTAAGGCAAGCTACACCTTATTAAGTGACAGTACCAACATTCAAGGCTTCCCATAACCCCAAGACAACAGCTACCTATGCAGAATTATGCAGAGTCCCTATACAAACATGTGAATGGCTACAAAGAGACTACCATACTTACCAGAAGTAAACCCAAAACAAACATTAAAACAAGCCCCACTGGTGGAATCTTCACCTAAACAGGGCAATTAATAAAAAAAAATGTCATTGCCAAAATCGGGAACAGCAACTCCCTTAAAGCAAGTGCTCTCTTATACAATTAAACAAAAAACTAAGAGGTATAGTTAAGTCCAGCAAGGCCAACTATGAGGTCAGGATGGCCTCGCTGGCTAAAGACAATCATAAGGCCTTCTTCAGCTATGTCTGGAACCTTAAAGGTAACATAGCAGTGTGCTGAACTTGTGGTGAGTGGCACATTGTAGCCGTCAGGTTATTACAGTAACATCCATGCCCCCCACAGCTAGCTCTTCCATTGAACAGAGAGAGAGAGAAAAAAAAGAGTTCACTGTATAACAATGTAACCATTGGATTATTACATGTACAGCCATGCCCTCCAGGTAGCTCTTCAACTGAAGAGCAAAAACAGGATGGTGGATGGCTGATCACGCCCTCACAACACTCTGCACCTGGGTACCCCAGTACCACTGTGTCCGGCCCTTATCAGACCTGTCATTGAATATAATGCCTCCTTTGGGATGTATCTAACCAGACACTTAAAACACAGTCTTCTCACTAGAAGAATTCAGGCATGAATATCCTTGTCCTACACTAATTACCTAAAGGCTCTGCCTTTGTATTTAGTCTCCTACAGGCTGCTACAGGGTATCTTTGCCTGGTTTACAGGGCTTCCTTAGACCCAGCCCAAATGGATCTGTTGTGCATACACAAAACAAGTAGCATCAGAAAACTAGATCCAGGGATCAGAACTTCGCTTGTGACATAATAGGCTCCTCATCCATGTAAAACAGAGTTCATCCCTGAACCTGTTCAAACAAAACCTTGACAATTGGCTGAGAAATCATACATTTACCACCGGTCTGGCCCCTATGTCCCATATGGACAGAGGCCATCAATAAGAAAAGTATTATCTAAAAAAATTCCACCAAGGCACAAGAAACACTGAAAAATTGCAAAAGGTGCCAAGGGATACGAAGACCACCAGCCAAGTGACAGTGAGGGTGTTTATTCAGCCAAAAAAGGCATTCCACAAGCACAAGACAAGTATTATCCTAACTAACCACCCCATCACAAATCCTTAGTTACCTCCCCACTAACATGTCCCCCATACAGACACCCATGATACTCGGGACCCAAATGGTTTGGGGTGTGCTGCTAGGCTTGTAAGGGCCCTACTGTTCATTAGCCTAGTAACAACCTATGAACTTATTAACACAGGAAACAGATGGTAGTACAGAGATACTGGGTTTTTAAAGGGCCAGAACAGCTACAAATAATTAAAGTGAAAAATCACTTTTTTCTCCATAGTGTACAGATAGACAGATAGATGTGGATTCCATTCAATCCACTGACAAGCTGACCTGCAAAAAAAAGCAGGTACAGCTGATCAAAGATCACCTGATAAAATGTACCATTTTTCTACTGTGCAAGTTCAGAGTACAGTGGGTATAGGGGAATATACCCTTGTCCCACCCAACTGCGATGTTGGAGTTGGTATACAAAATTAGCAGGGCGTGTGCTGTTGCAGATTTGCCCTTCTGCAAAAAAGCAGATTTTGTTTTTCTTTGAATCTTTCTGATTCAGTGTGTTGAGTATTTGAATCTTTGTGAATTGAACAGTTTTGAGTGTGTAACAGGCATTTAACTTTTAACATTTTGATACTTCCACTGTCTGTCATACACTCATGTTATATACATATATATTTACACACACACACACACACACACATATACATTATATATATATATATATAGAGAGAGAGAGAGAGAGAGACACACACACACTCACATGGATATATATTAGCTATATAAATAATGTTTTCTGTGTGAAAGGGTGTCACAAAGTGAACCCATTTTTTCTCCCTTTAAAATAAATATAAATACAAACTAAAACTAAATAAAATACATGTTTGGTGAGGAAGGGTTACCCAAAGGGGACTTATCTGCCAGAGAAAAAAGCTGAAGTGTCGGTTGCTGCTCTTGTGCTTTTTAGTGAGGTGGCAGGAAAGTACTGAAGATTTTCCTTTCTGACTGCTGATTTTCCCTCTTCAGGGTTGGCCAATCAGCAGTCAGAGTGGATCTGAGGGTGGAATCTAGAGAGTTTGGAAGCTGACCAGTCGCTGTGTCTTGGACAAGACACAACCCTTAGGCCCATTTAGGCTACTGCAGCATTGAGAGTGATGCACAGTTATGAACATTACCTATCAGAAAAGTAACTAGTAGTAACACAGACGTGGGTAGGCCTCAGTATTTAAGAGAGGTGAGAGCACAGAAATAATAAACATGACTCGGTTACAGAGTCTGAATAATACCAGAAATCATGAGAATACAAGAAATGTTGATAAATATCATGGAGCTCGAATAACACAAAGCACAGATTTTCACATTTCTGACCGATGCAGATGAGCAGTGAAGGATCATGTCTGATGCAGATGGTGGCAAATGAGATGTGAGGGACAGTACAATTGCACTGCCTCATGGGGGAGGGGGGGTGCTCAAATGCTGGAGAAGCTTTCTGTGTGGAAAAACTTGTCAGCTTGGCTCTGCCATAAGGGTGGATAACAACAACCGAGACAGACAGAGAGGACAACATAAGATGACTATTATTTAATTGGTAGTGTGAAGTAGAAGAACAGAGTTAAATTATAATTAATGGCAATTATAGCAGCAAAAAGAAAGACATGTAAAAAGGAGAAGATAGGTAAGACAGTAATAGGGTAGAGAAGAGAAGAACAAAAATCACAAGTGGAATTTCTTTTGCCTAGTTTAATATATATTAACCATTATTACTTTATACATGGACAGAACCAGCTTTTACTAAGATGTTGCTTTAATCTAATTAATAATTTAATTCTGTTTCATTTTATTTATACTTATGGGACAGTATTCCAGTGTTTTATAAATGATAATGAGTAGAGTGGTATCATGGTGAGTATGCGATTTTGGTTTACAGATCTCAGGGACTTTGAAGGCCTGTATTTTTGCACTGTCACAGCAAGATGTTGTCACGTTCGATTCTCAGCTAGAGCGTCTTCTGTGTGGAGGCATTCATGAATGGGCGTGCCTTCGTTGAAGGTTGTGCATCAGGGCTGGTAACTCGGCATGTAAAAATCCACCACCAAATATTAGCGGACCAGAGTTCCGCTGTGGCGACCCCTAACCGGGATAAGCCAAAAGACACAACAACTAGTGAGTATGAAACATTTTTGAGTTGGGAAAATTATAAAGGCATTCTGGAGCTCTAACCAACATTTTATTTCAAGGAAAGATTGTGGTGTGCTCAATAGGGCAGGCATATAACAAATTTGGTAATATTCAAATTAAAGGGTAAAAAGGTGACACAGACAAACCATTAAGTAAAAACGTCAAGGAAAAACACATTCAAACTAGAGTTTTCACTGTGTAATACCTTAAACCTACTGCAGCAGAGGCCCGTGGGCTATACACAAATGACCCTTTAAGGACAAACATTTAGTGGGGTTTAGCCTTATTCTCTGAATGTACCCATAAAGACAAAATAAAAAGTCTTGGGCATTCAGAAGCAATGTAGCTAAAACACTATGTCCTTAACAGGTCATTTGCACGGGTGTACTTCAAAACATTGAAATTTAATAACGTTGAATTTCATAACATCAAAAATTCAAAACATTGAAAACTCAGAACATTGAAAGTGTGCTTCATAACATTGAAAACTAAATTGCACAAGTAAATAAGATCCCCTCCACCTAGACCACCACCTAACTAACAAACGCACTTTGTACTACATTTCTGCAGGGGGGCAAGCCCCCTGCACACCCAATATGGGGGGGCTCTGCCCCCCCCCATAAATTAAATATACCCCCTCCAAGATTGCACTACAGTGGAAAAAAGTTAATTTCCTAACCTCATTGTATGGTGATTGTGATACAGTGAGGTTAGGAAATTAACTTTTTTTCCCCACTGTATTGCGATCTTGGAGTTGGTATATTTAATTTACTTGGGTGGGTGGGGGGCAGAGTCCCCCACATGGGGGGGTGCAGGAGGGCTTGCTCCCCTGCAGAAACATAGTAGAAAGTGTGCTTGTTTGGTGGTGTTATAGGTGGAGAGGATGTCATTTACATATGTATTGTAGTTTTCAATGTTATGAAACACGCCTTCACTGCTCTGAGTTTTCAATGTTTTGCGTTTTCAGTGCTTTTGGATTTAAATGTTATGGTCTCATTGTTATGTAGTTCAACGTTATTGTTATAAAGTAGTAGTTGTTACTACACAGGCAAAACTCTAGCTTGGCTGGATTTTTCTCGGAGTTTTTACTGAATGGTTTGTCTGTGTGACCCCTTTGAAGTGGATTATAGTTCTTTACACTGTTGCTATTTGGCTACACTGTTTTTAGTATATTGATAAATGTGTATAATTTGTAAGGCTTAGTTATTTCTGAACTGGCAATAATAATATGCTTATGTTACATTTCTGCCAGTGAAATGTTGCCCAGTTTATTCTCTAAACATAATGGGGAAGAGTCGCCAAAATATAAGCAAGAGAATAACACATGGAAACAAAAGAGATAAAGAACAAAGACCTGAAGACTTTGAGGTATATACGTTAATATAACTAAAACTCTATTAAACTGTCTTTTTATTGTTAAAAAACACAAAGGAGGAATGTGAAAACAAAATCTCAGGTTAGGGTACACTTTATGAATAACTATGTCTTGTTTAATCAACACACAATTATTCAAAGCCAAAACCTCCAAAACAGTGGGTGGTCTCTATTAAAAAAGTGACATCCCCGAGGTCGTAAAACACAAAAAAATAATTTTTTGCAGGGGACAAAAATTACACAAACTCTGACAAGAGGGAGAAAGTTAGGAAAATGCAACAACTCAGTCTCTCTCTCTCTTCCGAATCTGGCTATGATGACAGGATTCATTGACCTTTTAGGTTTGACTTTGGAAGCACTGATTGACTATCCAGTGACAAACGGTAGGACTCCCTTCAGGTTATAGGGTCTTTGACAGGCTAAGCAGATTTTCTTAAAAATTAATTAATTTTCTTATAGGATCATAGGAAGTTACTTGGCTATTGGCCCTGAGGCCCTTATAAGCTCAGCCCATGTATAGAAAAATCAGCACCCAATGCCCCTGTCCAGCAGGGACATGGGTGGAATCACAGGGATGAATTTTCTACTTCTCATCCAGTTATCCAGGTTGCACTTAAAAAGGGGTAATGAGGTACTCTGCTTGACGTGGAGAGGGAGTCTATTCCACAGATGAGGGAGCCTCTGGGATGCAAATCTGTACTGCCAACAAGTCCTATTGATGTCACAGACAGGTTGAGGCCGCATGTGTGAGTTACTCGAGTGGAGCTTGACTTGCGGATATACAGCAGTCCCATCAAGGCAGGGTCCGAGATCACCTTGTATGCCAGACAGAGGTGACCTCTGAGGAATCTGTATGAAACAGAGTAGAGGGACAGGGCTTTTAGCCTATCTGTGTATGGAAGATATTTGATGCCCTAGATTCTCCTGGTGAGGAACCTCTGGGGTCTCTCCAGCTGCTCCATGTGCTTTGCAAGGTACGTGCCGAATGGGGCGTTGTACTCAATAATGGCCTTATGAGATAAGAATACAGGGATGTTATGACCTCCTTGTCCCTGGATGAGATACCCTTACTTATGATGTGGGCCATGTAGAAAGCTTTCCATACAATGGAAGCAACATGGTGGTCAAAAATCAGGTTGCTATCATTCTGGGTACCCAAATCCCTCACGACTGACTGTGTGCTTAGGACACTGTTATTAATGCGATAAATTTGTGGGGACATCACTTTCCCTTTAACAATGAAATACTTAGAGAAAACATGGTTCTAATAGCAGTAGAGTGTTGGATGAATATTAGCTCATCTAAAATATAACACCTTTTTCAGTCCACTCATGCATTATGTATTACTCAAAATGAGCTAATAAGTGACGAGCAATAAAATGGGCCTCTTTAAAAAGAACATCTTTATAATCTGCATATATGAAATGCACAGGTATGTCACTAGTACAAAATGTGAAATATTTAGATGTGTGATTGTTTCTTAATACTGAATTGTTAATTATTAAGAATGCACTTAGATGTAGCATTTCACTGAATAGTTGTGTTACTTATCAATATAAAAATGAATTTCATGATCCCCAGTAAAATGCAGTGGTTGGCAGAAATATTGAGCAACTCTAGTAAAGTGCCACAGTACCTCCAAGGACATTGTTGATAGCACCAACAGAATGAAGTTCAAGGCCATATTTTCATGAAAAACTATCACCTATCAAAACTGGCCTAGACCAGAATAAAAGATAATAATCTGAAACATAGGAAACCATCAATAGTTCTGCAGAGGAAAAAATAAAGTTATATACTCACCATAACATTCCATCTGTGTTGTCCATTTTCATTCTTCAACTGCTGTGGTTAGATCCAACCCTCGAATCAGTTAACCATTCAGCTAAAGTCACATTAGAAACTAGTTTGCCTAATTTTGAGTCTGAAAAAAGAGAAACAATTGTTACGATTTACGAAACTTTTTGGTTCATTATAGATAAAACCAAAACTGGCTGTGAACGTCCAAAAGGTGTAATATATACTCTCCCTTATTTGAGGAATTTGGAAAAAAGACTAGAAGATTGAGTCTGACTCCACCTTAGGAAGAAAGGAAGGACTGGTCTGTAAGGATACTCGATCCTTATGAAAAATCAAATAAGGAGGTTTAGATGACAGGGCTTGTAGTTCTGATACTATTCTAGCAGAAATAATGGGCACTAAAAAGATAAGTCAAGAATTTTAGTTCACAGTCAGCTGATTGTTCAAACGGTGATTGTGTTAAGGTTTATAAAACAATGTTCAAATCCCAAGGAGGAGTGGGATCTTTTAATGGAGTCTAAGTAGCAAAGTTCCCCTTAGAAAGGCTTTACAAAACTTGTAGGATGCTAAAGATGAGGTATTTACACCTATATGAAAAGTGGAAATGACAGCTAGTTGTACTTTTACAGTAGAAGAGCTAGCACCTTCATGCTAAAAATTCAAGAACTTGAGGGACCGATGCTGAAAAGGGATGTAGATCCTTCTGCTGTGTCCAAATGACAAATCTTTTCCATTTACTTCTGTAAAGTTTGCTAGTGGAAACTTTGTGAGATCATAGAGAATGTGATGGACAGGGGAGGAGAACCTGGGCTGTCTAGCAATCAATGGAAGTGGAGAAACACAAATAATTCCACTTCACTGGTAGAACAATAAAGGAAGGAGGAACACCGGTATTAGCGAACACCTCAGTTTATTCTCACTTTCATCTTCAAGAGACTTTTTCAAAATAAATTAACTAACTCCATTACAACACTATATATGATCCCAATTTTAATTAACCAATAATCCAATTAAGAAGTAAAAAAATAGTTAAAAAACATTGATCGTCTTAAAACCACATGACAATATTGTATAAAAATTACACAAATATATACTATATGTTTATTATAATTTCCTATTCTTTAAAAAAAAACACTTTATGTTTATGTCATCATTCATACCAGGCTGTTTATCACAGCCTGGTATGAATGATACTATAAACATCTAGTGTTTTTTTAAAAAACAGAAGGTTAAAATTTTAAAATAAACATATAGAAATTTTTATACAATATTGTCATGTGGTTTTAAGACAATCAATGTTTTTTAACTGTCTATTGATTTACTTCTTAATTGGATTATTGGTTATTTAAAATAGGGATCATATATAGTGTTGTAATGGATTTAGTTCATTTATTCTGAAGAAGTCTCTTGAAGACGAAAGCGAGAATAAACTTTGGTGTTCGCTAATACCAGTGTTTCCTCCTTCCTTTATTGTTCTACCCGTGAAGTGGAATTATTTGTGTTGGTGTTATTTGTGCCACTCCATCTCCTTGGATTGTTGAATTTATTGGAAGTGGAAAAAACATGCAGTCAATTTTTGGCTTGGAATCCCTGGATGACTCATGTCTGTTGGGTGAGACAGTAGGTCTGGAGATGGATCCAGAATTCATGGAGGATGAAGTAGATAAGGCCAAAGAAAGGGAAATCAAATCTGATGAGGGGCAATGAGGATAACTGTACTCTTCAATCAAAGTGCTTTCTGAAGAAATTTGGGGATTAAAAGTAAGAGGGATAGGCATAAAAGGTCAGTCATAGGTAGGTACTAGGCTATGGGAAGTCTCTAGGACAGGAATCTATCCCTCCAGCATGTTGTGTTTATTGTGGTGACAAGGTTTAGGTTCCTGTAGCATGTAGTTCAGAGGGATTGAGATTTATTTAAGTGGAGCATGTCCAACAGCTCTGGGTTTGACATAGCTTTGTATGTTAGGCAGACATCGCCTCTGAGTAGGTGATATGCAACAGAGTAAAGCTGGAGTTTTTTGAGACGGTCTTGGTAGGGTATCTGTTTGAGGCCAATAATCCTCTGTGAGGTATTTCTGTGGCCTCTCCAGTTGTTGTAGATGTCTTGTGAGGTACATACCAAAAGGGGTGCTGTACTCTATAATAGGTCTAATGAGTAATGAGTAAAGGGGAACAATGACCTCTTTTTTTTTTGGATGAGAAACCTTTTGTGATGAGGTGTGCCACATAGAAGGATTTCCTGACCACTGTGGCGATGTGATTATCAAAGGAGAGACTACTGTCCACCTATGTCCCATGGTCTCTTATCACACTTTCAGTGTTAAGTAGACTACCAACTATGTGGTAGTTCATTGATCAGAGTTTTTACCAAAGGGGATGACAATGCACTTTTTGGCATTGAGCTTCAGGCCATGGTTTTGACACCAGGCATCTGTCTCAGTGAGGCCCTTTTGTAGGATGCCCACATCGTTAAGAGTTTTGATTATGGCTCCCAGTTTGCAGTCATCTGCAAACTTCATTAGCCGAATACCTTCTGTGTTAGCCTGTACTTCAGAGAAATAGATACCAAACAGGAGAGGACCCAGGACTGAACCCTGTAAGTACTCCACTTGTCACTGGTCTGAAGTCAGATTTGGAGTCTGCTACTTTCACAGTGTGGGTTCTGTCAGTGAGCCAGTTGGCACCCCATCTTGTGACATAGGGATTTATACCTAGTTTAGTGAGTTTATCTATAATTCCAGAGTGGGGGATGGTATCAAAAGCCTTGGCGAGATCTAGATAGGCTGTGTGAACCACCTTACCCTCATTTGTGGCTTCGGTGACTGCTTCAAAGAAGGCTATCAGGTTTAGGAGACGATCTGCCTTTTACAAACCCAAACTGGGTGGGGTCCAGAGTTTGGAGATTATCAATGTCTTTGTTTATGAGTTCCATGATGATACATTCCATGGTCTTGCAGACCAGGCTCATCGGGCTAATGGGGTGGTAGTTCCCAGGGTCCGTCATGGCTCCCCCTTTGTGGAGTGGGATAACCATCGCAGTGCACCATTCAGTCGGCACAAGGCCTGAGGTTAGGCTATGATTGAACATAGTACTTAGGTGGGGTGACAGTTTGTTCTGTAGTTTGTGTAGAACGCAGCCTGGGATATTGTCAGGTCCCATGGATGCTGTGTTCTTGGCTTTGGAGAGTGTGCTTTTTACCTGTGCAGCCATGATTACAGGAACTTTGCACTCTTCCAGTATAGAGATGGGCCCTCTAGGAGGTGAGAGAGCGTAAAGTTAGCACTGAACCTATCTGCCAGGATGTTGGCAATATCAGTTGGTTCTGTATATGTAGTGCCATTGTGCTGTAACTCAGTGCAGATCCAAGTGTTGCCATTGAGATTCTTGACATAGCTCTAGAATGCTTTGTGGTTGTCTTCAGAGTCAGTGGCAATTTTGTTTTTGTAATTAGCTTTGGAGGATTTTATGAGGGATCTCGACTTCTTACTGAGGCTGATCATGAAGTACAGCATCCCTTGTTGAGTCCCCCGGTGGGAGGATGAGGACAAAGAATCTGATGCACTTGTTGTTGAGGGGAGATTCAAAGAGATCACAGCATGGTTGTCTCCACTGATGGAAAATCCTTTCCACAACCTTCATACTGAGGGGACCACTCATGAGGAATTAAAACGGACCTCCTTAACTTGTCTGCAATCACACTGGACTTTCCCACAATGTGCATTGCTATCAAAAATCATGTGTATGAGATTGCCCACTGCCAGACTATCATAGATTCTCAACACAGGGGGTAAGATTTGGTTCCCCCCTTGTTTGCTGATGTACCAGACTGCTGACATATTGTCCATCTGGATTGCAAAAGTCCCAGTGAGGAGTGTGTCTTGGAAGGCCTGTAATGTTAGGAGGACTGCTCTCATTTCCAGGATGTTGATATGCATGTTGACCTCTTCTGGTGACCACATGCCTTGGACTGTCTTTCCCAAGAAGTGTCCCCCTCCACCCAATCTGAGAGGTGTCTGTGGTCATTATGGCTTTGGGTTGGGGAAGAACAATGGAATGACCTTCTTGTACTTGACTGGATTGTATCCACCATAGGAAATCATTTTTACAAGCCTGAGTTACTTTGATCTAACTGGACAAGGGATGGTAAAGAATGGACTATTGAGTTGCCAATGTCCACTGAAGAATTCTTATATGGTACCTTGACAACAGTACCAGGATGATTGCCGCTGACATGGATCTCACAAATCTTGAAGGATCAATCAAGCTGAGAGAGAAGAGCTTTGAATGAGCTGGAACTGAATAGTCTGAACTCTTAACAAGGGGAGAGATGTTATTTGAGTGATCACACTGAATAAGGTGCCAATGAATTCCAATATCTGTGTTAGTTCCAGATGAGATTTGTTGTAAGTGAAATGCCACTATTGCCATACACTTGGCAAAAACCCTAGAGGCTGTGGTGAGGCCAAAGGGCAGAGCTCTCTGAACTGGTAAAGACGGACTCCCAGCTGGAAGTGTAGATATCTCCTGGATCGTCTGTTCATTGTGATGTAAGAGTATGCATTCTAAAAATTTATCGAGCACATCCAGTCATGCTTGTGCAGAATGGATTGAACTGTGATCATCTGGAAATTTGTGTATTGAACTGACTGATTTACACAGTTGAGATTCAAAATTGTTCTCCAGTCTCCTGCTATCTTTGGCACTAAAAATAATCTTGAGTAAGTTCCCAACCCTTTCTGGTCTGGGAGAACCTCTTACATGACTCATTTTTCTAGCAGCTTTTGCATTTTTAGTGTTTCTGCTTCCCTCTGATGGGGTGAAATATCAGGGGTTTTGTTTGACACTAGCAGGGGTGAAAGGGAAAAGGGTATTATATATCTTCTGGATATTATGCTCTGCACCAATGAATCTTTGTTAATTTTTAGCCAAGCTCTCTGGTGCAGGGATAGATGACTCCCGACTGCCTCCAGAGATGGACAGTTTGGCCTCCTTTCAGAAGTGCTGGTAGGATGTATCAGAGAAAGTATTTCCAGATCCCTGTTTGTGTGGATTACTTCTGCCACGGGGACCGTGTCTTCCATTAGAGTCCTCCCAAACCCCTTTGGGAATTGTCTCTATGTGGATCTTGGAATGAACCCTGGGATTTTCTGAATCACATTTTTTGTCCACCTTGCGGATTCCTAAAAAAGGTCTGTTGAGGGGTCGAAAAATTTACATCCACACCAGACAGGGTTTTCATTCCTGCATACACTTAGTGAATGTGTCTTTAATTCTGGGGTCAAATAAGGAATTTCTGTCAAAGGGAGCACTGACAAAGGAACTTTTGAAGGGTTTCACAAAGTCAGATAAGTGCATTCAGGCATGCCTCCTTATGGAAATGCCTGAACTCACCACCTGTGAGGTACATTCAGCAGTGTGACATATAAACCTCATGGAAGAGTTAGAAATGGATTGAAGGGTAGCCAACTGTGAGACAACAGAGCATTCTGCCACAGAGGATATGGTCCCAGTAAGGGATTTGGTAAGTTCTTTAACCAAATCCCTCTGAAGTCTAGTGAAGTGTACCAAATAATTCAGCGACCAGAGCACAAAAGTTGCCAAAGCACAGACATGCTTCCCAAATATGTCCAGTGTCCTAGACTCCCTGTTAGAGGGGGTGAACAAATGAACTTTGTTCTGCTAGTTCCTTCTTTGTGGCCACTGCCATGACAATGGCATCAACTGGTACTGCCTTGCTCCACTGTTCTAGGTCCTTTCGTCATGCCAGGATCCTATCTGGTCTCTTGGGGATTGGCTCAATGGTGTCAGGTTCCTTCCATGTCTGTCAAGAGACAAAATCAATTATCTTGTCAGTGGGTGGAGTCACCCAGCAGGTAGACAGGCTAGCTCCAAGCGCCTCCAGGAATACTGACCCCCCCTTGAGAAGGGTTGTTGAGGGAACCAACCAACCCTTTCTTCTAGGATTGCTAGGATATCTCCAAATGAGACATCATCAGGTGGTGATCTTGTGGACCCATCTCCCTCATCAAAGTCAGTATCTTCTGTCACAGACTCTTGTAGAGAATCTCTAAGCGCCTACTTTCGCACTTCTTCAATGGGATGTTCCAGAGAAGTATCAAAAGAAATTAGTATACCCTATTGGGTATCCTGGGGACTGACTTGGGTTGGATGTCCCAGTGGTACAGACGGTTGAGGCTCTAAATGCATAGACAAATGGGTTGGGTAGTTGGAACCAAATAAAGAAGAGAAGTGTGAACTCTGGACACAGAGAAAGATCTCTCCACTACCTCAAAAACAGAAAGCCTCGGAGAGAGGTAAACCAACAGGTCCAAAGAGACATGCCTGTGGACCATAGGTTCCCTCCACCCTGAAGGCAGACTACTCAAAGAAAAAGTCGGAGCTGAGCTATCTAATGCTGAAGCTCCGTGGGGCAGAAATGGCTATGGCAGTTTTGGAGTCAACTCCGGTACCCTGGATCTGGATGCTTGGCACTGGTACACTCAGAAACGTCACTGGAATCGAAGACACCATTATCTTTGGATCCAATGCAGATGGCACTGAAACCAATGGCTAAATGAGAGAAGGAGCCAGCAATGGTGGGGTAGTACTAACAATGGTCTCTGAACCAGATGGGGTCAGAGCTGGAAGAACCGTATTTGAATCTGTGTCATGAGGATCTTCCTCATCATCCTGTCCACATCAGCTTTGGTCAGACTTCTTGAAGAATGTGTCGAAGATGCTGTCAACAATTGTCTGGAGTGGCGACACTTCAGAGACCACTCCAAGAATGGAGAAGGTAGAGAGGAGACTGGATTATGGAACCAACTGTTGTGATCAGATCTTAGGAGACTTTTCAAGCCTAGACTTCAAATCAGAGGAGGTCAGATCCGAAGGTTTAGAAATTTTGGAAGGAGGATCGGAACCTGTCATCAAAGATGTGGGTGGATCCAGGGAATGCTTTCTCACATCCTTTTTATCTGATTTCTTGGGGGTTTGAGCACCAGATCATGCAGATGAAGACTTGGAAGGGAGCAAACCTCTTAGTATTTCTTTATTTTTCCTGTAGATCAAAGCTCTAGGACTTTGCAAATATTACAATATGAGTTGAGATGTGCTGTGCCTAAACAATACACACATTTAGAATGCGCACCTGACAACTGTATTTTACAGCCGCAGGTAGTACAAATGGTATTAATAACCTGAAGGCTTTTCAGACATTTTTAAACAGTATTCTAAAGAAAAAAAAAAGATATTAAGCACATTTTTTTAAATAAGAAAGGAGGGAAAAATTGCCAGCAATGGTAATTAAGGAAGTACTAAAAAGTGTGAGAAATAGGGGATATCAATAATGGTAATGAAGACTACACAACTAGGGGTTAAAAAGGAGGAAGCACTATATAAAAGTATAAGTTTTATAAAGAAAGAGAAGTTTTTAAAATATCAAGATAAATAGTTGTAAACAAGATTCTCACTCACAAGAAAAAAAATTGCTACACTCGAGAGTATACAGTGATCAAGTCTGTAAGCTAAGGTGACAAACGAGATCTGAAGTATTTTAGATCACTTGGGCATTATGGGTAAGGGAGGAGCTTGAGAGTTTCAGTGTTCCATGAGCTGGAAAAAGTGGCTGAGTTGGATCCAAACCCAACAGTTGAGTAAGAAGGAAAATGGACAACACAGATGGAATGTTATGGTGAGTATATACATTTTTTTCTCAGCAAAACTACTGATGGTTTCCTATATTTCAGATTATTGTCTTTCATTCTGGTCTAAGCCAGATAGAGCTAGTTTTGATAGGTGCTAGTTTCTCATGAGAAAGTGGTCTTGAACTTCATTTTGTTGGTGATATCAACATGACAACATCAGATCATGAAGTTACACCATATGTTTCCCAAATGAACTAATCAATACAGAACTGATTTAGAAAATCAAACTCTCTACTGGTTATAATTTAGTTACACTATGTTAATTTATTGATATTTTTTAAGATCATCTTTCTTATCATTGTATATACCTTTCCAGATTTTTGCTAGATAATATAGTTTAGCAATCTGGTTTTCAGGCCATTTGTTTAATGAGGAACATGGACTCCTTCAAATTAATGTTGTAAACATGCTTACTACCCCATCTCTCTAATTAATATTTATACTGAGTCTTGTTTCCAGATGCATTTATCGAATAAAGTAGTTTGTTCAACAGATACATAATAGAGCAACATAGTTTTGTGTCTGATTCGTGTTTATTATGAAGGTCATATGCTTATGTATATACGTCTTGGATTTACTATCTGTTGAAAAGTCAAAACTGGTCCTCGGTGCTTCATTATAAATCTTGTATGCAGATATTAACTTGCCTCGAATATACCTGCAAATATTACAATATGAGTTGAGATGTGCTGTGCCTAAACAATACACACATTTAGAATGCGCACCTGACAACTGTATTTTACAGCCGCGGGTAGTACAAATGGTATTAATAACCTGAAGGCTTTTCAGACATTTTTAAACAGTATTCTAAAGAAAAAAAAAAGATATTAAGCACATTTTTTTAAATAAGAAAGGAGGGAAAAATTGCCAGCAATGGTAATTAAGGAAGTACTAAAAAGTGTGAGAAATAGGGGATATCAATAATGGTAATGAAGACTACACAACTAGGGGTTAAAAAGGAGGAAGCACTATATAAAAGTATAAGTTTTATAAAGAAAGAGAAGTTTTAAAATATCAAGATAAATAGTTGTAAACAAGATTCTCACTCACAAGAAAAAAAATTGCTACACTCGAGAGTATACAGTGATCAAGTCTGTAAGCTAAGGTGACAAACGAGATCTGAAGTATTTTAGATCACTTGGGCATTATGGGTAAGGGAGGAGCTTGAGAGTTTCAGTGTTCCATGAGCTGGAAAAAGTGGCTGAGTTGGATCCAAACCCAACAGTTGAGTAAGAAGGAAAATGGACAACACAGATGGAATGTTATGGTGAGTATATACATTTTTTTCTCAGCAAAACTACTGATGGTTTCCTATATTTCAGATTATTGTCTTTCATTCTGGTCTAAGCCAGATAGAGCTAGTTTTGATAGGTGCTAGTTTCTCATGAGAAAGTGGTCTTGAACTTCATTTTGTTGGTGATATCAACATGACAACATCAGATCATGAAGTTACACCATATGTTTCCCAAATGAACTAATCAATACAGAACTGATTTAGAAAATCAAACTCTCTACTGGTTATAATTTAGTTACACTATGTTAATTTATTGATATTTTTTAAGATCATCTTTCTTATCATTGTATATACCTTTCCAGATTTTTGCTAGATAATATAGTTTAGCAATCTGGTTTTCAGGCCATTTGTTTAATGAGGAACATGGACTCCTTCAAATTAATGTTGTAAACATGCTTACTACCCCATCTCTCTAATTAATATTTATACTGAGTCTTGTTTCCAGATGCATTTATCGAATAAAGTAGTTTGTTCAACAGATACATAATAGAGCAACATAGTTTTGTGTCTGATTCGTGTTTATTATGAAGGTCATATGCTTATGTATATACGTCTTGGATTTACTATCTGTTGAAAAGTCAAAACTGGTCCTCGGTGCTTCATTATAAATCTTGTATGCAGATATTAACTTGCCTCGAATATACCTGCACTGAATAGTAAATGGATACAACTCTTCCAGTCTCTGATGATATTTCAGATGTCTAATCCTAGGAATAAGCTTAAATTTAATTTGAGCTATCTTTAAGTTGACAATATTAATCTGAGAATAAAACGGTCTAATAAGAGATTGGTATATATTTTTTTATCAAGATACTAGGTTTGTGTGAAGCAATTACAGTAAACAATAACACTCTTGCTTAGAATTATTATACCCATGTAGTTAATCCATCCAAAATTAGATTAATTTCCTTTACATTATTATAGACCTGTACCAGACAACCTTACACTATTCTTTCCTCAAAATTTTCCTTTTCCCTTATCTCAACTCTTTCTTTTCTCTTTTTCTGCTGTTGATATCATTACCACATTTTCTAACATCTTATGTTCAACTAATTTTGCATCTCCACACCTCTAATACTATTGCTTATCATTCTGCAATACATCACTATCTATTGCATGTGTTATTATATTCATCCTCTTGGATGATTGTAAATGATTACTGTTATGTTTTCCTATCATTTTGTTCTCACGTATCTATTGATTTATCCTTCTGTTCTCACATGTCCATTGAATTTGTTACATTTTTGGAGCTTTTCTCCCCAGGCCTCTAATGAAAACATACTTATGCTTAGTTGGACTTTCTCAGGTAACAAATGGTATTAATAAATAAATGAATACTTGCCTCCATTGTTTTTAAATTCTATTAAAGAATCACTGAATTAAAAAAGTAGAAGTGACTGCAATTCCTAGATTTTTATATTGTTTAACTTCCTCTAAAACTAAACTGTTTAGTATAACCTTGCTTGAAATAACAGACTTCTAAAAACATTAGTTTGCATTTACCTGCATTGAAATTCAATCCTAATTTAGCTAGCATAACATCCAACAGTCAGTTGTGAAAAGTGGTGGTGTGTGTATCTAAGCTCAGAACAATGCCTATTTTGTAGTCCTCTGCATACTTCCTATCCTACACCATGTACATTGTTGTGAAAATGATGGAAAGGCTAAATTAAACAGCACCAGTCCCAGAAGAGAACACTGAGTTTTTCCTGAATAAACAGATTTCTTTGTGGAATGTTCTCCATGGAAAAACCTACACACTAGGTTTGTTTTTCCAACCAATTATTCAGCCACTGTACAATGTACATTAACATTATACTAAGGAATTTGACAAACAGTACAGCATCAAAAACTTTTACTAGAACAAAAAGCACTACGCCAACAGTCAACCCATGCTGTTGTTGGTCATCATACGTAGGTCATAAATTTCACTTGAATTGATTAATGTTGAGTTTGTTTAATGAATCTATGCTGTGTGATATCTGCACTTTGGCTATGTCCCAGACTCAGTTTTAGAGTTTAATAAACATCACTTAAACATTCACAAAGTAATTACGTCAAACTTATCAGTCAGTACTGCCTAATATCAGCTATATGTTCCCCTTTATGAAGAGGAATAACATTTGAGTTCTTCCAGTCCTCAAGGACATATCCTCTTTCTAATAAATTCATCCATAGGAGTTTTTATAAAGATGTCTGGGACACAACCTGGGACCGTGGATCTCTTAGATTTCGTATTCACGATATCCCTTTTCACTATTTCTGGTCTAATGCATGAACATGTACAATTCTCAAAGCGGCAAGTCATAATTAGCAGTATTATTAGAGTGACTAGACAGTTTACTAGTATTAGTAAAGTACTCAAAACTTCTGCAACTTCCTTAGGATTGCTCAGCAAATTATTCTCAACTACAACAGGTTGGCCAGATCCTTAAAATGTATGTGTGTAGCTATAGTAAGTGTTTTTGAAGTCTATAAAGCAGCTGAAGAGCTGGGCTGATTTATTTCTTCTATAACAAAGTGAAGATTTCCACAATCAAATATTTTCAAAACTGTAAATGTTATAAAATGGAGAGACATTTAACAGTAAACAGAACATATTATAGTCTTATGTACAAGACAGCATTTACAACAGGAGTTAAATAATGTTTAGAGGCATATGTACAGGAAAGTAAATTCGCAATATACTTTTATCAGACTACAGCTGGTTACTTGCGTGTGATGGTTGGCAAATCACAGGCTTAATTGAGACTTAACCTACATTTCTAAAATAATAGGAATCATTGCTGCTTAAGAGGTGGTCCAACAAATTGCTTCTGAATGAAGATTAATTATGAGTCCCAACACAAAACATGACTGTAGAGGCAGCAGCTATCACTCATGTTTTTATGCCATCAGTCTTTTCCAGAAAACATAGCTTCACTTTTATTAACTGCTTATGTATGAAGCACTACTACAAAATAAATGAAACTGAAATCTGTGGTAAAAAAAAAAAAAAAAGAAACTCACGCAACAAATTACCACAAAAAGCCAGTTCACAAAGGAAAGACTTCAGGAATCTCTTAAAACAGACCATGGTTAGCACTTTAAGTCACCATGGTAGTAAGTTCCAAAGGAGTCTTGGAAAGCATATATTTAAATCCCTGATATTTCAAGTCATACTATAGGGCCTGATAACAGCTCCAAGCTAGCAAAATGCAAAGTTAGAGGAGCACTAACAATTAACTACTTCGGGGTAAGAGGGACCAAAATTGTACAGGAACATAAAAAACAAGTTTTCCAAGAAGATATGAAACTGAAAAGGAAGGCAATGCAATCTCCAAAGTCTGGGAATAATATGTTGTCAATAATGCTGCTGAGATTTGCACAAACTGTAGTGACCACAGAAAGATCCTTAAGTGGTATCAAGGGCTTACAATAATTCTGGCAATATCCCTCAAATGAAAGCATGATGACTTGATCACAGCACACACTTAGTCCTGAAGAATTCCCTTTGCCAGTGGCATAGATAGACAGATAAAGCCCTATGTCCCAGGTGACCAGAATTCAAATAGCAGCTTGATTCCTGATGATGCAGGCAAAGAAGGATGGATGTTTCCATCCTGTGGGAAAGAGGGAGTTGTGCTCATTTGGGGAATACTGCCAATATTTGATTTCACTGGTCACTGGGGAAACAACTACAAGGTACTGGCTAAAGGTGGGCAGGACAACCTACTGATGTTAGCTCTTTGAGAAAGTGAAGAGTTGGTTCAAAGTTGATGCCCACTGAACACCCCACAAGGAGTTACTCACTCCATGCATGGGTGAGGAATAAGAATAGAAAATACTCTACAACAGCAGTTTGATATTGTCCCTGGACATGGGTTGGGTATAACCTGAGAGAGGCTAAGGCAGGTCCAGCATGAAGACAGGAACTAGATAGAGTCAGTAGATGGTCACCCGTGGGAGCTAAAAAGGTGCAAAAAATGTTAGGTAATCATGGAGGATGACAATAAGGTTATGCTAAGCAGGCAAAATTTTAGCATATTGCCACCACTGATGTTAAAGGAAATGGCAAAGAAATCTCACAAGGTAACATGCACAGCCAAAATTTCAGTTTTGCATAGCCAGTTCCACTGGGACAGATGGATGAAAATGAAAGTTATTCACTTACCATAATGACAAAGCTATGTTGTCCTCTTTCCATGTGGTTCAACCTTTGGGTACATCAAATTCAACCTCTGCACCTTTTAGAAGCTGCGGATCCAGGGCTCTGACTACTCCCCTACCCATAATTCTCTGCATTCTCCTAAAGTACCTCAAATCAAACTTGTCTGCTCATACCCAGAAATTATCCAATAATCTTCATAAGCAAGCTAACTTATAAGAAAAAGAATAAAAAGTGACCACAAAGAGAAAACAGCCATTAAGGGCCATCTAAAGGCAAGGTCCCTGGAGAGGACCCATCCATTCAAATGAGGACCATTATACTACAGGGTTCAGTGAAGAACTGTCATGTAATATCTCGCTAGAGGAGCTAATGAGAAATCCCCTGGACATCCTCACTATTCTGATGAGACAGTAGGTATCCTGGAGATTTTATAGAGCATATCCAGTAGTCCTTTCTCCGAAGAGGCAGAATGGACTAAACTGCGACCACCTGGTGCTTTGTCCGTTTTACAAATTGAATGAGGTGACTTAGTTGCAAGATTGATGTAATAATCTCTGTTTTTGTGGCACTAGAAAGAATGTTGAATAGACTCCGGATTGTAAACTGGCCTAGGGGACCTGATGAATTACTCATTTTTCTACCAGCTTTCCTACTTCTTCCGCTGTGGATTCCATCTGACTGGGGGAAAGTCAGGAATTCTTCTCTGCTTTTGAGGGAAAAGAAAGGCAATAGTATGGGTTCTGGTGATTCTACTCAACACCCATGTATCTTGTGGGATTCTCTGCCAGGCTTGAAGGTGCATGGATAAATACCTTCAGACTACCGCCAGTGTGTGGCAGTTGGGCAATCCTTCAAGAGCACTGGTAGGATTTCTTAGTGAAAGGACCATGAAATGCCTGATTCTGCAGTCCACCTCTGCTTCTAGAGTGACATCCATTAAATATGCCCCTTCCCACCTGGGGAGGGTCTGTCCGAAGAAGCGTCTTGGTAAATACCCTAGGACCTCCTGAATCACATCTTCCTCCCCACTTTCTGGTTCCTAGAGCAGTCTTTTGAGGGATTGAGAAGTGAATCTCAACAGCAGACAAGGTCTTATTGTCCTCCTCACTTCTGGTAAGTATTTCCTTAATATTTGGTCCAAAAAGCAAACCTTCAAAGGGGGCATTAATGAAGAACATCCTGAAGCCTTCTGCAAAGTTGCATCCAGGCATGCTGACAGATGGTTATGCTGGTAACTGCTGCTTTAACTGTACCGTCAGCTACATTAGAAATCAGATGCAAAGATATACTGGACATTGCTTGTAGGGTAGACAATTGGGAATCCACTGCTTACTGGACTTCTGCCAGTAGGTTACCCAAGAGGGTCTTGGTGGGCTCCTTGATCAGGGCCCTTTGAAAATATGTCATATGGGCAAAATAGTTCAGCACTCTAAGGGAAAGTCACTGATGCACAAGTCCATTTCCCATATCTGTCCAACACCTATGACTCCCTGTTAGGAGGATGAACAGGTGGACTCTGTTTTGAGAGTTTCGTCTTCTTATTGCCACTACAACTATAACATCAACTGTGCTTCCTACCTTTAAGGGTGACCAAGATTTTCTCCAATTTTTTTGTGAATGGCTCCACCACATCAGGATCCATCCACATCAGCAGGCAGCACCACTCCAGCAGGCAAGATGAGTCAGCTACAAAAACCTCAAGGAACAACAAACTCATCAGGAGAGGCTGAATCAGTAGACCAATCTCCTTGTTTCATATGATGTCTTTCAGAGTGAATTGTGGGGACCCTTCATCATCATCTAAGTCTGCATCTTCTGTGACTGACTCTGAGGATGAGTCCAAGTCTCCTCTTACACATCTGTTTCCTAGGAATCTGTCTCATGTGGGCTTCCGGAAAAGGGCTGAAACCAGACTGGGAACTCAAGTGGCAATCACCTCTGAGGCTAAGTGAAGCTTACTGTCCTGGTCAATCCAGATGCATAGAGTCACGCACAATATTTAACAAGGGCTAGGATGGAGCCAAGTGTAATAGAGACAACTCTTCTCTTGGTCTGGTAAGATTAGTTTTGAATGCCTCAAAAGCCAAAGCTGCAATCAGAGCACCAGGGACACTCCTCAGATTAAAAAGAAGATATGGGGAATATTCTCCTCTCAGACCAGTCCCATCTCTTAGGCTTACATGGGAAATTAGCTACTGAGAGCCAAGTCTCCAAGGGGCAGAGATGCATGAGAGTTGACTCACCCCATAAGTCCCAGCATCAAGGCTTTGGCTCCAAGACTCATCCCAATCCGACAAATTCAGAGTAGAGAGAGCAAGGGATACTGCTGGAGTAAAGTGAGAGATCACATGGGTGTTCTGGAAAAGTACAGACATGTGGGCACCAGATCTGAAGGTCAGACCAGAACTGGAGAAACCAATGGCCAGGTAGTGGGACCTATACCTAGTCTACCCAATGCAGGCAGTTTGGAGATGCATGGAAGAATCTTTGTAACTTTTATTCAGAACACCAACTGCTTTCTGTTGCAGACTTCTTGCCTTCCAAATAAGGGCATCTACTAATGAAAAAAATAAGCCAACATCTTTGCAGATGCAAGTATTTTTCATGACTTTCATCACTGTGTCTTATTTTCAAGCCTATTTGTTTACAAAAAGTACTTAAATCAAGGACATCCACCCTTGTAAAAATAAGGAATTTATATTAAGTATATGCTTAATATAATCAGTACACTTTTATACCACAACGTAACTCCAGCTGTCCAAGATCACAGCATTATATTAACTTAAACTTGCACCTGTCAAGCCTTTATGTTGTTATAGTCTAACACCTATCTTCCTTATGTACTTCTAAATGTTAATATCTTTAACACATACAACAGTCAATGAAAAGTCCCATCCCCATTTAAAATACCTGACTACACACTATACAAAACTGCTTTGCAATACATGACACAGTTTATATCATGAAATGTTTTATACATATACTAAGAACAAAAAATGTTTTACTTACAGTTACTTCTTTTTCCCCTTTAGTGTCCTTCTTAAAATTAATAACAAAGTAGGGTCTATGATTTATAGTCCACCCACAAGTTTAACAAAGTCAACAAAAAAACAGTATTACTCAGATTTACAAGATGGCTCACACTTATCAACAGCTTAACTTCATCTCTCCCAGTGTGAAAAAAAATTGAGACAAATGCTAGGAATTAAACCAGTTTTAGTAAAATTCAGTTACTCGCTAGTAAGTATGATGCACGGATGCCAGCAAAGAAGAAACTTAAGACAGCGTGAAAGAAAATAAACTATAAATGATGAAGAGAAAACACTGACTGGAAAGAATCCAGCAGCTTTTCAGCAAAAAGAGTTCAGGCTCCAGCTTTGTTACAATAGATGGCTTCCAGTAATTTAAGGTAAAAATAAATCAAACGTGCTCAGAACTGATTAAATTAAATGAAACACTGAAGGTGTGTATCAACTCAAATAACAAAGTTTGGAACAAATGGAAGAAGGTTTAAACAGCTATTCAGCTGAACTGATAAAACGGCAAAAATCAGGGACAGGAATAAAGAAAAGAATGGCTGTGTATAAGAGTGCTCAAGAACAGATGTTTCAAAACTGGTAGAGTTAGAGGACAGAGTACGCACAGAAACCCTGATATTTTCTGCTTTACCAGAGAAAGTAAAAGGAACAGACTATTAATTTTATGAAAGTTCAAATTAACAACTCGACTGACATTCCAGAGCAGGATTTATTAACTGAAAGGGTACATTGTGTGTATGCTCCAAACCTTGTCATGAGAAAGTAGCCAAGACCTGTATTAGTAAAACAGTCATACCAGCAGAAAGAGTTGATCCTGCCAAAACTGTGGCAGAAGGGCAAAGTATTAAAAATTGAAGACAGTAGAGGGTTTGTAGAACATGATTATTAAGTGTACACCAGGAAGAAGAGAAGCAAATTTATCCCAGCAATCAGGGAATGTTGAGAAGCAGGTGCAAGATTCAAGCTGCTGTACCAGCTGCTTATGAATTTCTTCCCCTGGAGGATCAAAGTAACTTTTGATGTAGAACAGGCTAAGGAGGAATGCAAAAGTTTGGTCAACAAACAGAAAGGGACTCTGTTTCTCATTCTTCTGATAAAGGTTAGAGACATTGAGTAAAAATACAAGCAAGCCAACTGCCAAAGGTGAACTACAAATCAAATATGAAATACTAAAAAAACAAAATATGAGTCAACCACCACGGTACAAGCAAAAAAAAAAGAAACAATGAAATAAAATAAAACTTTTATTAAAACAAAAGGTTAGCACTTTCACTGGGTTGATGCTTCATCAGATCATACAGAACAAAAAAGAACATTTGATTTAATACAATTACTAACCGATCATCAGTCTACATCAATTATGAACAACCAAAGTCACCACCTCCTAATCAGGGATGGTTGAAGTAAAACCCCAGAGTTAAGACCAGGTATGGGCTTGTAAGGAAATAATCCAAAGGTCAGAGACATTGCCAGAAAACTTTTCTCTAGTGTTCCAAAGACAAATGCTTGAGAAACAGAAAAAAGAAGCACAGCAGTTGAGTAGGAGAATCGGGTGTGCCTATAACTAGAACCAGAGTAGGGGTTTGGAAGATGGAGATGAACAGGAAGACGAACAGCAACACTGAAATTACTGATTAAATGTTTGACTATAAAGCATCGATTACATTTGTGAAGTAGGACTTTACAAAAAAAAAGAAAGTCGCTCAGAGACCTGGACTTTTGTTAACTTTGTTAAATTTGTGGGGGACTGAAAGGCATGTACTCCACTTCATGTCATTAATGTTTGCAAGGACAATAAAAAGAAAAAAGTAACTAAGTAAAACTATTTTGTTCTTAATATTTGTATAAAACATTTCATGATATAAACTGCATGATATATACTAAAACATTTTAAGCATTTGTTGTATGCAATAGTCACTAAAGTTAAAAAGTACTTTTTTTCTTTTTTAGTTTAAAGAAATGCAGGCATTACAGTGTAAAACAACAGAAGAAAGGCTGGACAAAAGCATGTTTAAGTTAATATACTGTAATCTTGGGCTGTTGGAGTGGGGTATGGGGTGTAAAAGTGCATCAACTATAATATATGTAGACCAGAGATATTTTCTCTTACTTTTGCACAGGTGAATGTCTGGATTAATGTCCTTGGCTTAACTTAATATTTTTTTTTTGTGTAAGCACATAGGCTTTAAAAATAAGAGAACACTGTAAATATAATGAACATTTTCCTTTAGCAAATAAATGTTCACTGTGAGTTGAGAACTCTGCAGCTGCTGGCAGCTGTATGTTATGTTCTTGTATTTCCATACAGATAAGCTGACTACAGGTGCAAGCAATAAAGCTTGAGAGTTCCATTGTTTGCTGAGAGAATCATAAAATTAAAAGGCACAAAGGCAATCAGCTTAGTAAAAAATGAAGTTTGAAATTATTGGAAGTGAATAAGAGATAGAAGCTTTCTTGGTACCTAAATTCAATGCTTTTATCAGAACAGTGTATAATTTAGTTTTATTTAAAGATGGCCAGTGCACATTTGTTCTTCATGATGAAAGTTAATGTTTTCTGAAGGCAAACAAGCTGTTTCTCATATCTGGAAAAGAAAAAAAAAAGATAATTCAAGAGCAATTAAGTAGGAGCACAGGCTGTAACATGCACCTTAGCATGGATAACCTTGACTTTTAGGTTAGGTAATGCTTGTAGGTGTGACGGTCAACATTTTAGACAACTGTTCCTATCAGGAGGGTTTAACTTCACTATCTGAACATGTTTTAAGTTAATAGGTTACAGGGTGTTTGAGGGTTTTCAGTAAATAAAAAATATTGAAAATGTGATATAACTTCACATGGAGATGGCAGCAAAGGCCAACCTACCAAACAT
The DNA here is from genome assembly GCF_019279795.1 of Protopterus annectens. NCBI lineage: Eukaryota > Metazoa > Chordata > Ceratodontiformes > Protopteridae > Protopterus > Protopterus annectens. The sequence goes on from NC_056747.1 coordinate 613,771,593, forward strand.
CATTGCATATAACACAAAGCTGAAAACAGATATTAAAAACTGCCATGTATCATTAGTAGGAATAATAACTTCATAATAGCTACACTAGCCATATTATTCTGGAATGTGAATAGGCTCACAGGTACAGACAAAAAGAGTATTGCTTTATATTGAGAAATACACCGTGCAAATAGCAATGCTACAGGAGACACACTTGGAAAGAGGGGAAAAATATAATAATGGTAGATTTATGGTAGTAAGAATCTACTAGCAAGGGAGGCGGATTATACTGGCATATATTTATATTCCTCCAAAAATTGCTATTACAGATCTTAAGAAAATCTGGGGAGAAAAATCAGCCTGCAACAGGGAATAGTCCTTGTAGCACAGTACTGGAACTTGAATTGTAACAGTGAGGATATACCTGGATGACCCAGAAGGGAAATATAAAAAGGGTAGATTGCTGAAGAAATATATGAAAATATTTGGTATGGAAGATGTGAATTCAGTAGTAGGATCTAACTTTACATATTATTCCCCAAGGTACAATAACTGGGTTAGACAGAAATTATATTTCACAGGGATGTCCATTTAATTGAAAGCTTCAGCACATCCAACAACTGTTTCAGATCATGCACCAATAACAACTTACATAAACATGCAGGGTAATGAAATAAAAATGAGACACTGGCAATTCTCCACCAACCTGCTAAAAGAGAAAAAGTAAAAAAAAAATGTGGTTAGGGGAAATTATTCACGAATTATTAGGGAAGATCAGAAATTTCTACAGACGTTACCACTAGTGAGTGGGATAAAATGAAAGTGGAGTTTAAAAATAAGGTATAAATAAAAGAAAGAGATATAGTTAACAACTAACAAATTATTTACAGTGGCTGACAAAGTTTAAAATATTGCAAAGTAAGGGAAAGCAGATAGAACAAGAAGAGGTGCAACTGCAGAGTACTAAAGGGGAAATAAAGGAGTATATGGATATATATGAGTTTAAGGATTGCTATTAAGCAACTGTTTTTTGATAATTTCAAAGCACAAAAAGAAAGTAGAAAGAGTTGTTGCCAAACTTAGGGGAGACAATAACAAGAAAAATCTTGTAGAGGCTTTAGAGATATTTCAGAAATGTTAAGAAAATTTGTATAATGCAGAGAAATGTTAAAATCAAGAAAGAACACAAATGGAAATATTTACGAAAGACTTAAATATACTAAGGTTAGAGGCAGATGAGGCTCAACAATTAAGTTACAGAAAGATGAAATAAAAAAAAACTGATGTATAATCAATCTGCAAGAAAGTCTCCAAGAATAGATGGTATTGCTGAGGAGGTTTGGAAGCTAGGAGGTTTAACAGTATTTTAAGTGAAGGGGAAGTAACAACATCCTAGAAGAAAGCTGTGGTGGCTGTAATACCTAAAGATGGCAAAGACCCATCAGACCCAACTACATATAGGCCCATTTCAATTTTAAACAATGATTATAAAGTGTTTATTTCTATAATAGTTAAAAGAATGGCAAAGATGTTATTGATCAACATGGTTTTGTGGAGGAGAGGTAAACATCTGACAACATGAATATGAATGATGATGATCCAGAGAGAAGCAGAATGTAAGAAAATACTACTGCTGTTGGTAGATCTTGATGCAAAGAAAGCATTCAACAGAGTATGCTGGGATTTTTTTTTTTTTTTATGAGTAGGGCAACAGAAACATTTGAAATTTTTGATGCAATAATAAGGTTAGTTCGGAGGATATATGAGAGATAGGAGGCAAAAACTGAAGTGGAAGGATTCCTCTCTGACAGGTTGTGTTTGACCAGAGGAACCAGGCAGGGGTGTCCTCTTTCCCCTTTGTTTTGCATTATATTTAAAGCCACTGGCAAAGAAAATAGGGGACTCAGAAATTCAAGGAGATAATCGGTATGGTAATCAAGAAAAGCTGGCTTTATTGGCAGATGATGATATTTTGTAACTGATAAAACCAGAAAAGGGCATTTCAGTGTTGTGGAACATTTTGAGTCAGTTTGAAGTCTTTTCGGGACATACAATTAATGATGATAAAACAAAGACAGTAGCTGTAAAACTGCATTACCCACACATGAACTGGTTCAGCAATACCCATACTTTTGGGTCAGAATAAATGAAGTATTTCGAGTATGGATTAAAATGGATCTGTTATGGTGGCTAAGGATATGTGGGAAAATACTAAATAAAATATAATATGGAAACTGGAAGAAGCTTTGTTTATGGATATAGAGAGCAAAATAAAAGCAGTGAAAAGTTTTTAGTCCCTTTAGTTTTTATATACAGGTCAGGTATATTTTTATCAACCAGAGGAGAAACGTGGATAATTAATAAAAGAGTTGAAGGAAGTTATCTGAGAGGGGAAGAGGGCATGGACCAAGTGGGAGAAGCTGAGCCTTCTAATAGAACATAGTAGTTTATCATTATCTGATTTGAAGGGATGTTTTAGAGCTACAAAGTTAAGGGTCATATACATAACACAAACAGAAGGCTATAAATCAAAGTATTTTAACTGATAATTGTTTAAAAGTCCATTATTTCTCAGGCACTTTCTTGCAAAGCCATTTTTTTCACAAATAATGTGTAAGCTTTATACTCTCAAATTTATTCACCACTTTTAGTGTTACTGGTCTTATTCCTAAGCACTTTCATCTCCTAACACAAGACTCTGGTTTAAGTGCAATATACCCCTCCTTCTTCTAGTTAACCCCTGTGCTTCTTTTTCATTCACTCACAAATTTCCTTTAGTACAATGGAAAAGGTTTCACTGTCAAAGTGTCTGTATGAGCTTTATTATCAGAAGAATGAAAATTACAGTCCCATTCTGCTTGCAAGTTCACTTTTTGTTGGGTACACTTATTTCCTCCTTAGCCTGTACTGCATCAAAATCTGTCTTTGATCCTCCAGGAGAAATATTTTGAAGGCAGCTGGATACATCACTTTGAATATCATACCTGCCTCTCCACATTCCTCAATTGCTGAGGCAAATTGGCTTCTCTTCTGCATGCTGTACAGTGAATGCTGGCATGCATCTTTACTAATATAGGTCTTGGATGTTTTGTTGTGACCAGGTTTGGAGCCCAGTCCAGTTGCTTATTTTTGCTTTTGTAAATTTAATAGTCTGTCCCTTCCAGTTTCGCTGGTACAACAGAAAATATGAGGTTTTCTCTGCACACATCTTCCAAATGTACTGTTTTTGAAAACAGTTCTTGTGAAGCCTCATATTCAGCCAGCCATCTTTCATTTCAACCTCTGATTTTTGTAGTTTTTATGGTTCATCTAAACAGCTAATTTAAGCTTCTTCCATTTTTACCTTTTTATTTGACCTGATATAGTCCTTCAATGTTTCATTTATTTTAACCACCCGAGTATTTATTTTATTTTTTCCTCTAAATTACTGGAAGACATCACTTGTACAAATGCTGGATATTGAACTGCTTTTTGCTTAACACCTGCATGATTCTTCACCTTTTTCTCGTTGATTTTCTTACAGATTTTCCACATTTCGTTTTTGCTGGCATTTAGGCAATGTACCTACTTGGAAAATGTCAAATGCCAGATACTCAAACTCACAGCCACAGAAGGCCTTCAAAGAGTTTACTATCAGTAAATCTACTATCAAAAGCCCACTTTCCTATCCAACTATCTAAACTAAGTTTGAATTACGCAAATGACTCTTCCCTACTAATTGTAATGGTTAACTGAATTTCACCGTAACTCATGATTTCACTGGTCCTTTTTTCTGTTTCTGTTTTCACACTGGGAGAGCTGAAATTAAACTATTGTACAGTGTGCAGCCATCTTGGAAGTCATGATACTATTTAATCTTGATCATCTGAATACAACTAAAAGGAATGGTTTACTACATTAACCACATGAGAAATGTACAAAACCTGTTAACATACACTGGCATCAATATAAACAGAATCACAAACATTTTACTTAAAGACTAGTGATTAGATAGGGGTGTCTATAACTAAATTTTGAGACTATTCTGTAGGATTCCTCTATTAGTCAGAAGTTAAATGAACGTTATGTATTTATCATAATGAACACAGAGGGAAAATTAAAGAAAAGCCAACCAATATACACACAAATCTATTTATTGAGCGCTTCCGTCCCGGGAAACTGGACTTCTTCAGAATATTGAAACAAACTGATCACATCATTAAATACACTAGGCCCTACTCAAATCCTTTTAGAACTCTCAAAGAATTTACCAACACATTTATGATATCAAGAATAAAGCTGACAATGCTCTATATAAACACATTGTTATACCCCCAGCATTGTTTCAATTTTTTTGTTGTTGATCATATTGACCTGGGGTATAGGGGTGGGCCCACTGAAGACTATTTAGAGTATATGGAGTGTAAACGGCAGATTAGAGCTCATGCCACTAAACTTCCTGGTCTGAATGACCAGATTTCTATAAGTACAATTTTAAAACTGAAAACTGCTTATTTTTTGTAAAATCATCTTTGTCACTTTTATCCATTTTTAGTATCAGTATGATACTAGCTTTGCTGTTTTTCAAGAGTTTTTAAAGTGCCATTTCTTGGTTATATTGCTTTATTTATTGATTGGCAATTTGCATAATTGATTATTAACTGTTGGAAGGGCCTAGTGTATTTAATGACGTGATTAGTTTGTTTCACTATTCTGAAGAAGTCCAGTTTACCAGGATGAAAGCACTCAAATAGATTTGTGTGTATTTTGATCGGCCTTTCATTAATTTTCACTCTGTGTTCACTGTATGAATTTTTATTAGTTTTTATTTTTTGTACTTCTCATAATGATAGATCTGTGGTCTGCTTCAGTACTTCCTCAGCAGATAGTATATCAGATCTGTCTTGGATCTGACTTCAGCCACTCTCAGACTTTGGAACCAGTGCTTAGGCTCCACCCCTTACACATAGCTCTCTGAAAAAAGATAGATACATCAGATCGAGTTTGCCCCATATCAGTGTAAAGGAGATTGCTCCCAAGCCTAGAAGACCAAAAGTCGCACAGGATAAAGACCATCTGCCAAGTCTAGAACTTGAAGAGTACATGATCAAGCCAAGGTAGCTTAGTGCAGTCATTCCAAAAGCCAAGGGAAAAAGAACTCAAAAAAGGAGGAAAGAGTGAGGGAGGATGGAAGTAGACAACATGGCTCTATCATTATCGGAAATACATAGCTTTGGTTTCTGATGCTGTCCCTTCCGTTCGTTACTCAATGGAAGGGACAGAATCCTAGGTTAATAATACACTTGGAAGATCTCATGGAAGGATATTCTAGAGAACAGCTGAACCAAAGAAAGCTCCTGATGTTTATTGTAAATCCAATTTATTGTGGGAAACGAAGGTATGGACATTGGCCCAAGTAGCAGCAGCACAAATGTCAAGTGATACTCTGGTGAAGAAAGCTGCAGATGTAGCCACAGTTCTAGTTAAGTGAGCCTTATGAGGTTTGGTTAAATATAAACAATTCTTTTTGTAAATATAAGCTACACAATCAGATAACCAGTGGGAGAGTATCACTTTAGAAACCCCGTTTCCAAATTTGGCTAAGGAAAAGTACAGAAATAAGTGATCAGTCTTTCAAATCTTCTTAATAAGATGCAAATACAAACAAAGGTGATAATGTACATCCAAGCAAATGTAACATATAGGATCAAAGGCTATCAACCTGCAGGTCATTTTAAACCTAGCTGTTTAACCCAATGTCAATATACAAGATTGCATTTTAGTGATGACTGCCCATGTCCAGGAGGGTTGTGGGCACTATTCCACATAAGACTTTATGATGCCCCATCCACTCGTGCAGGTTCCTCTTGAACAGTATCATAGAGGTGCTCTGTTTCACATGAATTTGTAGCCCATTCCGAAGAAGTGGCAGTCACTTGGAAATAAATTTGCCCCTCCAGCATGACCTATTTAAAGTCGTAGGCCATATTTAATTCTCTGGAATGGGTAACACTAGACCCATTTGATTTAAGGATATGCAGTAAGTTTATTAGGTATGGGTCCTGGATTTCTGTGTAGGCCAGGCAAAAGTTTCCCCTAAGAAGTCTTTATGATACACAGTATAGTGACAGGGACTTTAGTTGGTCTGTGTAAGGCACATGCTGCATGCCCTTGATCTTCTTTGTTAGAAACCTCTGAAGTCTAATTGCTGCAGGTGCTTATGACTGTACATATCGAATGGGGTGTTATACTCAATTATGGGCTGGATAACTGCAATTATGGGGGGGTTATAACTTCTTTTGCTCTCAAGGCAATGCCTTTACTAATCAAGTGAGCTACATGGAAAGCTTTCCTTACAACAGTAGACACGTGGTGGTCGAAGTTAAGGTCAAGTTTAGCCTGTGATCCCAGGTCCCTTACCACTTCATGGGTACTTAGGATATTGTTGTTGATTTGATAGTATGAAGGGACATTGTTTGTCCCAAAGGGAATGATAATGCAATTTCTTTGCATTCAGTTTAAGACCGTTGTGACACTGCCAGCCCAGCTATCTGGGATTTTGTAAATAATTCTATGTCATTTGTGAATATTAATATGATTCATATGCTTGTCTTACAAATGTAAGAAAAGTGTATGTTATGTGTATATTAAACTACTGGTGCAGAAGTGTGTGTTGAACAGGGTTTGCACAGTACTGAGCTTCAAGGATGTGTCCTCAGTGTACCCTATTGGAAAAGAACAGAAATGTATATAAACCATATACCTGTGCAAATGCATGTTTTAATAGTAGTAGCTGGAACATACAGAGTTAAACTGCAAAACGTCAAGAAAATAAGTTGAAATTAAAGTGTTTTATGCAAACCTGTGCCAGCCTTCCCCAGGTGTATGTGTGTGCCATCTACTTGGGCAGGGACATGAAGCACTGGTTGGACAGAGAGGATGCTGGAGGTCTTAGCATGGCCAACTGGCTGAGATCTCAACCGTATAGCTGTGCCAATGGGGAGTCTTAATGGGGATCTGGAGAAACCAGCCCCATACTGACTGTGATCTTGGTGTGCTCTTAAGGGAAATTGTGCTTTACTGTGTGTGCAGTTGTAATCTTCCCATTGTGTACATCCTCCCTGTTGCCAGTAGTAAGGATGGAGACTCCTTGATTACTGAGCCAGTGCAGGGGTGTCACAACCGTGACTAATACACCAGTCACTGGTCTGTGTGAGACCATCCTGGATTATGCTGACATCATTTGTGGACTCAATGATTGCACCTAGCAATCATCTGCAAATTAGGTCAGTCACAACCCTTTAATTTTGACCTGAACTTATGAGAAGTACACACCAAACAGTATGGGCCCAGCAATGATCCCTGTGTCACCCTGCTGGTAACAGGTCTGCTGGTTAATGTAGAGTCACCCACTTTGATAGTGTGTGTCCTGTTTGTGAGGGTTTACACTCAGTTTGCTAAGTTTACTGGTAATTCCTGAATGGGATTGTGTCAAAAGTCTTTGCCAAGTCGAAGTATACTGTGTGCACAGATCTGCCCTCATCAATAGCCCTGGTAATACTTTCAAAAAAATCCACCAGACTAAACAGGAAGGATCTGCCCTTCACAAAGCTGAACTGGGTAGGATCCAGGGTATTCACCTTTATTGGAGAAATTTGGAAATAAAACAGGAAGGTTGATAGACAAAGTTAATTCAGAAGGCATGTTCAGAAGAATAAAAAGATTATTTTTTTAAGAGCAACTCTATCCTTGTGGAAAAGCAGATAAGGAGGTTTACTAAATAGGGTGTGTAATTCCGAAACCTTCTTAGCAGAGTCGATGGCTACCAAAAACGGTTTTCCACTCTAAAACTTTAGTCAGCTTTGGCTGCAGGTTGAAAGGGAGGACTGGTTAAGGCCTGTAACAAAATAATGTCCCAGGGAGGGACAGGATCTCTGGGTGGAGGTCAGATGAAGGGAGGTACCTCTTAGAAAGGCTTTGGACAGGCTAAGGGAGGCAATGGAAGAATGATTCTCCCATATACAAAAACTGGAGGGTGTTGCTAGTTGTACTTTAATAGTGGTGTAACTAGCTCTGCTGTGAAAGAGAGACTCCAGAATGTCCAAAATAGCTGGAAGAGGGGCTGAAAGGGATCAAGATTTCTGCTTGAAGCCCAGAAAGAAAATGTTTTTCACTTACTTTTGTAGATCTTTACATTAGAGTCTTTTGAAGGGGTCAAATGCAGACTACTTGGGAAGAGTTTAATAATGGGTGTTCTGGTTCTAAACATGCTTATTCTTCCATTATTAAGTTTTCTACTACAAAACTTAATTTTCTCTTGCCTCCAAAATATATCAGTATAACAAATAAGACTTACAGATCTAGCAAATGAAAACTGTACAACTACAATTCAGGGTAAAAGTATACACCAACTTTAAAAAAGTCCCTCATATTCACAGGATCATACCAGGTTAACAGGCTAATAGCCGAATGCCTTTTTAAGCCTTGCCATTCATGTCCCAATTATCAATGTCCACATACTAGAATGGCTTTGGCATATGCCTGTGCCTTAGGGCATCAATAAGCAGCCCTGTCCATAACATCCACAGGCGACAAACCAGGGATGAATTGCAATTTACTATCCATTGGTCAAAACTGTGTTTGAATAAAATTTGGAAACAGCTCTGTTTCACATGAATGGGGAGTCTGTTCCAAATAAAGGGTAATCTCTGAGACACATACCTGTCCCTCCAACATGTTTTGTTTATATCACAGACAAGGTTTAGATCCTTAGATGAGGTAATTCTAGTGCTGTTTGTTTTGTGAATGTGTAGCAGATCCATAAGGGCTGGAGCAAAGAATACCTTGAAAATTAGGCACATATCACCCCTCAGTAGGAGAGGCTATCAGAGTACAAAGATATGGTTTTGAGGTGGTCCATATGCTATTTACATGCTGTATTATTTTAGTGAAGAATTTCTCTGGCTGCTCCACCTGTTACAAATACCTGGTCAGGTACATGCTAAGGGGTGCTTCTGTACTCAATTATTGATCAAATGAGGGCTGAGTATAGTGGGATTATCATCTCCTTAGATCTGGATGACATGCTCTTCCCAAGCCCATTACCACTGGGCCTGCTGTTAGGGGTGTTATCAATGTTGTAATTTGCAGGGGGTGATCTTCCCAAAGGATATCATTATGCACTTTTTTGCATTGAGTTTTAAGTCATGGTTTTGACACCAGTTATTTCGGTCAGACCCTCCTGGAGGATGTCTGCATCTTTGGGGGATTCATTGATTGCACCCAGCTTGCAGTTGTCAGCAAATGGCCCTCTACATTTGCCTTGGCTTCAGATAAGTATATTCCAAACAGGAGAGGTTCCTGTACCCAGCCTTGTGGGAAACCACTAGTAATAGTCCTCTTGGAGGAGGTGGATTCTCCCACCATACCTTCATGTGCCCTGTGAGCCATTTGGTTATCCATTGGGTGACATACAGATTTATAACTAAATTTGTGACATTGTCTATGATTACTTGTACTTAGTAGAGCGCTAAATCCACCAAGGGTCTTTTGTTCAAGACTCTGAGAGGTGTGAGATACAAGCTTTTCATCAAAAGGGAAGAAAAGAGCTCTTATTTAAATTCTCTTTAATTATTTCAAGTTGCACTTATAGTGACCTGTCTGTGTGGTGATAGGTTTTGTACTTCTCTGCTTTCTGTCTTTGGTTTAGCAAAAAAAAAAAATATCTGCTTGTATTTTTTTTCTGGGATCTGAGTCTTGCAGCTTAATTTGCATTTCTTAGAAAATTGTGTAGTATTGCAAGATTTTGTCATCATTTCTTGTAGTATATTTCTATTTCCAAAAGTAGAATTTCATGTAAAAGGTAGCACTTTGTATTTTGCACCCAGCATGGGGACTCAGTCAGTCTTGTAGCTTCTTTCACAGTTGTGGCAGGACTGTGATCTACTGCCAGATTTGCATAGCCTGTAGTAAAATTGCAGTAGTGGCAGTATTGTGAATTCTTCTCCAGGATTTATGCTTCTGTACTTTTTAAAGCTGTATATACCTGATAAAAGTTGCATTCCAGTATTCTGGTAGCTTAGTCTGTGATAGGATTGAAACTGTGGCAGTATTGTGAACTCTGCTCCAAGACTTGTGCTTCAGTACTTTTACACCTGTATATACCTGCTTAAAGTTGCATTCCAGTGAGTTTCTGTTTACCTTGCTAATGCTTTACCTCTTATTTGAGCCCCCCCCCCCAATGAGTTATTAAATTAAAAGTTTCTGAGATTCTAACTGCACAACTAGAGCTCCAGTTTATTTTTTTCCCCAACCTACCCACTCTTCTTTGTGGTTTTAAAAAGTTCTCTCTCTGGCTTCCACCCCTTATGGTAATCTGATTTCCAAAGCCCCTCCCTCCCCTCTTTCATTGCTATTGTCTGTTGTGTAACCTATTTAAGTACTTCCTCAACCAGCCTTCTATATATCCAAAATAAAACGGGGCCTACCCAGCACTTGAGTAAACCATCCTTTACTACAAATTGTCTCCTGCTCATTTTCTCACAGCTCCCATCTGCTTGTCACCCTCGTCACACTTTGAGGGGGTCCTGAGTTAATCCTGCTCCATCCTTGACAGACCAGATTTATTTTGTTTTGCACTTCAGTTATCTGTTTAGAGCGCTTCTGTTTTATTGTTGATTTTTACCTTTAAATCATTGTAAAGGTCCCTAACACTTGAAACTGCTTTGTCAAGGTAGTTAAAATGTTTTATCATAGCATTACATTCGCAAGCAAACTTTCTTGGTGCTATTACATCAAGATATTAGCACTACCCTGTAGACACAAATGCCATGAAGGTAAGTTGTACCTATAAAACAACCCTTAGAACTGAAACTTGTAACCAAGTGTGGCTAAAACAATGCCATTGTGTGGAGACAAGCTTAGAGTAGCATATTTGCACGTTAAAAGCAGTACTATCAAATCTTAGCACAGTCTAACCTAGTCTAGTGCCAAACCCCAGAGAACACATAAGGAGACCTCTGTATAACCCAGTCCAAGACCTACAGTAGTCCATCAAATACAGATCCAGACAACATGTATATGCAATTTCAAATGTTTCTGTAGCTAGCTTGGTAGATGATATGGGCATTTTGTACTGTTTTAACAATTGTCTCATGTTCACAGGTAACCATTTGATCCCTAAAGAAGCACAGTATGCAGGAGATGCACTTACAAAATTTCACTGGAGGCAAAAAATCTTGCATACAAATACGGTTGTCAAGAACACACACACTTCACCCCCCCCCCCACACACACACACAAACCAACCTATGCTGAGGCACTAAAATGCAATCCTCCCAAGCATCAAAGACCTCCTAAGCTTATAAACAGTAATGCCTATCCTCAGCAATCTCTAAAGCACTCAACAAAACCAACAAATATCACACATATGCCTACAACCAGTGTAGCCTCAAGAACAAAGCCTATAATGCAAACAAACACACTACACTGGACTCTTGTCATAGGGGACTCCACTGTACAGCATACACAGAGATGCCCCGCTCACTAGACTGAACAAGGAGAAGATAATGGTTGGTTGTTTATCAGGAGCCAGGATCTGCCAAGTTATTCACGTATTCAGGTCACTACACCACAGGTACCAGCATGATTCCATCATAGTCCATGTGGGCGTTAATGACCCCAGACTTATTTCCCTAGACTATATGAAGAGAAGTATTACTGATCTCTCTGAATGCATGTCTCAGGCAGATATATGCCTTGCACTGAGAAGCATTCTACCTTCACCAAGGAAGGCACCACAGTATGAATACAATGATTAACTTCAATAATTGGCTTAGTTTCTGGTGTATTTCCAAGAGATTCAATATTTGTTAGCATGGGAGACAGGGTTAGCAAACCACATTGCTTTGCAAAGGATACTCTGCGCCCGTCTCCCCTAGGCTTCTGAATATTGGCTAAAACCTTATCCACCCCCTTGAGCCTTTTTTAGGCAATGCCAATTTGGCAAACTTAGTGACATAGCAAATACAACCCAAAGAAACCTAAAGGTGTTACTGCTCAATGCTAGGAGCCTAAACAAGGAACTCCACACCCAACAAGTTCTCCTTACTGGAGAATGTACATATTGATGCCTATAGCAAGACATGGCTTAAAAACACAGAAAGTACTCTGGCAGTGCAAGGCTTCAGTGCCTTGCACACATTTAGACAGTCAGCTGCATAGACAGGGACAAAAGAAGGAATCTCAATCTGTATTAGCAACAAGCATAACTCTAAATCAACTTATTACAGCCAAATGCTGCCTCCAGGTGCCTCTGCAGTTGCATCCTGCTGATGCCTCTGGGTGTCAAATATTGCTTTTTCATATTTGCATCAATAATTCCAAAACTATGTTATATACAAAGTATTAAAAAAATTAATCTTAAAGCTTACACAATGGCAAACACAACTGTTCTGACAGTTAATCTCTGTCTAGTGCAGGTAAAGAGATATCAATTGTTCATATAATATTAACTTATACTGTCATAAATTTAATGTTTTTTTCTAAACATCTCAACAACCAAGTAGCACAGACAGAACTGCTTAGGCTCATATGAAAGCTCTCAACTGGATGAACAATGTGCTGCCAATAGTATGTGTGTAGCTTGAGTGGTTGCAGAGATATTTAAGTTGTTTACAAAATATTACAAATTTAATAGTTACTATGTTTACTATGATTTATAAAATTTACTTTAAGATATAGAACATAAACAATATTGCCACTACAAAAATAGTTTTTTGCTGAAGAGTTTGCCATTTTTACTTCTGTAGAAACTCCTATGGTCTCAGAGATATGAACATTTGTTTGAAATGTGAGAACATATTTTGATTCTATCAAAAGGTTGGAAGTTACAGTGCAAACTTCCAGAGCTTCGTTAGATGGAATGGGTTAAACAGGATAACACCCTGGAATTTATCCATGTGCAAATCGCCATAGATAGACACAATCCTATGCCATATCATAGCAAGCTACAGTTCACCCTTTATGTCCCTAGAATTCTACAGCTCATACATAAACCTACAGGAGACATTCATCATTAAACCAAATACCCTATTCATCAGAGACTTTAACTACTCCTGCTACAGACTGGAAAACATACATTGTCTCATTGCCTGCAGGCACAATGATTCCTGAGATTTATTAACAAAAAATACCTTTGAAAAAATAGTGTGCACACCCCCCAGAGGTTCAAACATACTGGGCTTGGTACTCACCAATATGGTAGAGTGCTGTCGCCTCCCAGTGTCACATCCTCACCATAAATCTGTCTCTTTTGAAATAAAAATAAGATCAGTAATCCCAGCAAACCTGTAAAAGTTCACAACTATTCCAATCCAAACTGCATCCTATTAAGAGATAGTCTGCCAAAATTCAATACCCCTCCCAAACCAGAGTTCACAGCAACCTATGTGGAATTGTTCACAAACTATGTACAGCCATGTAAATGACTGTATAGAGACTGCTGCATTTACTAGAAGCAACCCAAAATAACCTCTAAAACCCAATCTCACTAGTGGAATCTTAACCTTAATAAGTATATAAAAAAAAAAGGAAAAAAAATCATGGCAAAAATGAAGAGCATAATGATAGAAGATCTCTAAACTACACAGGAAACTAGGAGGACTAAGTTCGACAAGGCCAGCAATAAGGTCAAGATAGCCTCACATGCTAAAGGCAACCAAAAGGCCTTCTTCAGCTATGTCTGAAACCTCAAAGGCAGCACACATCAGTGTCTTGAACTGGTGGTTATTGGTGCCATCTTCACTGAGCTGAGCGACGTAGCAAATTTACTGGCTGATAATTTCAGTTCAAACTGCACCTCCCACTCCCCCATTAAATGCCTACTAGCATACCCCCCCCCAACTATTAAAAGGGAGCAGGTCCTGATGTTGCTCTCTAAGGCCAAAACACAGCTTCAGTGGGCCCAACAAATATACTGACATGCCTCTAGCTTGAAACATGATGTATCAGGACCACTTGAGTCACTTTTCAACTATAGCTTCAAAATAGGTTTTGTACCATGAGAATACATGATTGCAATGGTTATTCCATTTCACAAGAGTGGATCATCAACAGACCCCAGAAACTACAGACCTATTAGTCTGGCTAGTGTAATATGCAAAGTTATGACACGAATAACTATGGAAATAATCAACAGAGACAGAGGTAACCTTCAAACACTGGATGCAACCAAGTTTGGTTTAGTCAAGGGAAGGTCATGCTTACTAAACTTGGTGGACTTCTTTGAGAAGGTCACAAGGGTGATGGATAAGGTTAAAATGGTACATACCAAGTACCTGGAGCAGTCTGAGGCATGTGATAAAATATCCCACTTAGGTATGGTTGACAAACTCACTGAACTGGGCATAAACCCCACATAACTCGCTGGACTGCCACCTGTCACAGACAAGATCCAGGAAGTCATGACTGGTGATACCACCTCCACTAAGACACTGGTCACCAGTGGGATACCTCAGGGCTCTGTGGGAGACCATTCTTATTTGGCATCTACTTCTCACAGGTAAAGGCAAATGTCAAGAAATTTTGACTGACAGAGTTCGCAGATGAATGCAAACTGAGAACTATCATAGATTCTCCCCATGACACAAACATCTTACAGGAGGGTCTAATACAAATGACTGGTGCCAAAGTCATGGAATAAAGCTCAATGCCATGAAATGCATTATAGTGCATTTTGGGAAAACTGCCACCCATGCTAATCACTCAGTCGATAAAACACTTCTAAGAGTTGGGCCAGTCGTCAGGGATCTGGGAACATGTATAGACAGTAATCTGGCTTTTGACCAACAAGTGGCCATGGTAGCAAGAAAATCATTCTATATCACCCAACTTATTAGTAAGAACATGGCATCCAGGTCCAAGGAAGTCATAGTGACACTTTACTTGGCCCTCATCAGACTCATCATTGAGTATAATGCTCCCTTCGGCATGTACCTGACCAAACACAATTGGAATGCCCACAAAGGCTCCTTACCAGGAATATCTATGGTATAAACTCATCAACCTATATGAATCAACTTGAAGCCCTGTCTCTATAATGACAGGCAGTTTATGCCTGGCATACAAGGCATCTGCTGATCGATTTCTGATGGGCCTTTTGCACATCTGCAAAACAAACAGCATCAGAACCATTAAATCCAAAGATATAAATTTTGTCTGTGACATAAAATATGTTGGCAAGACATGTGTGTCTCAGAGGATCTCCATGTTCTAGAACAGGCTTCCCATCCATGTGAGGCAGAGTCCATCCCAAATCCTATTTAAACATAACCTTGACCAATGGATGGGGGATCAGAAATTCATCATGGATCTGTTCCTCATGTCTCTGCTAGACAGAGGTGTGCAGTAATGTCCAAACTAACATACCCTCCTCCACATCATCACTAGAAACTTCCTAAGTAACATACTCCCCCTAATAAACTCCCATGATAAATAGGGACACAATTGGGTACGATTGCACGGCTAGGCTTATAAAGGCTCTGGTGGTCATTAGTCTGGTATATACCTATGAACCCGACTGAGGTACTGTGACAAATCCCTCTGCCAGGTCAAGGTAGTGATCCATAGGTCTAGTGCCCTTCTCAAAGACGTCTACAAGGTTTAGTAGGCATGACTTTCCCTTGATGAAACCAAACTGGGATGAGTCCAGTGTCTGAAAATGTCCTGTGTCTTTATCAGGTCCATGTTAATTTTTCATGGCCTTGTATATAAGGCTAGTCAAACTTATGGGTCTGTGGATGGTCCGCCCTTGAGTAGACAGATGAGCAGTGCAGTCCTCCATTCACTATGGCCAAAGCCTGTCTGGAGGCTATACATGAATAAAGATTCTAGTGGGCCTTACAGGTCATGTTTCAAGCTATTTAAGAGGCATCCTGAGATATTATCAAGACCCATTGATGCATTGTTTTCAGCTCTGGACAATGCAGTGAGGACCTGTTCTTTAGTGATAGCGGGGGAGAAATGGTAGAGGGCATTTCATGGAGGGAACTGGGGGTGATAGGGGAGTGAATTGGAGCTATACGCATGAGTGAGCAAATTTGCTTTATCATATCCCCTGGTTTGGTATAGGAAAGTTCAATTTACTATTAGTTCATCACACTGTTAGGTGTTCCCTTTAAGGTTGCCTAAATAACTGAAGAATGCTTTATGGTTATTCTTAGCATGGGAGGCTATTTGTGCCTTGAAGCTGGCTTTGGTGGACTTGTATAGTTCCCTGAGCTGCTTGTTGAGACAGAAAGATATATATATATATATATATATATATATTTTTTTTAGTCTTTTGGGCATAGCCCTTCCTATTTTTGGACATGATTTTCCTTATTTCATTGTACAGCCTATTTATACTAAGGGTCCAACAAAGGGGGCTTACTTTTGGATTCTGTCAAAATGAGTTTCCAATTTTCAACTTTGTTGTGCATCCAGACTGACAAATGTCTACATGTGGAACTGCCAACTCAAAATCTGAACACTAAAAAATTGGCAGTTCAGCAGAATAAAAATACTCTAGCAATCCACTACAGGCTTCCATAAGTATAAACTTTAATAGGATTTGTCTCAAATTTTTGTGGAGAGGAGATTTTTCTCACATCCCATGGGACAGTTATCTTACTCCATATCAGAGCAGCTTTAGCAAAACAAAATATCTTTTTATGTTGTAGCACAGTATCCTATGTCTGTTATATGCCCTCCAGAGACATTTTGCTATTCAAGAAACTATGTGATGGAGACATTACTGGGCAGCAAACTTATACCAGTAGAAACACTTCTTACAAGGATGACTTTGTCCTTCATTTATTAAAATGATGGATGCAGGCCATACATCTCAACTGTCCAGATTTTCAGCTATTTTCTGTCTGTTCATCATAAAATTTGTGTTTTTCTGGCAATTCGCTGAGCAGTGAAGTCACTAAATAACGCCATACATTTGAG
The DNA here is from genome assembly GCF_019279795.1 of Protopterus annectens. Lineage (NCBI taxonomy): Eukaryota > Metazoa > Chordata > Ceratodontiformes > Protopteridae > Protopterus > Protopterus annectens. The sequence goes on from NC_056747.1 coordinate 613,788,540, forward strand.
CTTCAACCTTCATTTCCTTCAGAAAATACATGCCAACACAAATCTTGTTATTCAAACAACTTTCTACATTTATAAGAGTAATATTTAAAATCTGTCCTATTTCTTGGCCCTTGATTCCCCCACTATTTTAGGCTTTGTCCAGGTTTCTAGAGCTAACAGGTTGAGAAGTATGATGCATGCAATACATTTTTTGAACTCCACTTACTATGTGGCAACTAAGATAACTGGACATACGACACACACTATTTTTAAATTCTCTCTCTCATTTTTTCCACTCTTTTCTTATTTTTCTCCTATTTTTAAGTTGTGTTTATAATTGCAGCTGTATTCACATATAATATGATAAAAGGAAAACCAAGTTTATCTGCAGCCTGTTAATCAGAACACATCACTGTTATGCTTTATCCAACACTGATTGGCTTTCACTCCAGAATCATAATCAGTATTTTCAGCATTTCATGGCCCATCAATTACCATATTATAACCGCTATACATATTTAATGCAGTTTCATCAGGCTATATACATCTTCTAAGGACATTAGATCTTCAAACTACCTATGGAAAATTGCAAAGTGCATCCTCAAGCTAAGGCCTGTACCACTGCTATTTATTCTAATGCTCTAGAACTCACTCATCTCCAACATACACAACATTAACGCCTTCTTTGTTTCAAAATTCAACAAACTGTCTGACTCTAAATGACACTATCACAGTTATCACTTAAATCCATCTAATGTGTTTTTACTAAATCAGCAACTGAACATAAGGGGTCAAATCTGGTACCTCACCTGACATTTGATATGCTTTCATCTACACTTCTCAAAATTAATATTTTATACCTGCTAAAATTTTGCATTTATATATATGGTTAACATTATAACTCTGCTAAGACAGCACAATAGTTAATCCACTCACTTCACAATGATTATAAAGTGTTTATTTCTATAATAGTTAAAAGAATGGCAAAGATGTTATTGATCAACATGGTTTTGTGGAGGAGAGGTAAACATCTGACAACATGAATATGAATGATGATGATCCAGAGAGAAGCAGAATGTAAGAAAATACTACTGCTGTTGGTAGATCTTGATGCAAAGAAAGCATTCAACAGAGTATGCTGGGATTTTTTTTTTTTTTTATGAGTAGGGCAACAGAAACATTTGAAATTTTTGATGCAATAATAAGGTTAGTTCGGAGGATATATGAGAGATAGGAGGCAAAAACTGAAGTGGAAGGATTCCTCTCTGACAGGTTGTGTTTGACCAGAGGAACCAGGCAGGGGTGTCCTCTTTCCCCTTTGTTTTGCATTATATTTAAAGCCACTGGCAAAGAAAATAGGGGACTCAGAAATTCAAGGAGATAATCGGTATGGTAATCAAGAAAAGCTGGCTTTATTGGCAGATGATGATATTTTGTAACTGATAAAACCAGAAAAGGGCATTTCAGTGTTGTGGAACATTTTGAGTCAGTTTGAAGTCTTTTCGGGACATACAATTAATGATGATAAAACAAAGACAGTAGCTGTAAAACTGCATTACCCACACATGAACTGGTTCAGCAATACCCATACTTTTGGGTCAGAATAAATGAAGTATTTCGGAGTATGGATTAAAATGGATCTGTTATGGTGGCTAAGGATATGTGGGAAAATACTAAATAAAATATAATATGGAAACTGGAAGAAGCTTTGTTTATGGATATAGAGAGCAAAATAAAAGCAGTGAAAAGTTTTTAGTCCCTTTAGTTTTTATATACAGGTCAGGTATATTTTTATCAACCAGAGGAGAAACGTGGATAATTAATAAAAGAGTTGAAGGAAGTTATCTGAGAGGGGAAGAGGGGCATGGACCAAGTGGGAGAAGCTGAGCCTTCTAATAGAACATAGTAGTTTATCATTATCTGATTTGAAGGGATGTTTTAGAGCTACAAAGTTAAGGGTCATATACATAACACAAACAGAAGGCTATAAATCAAAGTATTTTAACTGATAATTGTTTAAAAGTCCATTATTTCTCAGGCACTTTCTTGCAAAGCCATTTTTTTCACAAATAATGTGTAAGCTTTATACTCTCAAATTTATTCACCACTTTTAGTGTTACTGGTCTTATTCCTAAGCACTTTCATCTCCTAACACAAGACTCTGGTTTAAGTGCAATATACCCCTCCTTCTTCTAGTTAACCCCTGTGCTTCTTTTTCATTCACTCACAAATTTCCTTTAGTACAATGGAAAAGGTTTCACTGTCAAAGTGTCTGTATGAGCTTTATTATCAGAAGAATGAAAATTACAGTCCCATTCTGCTTGCAAGTTCACTTTTGTTGGGTACACTTATTTCCTCCTTAGCCTGTACTGCATCAAAATCTGTCTTTGATCCTCCAGGAGAAATATTTTGAAGGCAGCTGGATACATCACTTTGAATATCATACCTGCCTCTCCACATTCCTCAATTGCTGAGGCAAATTGGCTTCTCTTCTGCATGCTGTACAGTGAATGCTGGCATGCATCTTTACTAATATAGGTCTTGGATGTTTTGTTGTGACCAGGTTTGGAGCCCAGTCCAGTTGCTTATTTTGCTTTTGTAAATTTAATAGTCTGTCCCTTCCAGTTTCGCTGGTACAACAGAAAATATGAGGTTTTCTCTGCACACATCTTCCAAATGTACTGTTTTTGAAAACAGTTCTTGTGAAGCCTCATATTCAGCCAGCCATCTTTCATTTCAACCTCTGATTTTTGTAGTTTTTATGGTTCATCTAAACAGCTAATTTAAGCTTCTTCCATTTTTACCTTTTTATTTGACCTGATATAGTCCTTCAATGTTTCATTTATTTTAACCACCAGTATTTATTTTATTTTTCCTCTAAATTACTGGAAGACATCACTTGTACAAATGCTGGATATTGAACTGCTTTTTGCTTAACACCTGCATGATTCTTCACCTTTTTCTCGTTGATTTTCTTACAGATTTTCCACATTTCGTTTTTGCTGGCATTTAGGCAATGTACCTACTTGGAAAATGTCAAATGCCAGATACTCAAACTCACAGCCACAGAAGGCCTTCAAAGAGTTTACTATCAGTAAATCTACTATCAAAAGCCCACTTTCCTATCCAACTATCTAAACTAAGTTTGAATTACGCAAATGACTCTTCCCTACTAATTGTAATGGTTAACTGAATTTCACCGTAACTCATGATTTCACTGGTCCTTTTTTCTGTTTCTGTTTTCACACTGGGAGAGCTGAAATTAAACTATTGTACAGTGTGCAGCCATCTTGGAAGTCATGATACTATTTAATCTTGATCATCTGAATACAACTAAAAGGAATGGTTTACTACATTAACCACATGAGAAATGTACAAAACCTGTTAACATACACTGGCATCAATATAAACAGAATCACAAACATTTTACTTAAAGACTAGTGATTAGATAGGGGTGTCTATAACTAAATTTTGAGACTATTCTGTAGGATTCCTCTATTAGTCAGAAGTTAAATGAACGTTATGTATTTATCATAATGAACACAGAGGGAAAATTAAAGAAAAGCCAACCAATATACACACAAATCTATTTATTGAGCGCTTCCGTCCGGAAACTGGACTTCTTCAGAATATTGAAACAAACTGATCACATCATTAAATACACTAGGCCCTACTCAAATCCTTTTAGAACTCTCAAAGAATTTACCAACACATTTATGATATCAAGAATAAAGCTGACAATGCTCTATATAAACACATTGTTATACCCCCAGCATTGTTTCAATTTTTTGTTGTTGATCATATTGACCTGGGGTATAGGGGTGGGCCCACTGAAGACTATTTAGAGTATATGGAGTGTAAACGGCAGATTAGAGCTCATGCCACTAAACTTCCTGGTCTGAATGACCAGATTTCTATAAGTACAATTTTAAAACTGAAAACTGCTTATTTTTTGTAAAATCATCTTTGTCACTTTTATCCATTTTTAGTATCAGTATGATACTAGCTTTGCTGTTTTTCAAGAGTTTTTAAAGTGCCATTTCTTGGTTATATTGCTTTATTTATTGATTGGCAATTTGCATAATTGATTATTAACTGTTGGAAGGGCCTAGTGTATTTAATGTCGTGATTAGTTTGTTTCACTATTCTGAAGAAGTCCAGTTTACCAGGATGAAAGCACTCAAATAGATTTGTGTGTATTTTGATCGGCCTTTCATTAATTTTCACTCTGTGTTCACTGTATGAATTTTTATTAGTTTTTATTTTTTGTACTTCTCATAATGATAGATCTGTGGTCTGCTTCAGTACTTCCTCAGCAGATAGTATATCAGATCTGTCTTGGATCTGACTTCAGCCACTCTCAGACTTTGGAACCAGTGCTTAGGCTCCACCCCTTACACATAGCTCTCTGAAAAAAGATAGATACATCAGATCGAGTTTGCCCCATATCAGTGTAAAGGAGATTGCTCCCAAGCCTAGAAGACCAAAAGTCGCACAGGATAAAGACCATCTGCCAAGTCTAGAACTTGAAGAGTACATGATCAAGCCAAGGTAGCTTAGTGCAGTCATTCCAAAAGCCAAGGGAAAAAGAACTCAAAAAAGGAGGAAAGAGTGAGGGAGGATGGAAGTAGACAACATGGCTCTATCATTATCGGAAATACATAGCTTTGGTTTCTGATGCTGTCCCTTCCGTTCGTTACTCAATGGAAGGGACAGAATCCTAGGTTAATAATACACTTGGAAGATCTCATGGAAGGATATTCTAGAGAACAGCTGAACCAAAGAAAGCTCCTGATGTTTATTGTAAATCCAATTTATTGTGGGAAAGCGAAGGTATGGACATTGGCCCAAGTAGCAGCAGCACAAATGTCAAGTGATACTCTGGTGAAGAAAGCTGCAGATGTAGCCACAGTTCTAGTTAAGTGAGCCTTATGAGGTTTGGTTAAATATAAACAATTCTTTTTGTAAATATAAGCTACACAATCAGATAACCAGTGGGAGAGTATCACTTTAGAAACCCGTTTCCAAATTTGGCTAAGGAAAAGTACAGAAATAAGTGATCAGTCTTTCAAATCTTCTTAATAAGATGCAAATACAAACAAAGGTGATAATGTACATCCAAGCAAATGTAACATATAGGATCAAAGGCTATCAACCTGCAGGTCATTTTAAACCTAGCTGTTTAACCCAATGTCAATATACAAGATTGCATTTTAGTGATGACTGCCCATGTCCAGGAGGGTTGTGGGCACTATTCCACATAAGACTTTATGATGCCCCATCCACTCGTGCAGGTTCCTCTTGAACAGTATCATAGAGGTGCTCTGTTTCACATGAATTTGTAGCCCATTCCGAAGAAGTGGCAGTCACTTGGAAATAAATTTGCCCCTCCAGCATGACCTATTTAAAGTCGTAGGCCATATTTAATTCTCTGGAATGGGTAACACTAGACCCATTTGATTTAAGGATATGCAGTAAGTTTATTAGGTATGGGTCCTGGATTTCTGTGTAGGCCAGGCAAAAGTTTCCCCTAAGAAGTCTTTATGATACACAGTATAGTGACAGGGACTTTAGTTGGTCTGTGTAAGGCACATGCTGCATGCCCTTGATCTTCTTTGTTAGAAACCTCTGAAGTCTAATTGCTGCAGGTGCTTATGACTGTACATATCGAATGGGGTGTTATACTCAATTATGGGCTGGATAACTGCAAGTATGGGGGGGTTATAACTTCTTTTGCTCTCAAGGCAATGCCTTTACTAATCAAGTGAGCTACATGGAAAGCTTTCCTTACAACAGTAGACACGTGGTGGTCGAAGTTAAGGTCAAGTTTAGCCTGTGATCCCAGGTCCCTTACCACTTCATGGGTACTTAGGATATTGTTGTTGATTTGATAGTATGAAGGGACATTGTTTGTCCCAAAGGGAATGATAATGCAATTTCTTTGCATTCAGTTTAAGACCGTTGTGACACTGCCAGCCCAGCTATCTGGGATTTTGTAAATAATTCTATGTCATTTGTGAATATTAATATGATTCATATGCTTGTCTTACAAATGTAAGAAAAGTGTATGTTATGTGTATATTAAACTACTGGTGCAGAAGTGTGTGTTGAACAGGGTTTGCACAGTACTGAGCTTCAAGGATGTGTCCTCAGTGTACCCTATTGGAAAAGAACAGAAATGTATATAAACCATATACCTGTGCAAATGCATGTTTTAATAGTAGTAGCTGGAACATACAGAGTTAAACTGCAAAACGTCAAGAAAATAAGTTGAAATTAAAGTGTTTTATGCAAACCTGTGCCAGCCTTCCCCAGGTGTATGTGTGTGCCATCTACTTGGGCAGGGACATGAAGCACTGGTTGGACAGAGAGGATGCTGGAGGTCTTAGCATGGCCAACTGGCTGAGATCTCAACCGTACAGCTGTGCCAATGGGGAGTCTTAATGGGGATCTGGAGAAACCAGCCCCATACTGACTGTGATCTTGGTGTGCTCTTAAGGGAAATTGTGCTTTACTGTGTGTGCAGTTGTAATCTTCCCATTGTGTACATCCTCCCTGTTGCCAGTAGTAAGGATGGAGACTCCTTGATTACTGAGCCAGTGCAGGGGTGTCACAACCGTGACTAATACACCAGTCACTGGTCTGTGTGAGACCATCCTGGATTATGCTGACATCATTTGTGGACTCAATGATTGCACCTAGCAATCATCTGCAAATTAGGTCAGTCACAACCCTTTAATTTTGACCTGAACTTATGAGAAGTACACACCAAACAGTATGGGCCCAGCAATGATCCCTGTGTCACCCTGCTGGTAACAGGTCTGCTGGTTAATGTAGAGTCACCCACTTTGATAGTGTGTGTCCTGTTTGTGAGGGTTTACACTCAGTTTGCTAAGTTTACTGGTAATTCCTGAATGGGATTGTGTCAAAAGTCTTTGCCAAGTCGAAGTATACTGTGTGCACAGATCTGCCCTCATCAATAGCCCTGGTAATACTTTCAAAAAAATCCACCAGACTAAACAGGACGGATCTGCCCTTCACAAAGCTGAACTGGGTAGGATCCAGGGTATTCACCTTTATTGGAGAAATTTGGAAATAAAACAGGAAGGTTGATAGACAAAGTTAATTCAGAAGGCATGTTCAGAAGAATAAAAAAGATTATTTTTTTAAGAGCAACTCTATCCTTGTGGAAAAGCAGATAAGGAGGTTTACTAAATAGGGTGTGTAATTCCGAAACCTTCTTAGCAGAGTCGATGGCTACCAAAAACGGTTTTCCACTCTAAAACTTTAGTCAGCTTTGGCTGCAGGTTGAAAGGGAGGACTGGTTAAGGCCTGTAACAAAATAATGTCCCAGGGAGGGACAGGATCTCTGGGTGGAGGTCAGATGAAGGGAGGTACCTCTTAGAAAGGCTTTGGACAGGCTAAGGGAGGCAATGGAAGAATGATTCTCCCATATACAAAAACTGGAGGGTGTTGCTAGTTGTACTTTAATAGTGGTGTAACTAGCTCTGCTGTGAAAGAGAGACTCCAGAATGTCCAAAATAGCTGGAAGAGGGGCTGAAAGGGATCAAGATTTCTGCTTGAAGCCCAGAAAGAAAATGTTTTTCACTTACTTTTGTAGATCTTTACATTAGAGTCTTTTGAAGGGGTCAAATGCAGACTACTTGGGAAGAGTTTAATAATGGGTGTTCTGGTTCTAAACATGCTTATTCTTCCATTATTAAGTTTTCTACTACAAAACTTAATTTTCTCTTGCCTCCAAAATATATCAGTATAACAAATAAGACTTACAGATCTAGCAAATGAAAACTGTACAACTACAATTCAGGGTAAAAGTATACACCAACTTTAAAAAAGTCCCTCATATTCACAGGATCATACCAGGTTAACAGGCTAATAGCCGAATGCCTTTTTAAGCCTTGCCATTCATGTCCCAATTATCAATGTCCACATACTAGAATGGCTTTGGCATATGCCTGTGCCTTAGGGCATCAATAAGCAGCCCTGTCCATAACATCCACAGGCGACAAACCAGGGATGAATTGCAATTTACTATCCATTGGTCAAAACTGTGTTTGAATAAAATTTGGAAACAGCTCTGTTTCACATGAATGGGGAGTCTGTTCCAAATAAAGGGTAATCTCTGAGACACATACCTGTCCCTCCAACATGTTTTGTTTATATCACAGACAAGGTTTAGATCCTTAGATGAGGTAATTCTAGTGCTGTTTGTTTTGTGAATGTGTAGCAGATCCATAAGGGCTGGAGCAAAGAATACCTTGAAAATTAGGCACATATCACCCCTCAGTAGGAGAGGCTATCAGAGTACAAAGATATGGTTTTGAGGTGGTCCATATGCTATTTACATGCTGTATTATTTTAGTGAAGAATTTCTCTGGCTGCTCCACCTGTTACAAATACCTGGTCAGGTACATGCTAAGGGGTGCTTCTGTACTCAATTATTGATCAAATGAGGGCTGAGTATAGTGGGATTATCATCTCCTTAGATCTGGATGACATGCTCTTCCCAAGCCCATTACCACTGGGCCTGCTGTTAGGGGTGTTATCAATGTTGTAATTTGCAGGGGGTGATCTTCCCAAAGGATATCATTATGCACTTTTTTGCATTGAGTTTTAAGTCATGGTTTTGACACCAGTTATTTCGGTCAGACCCTCCTGGAGGATGTCTGCATCTTTGGGGGATTCATTGATTGCACCCAGCTTGCAGTTGTCAGCAAATGGCCCTCTACATTTGCCTTGGCTTCAGATAAGTATATTCCAAACAGGAGAGGTTCCTGTACCCAGCCTTGTGGGAAACCACTAGTAATAGTCCTCTTGGAGGAGGTGGATTCTCCCACCATACCTTCATGTGCCCTGTGAGCCATTTGGTTATCCATTGGGTGACATACAGATTTATAACTAAATTTGTGACATTGTCTATGATTACTTGTACTTAGTAGAGCGCTAAATCCACCAAGGGTCTTTTGTTCAAGACTCTGAGAGGTGTGAGATACAAGCTTTTCATCAAAAGGGAAGAAAAGAGCTCTTATTTAAATTCTCTTTAATTATTTCAAGTTGCACTTATAGTGACCTGTCTGTGTGGTGATAGGTTTTGTACTTCTCTGCTTTCTGTCTTTGGTTTAGCAAAAAAAAAAATATCTGCTTGTATTTTTTTTCTGGGATCTGAGTCTTGCAGCTTAATTTGCATTTCTTAGAAAATTGTGTAGTATTGCAAGATTTTGTCATCATTTCTTGTAGTATATTTCTATTTCCAAAAGTAGAATTTCATGTAAAAGGTAGCACTTTGTATTTTGCACCCAGCATGGGGACTCAGTCAGTCTTGTAGCTTCTTTCACAGTTGTGGCAGGACTGTGATCTACTGCCAGATTTGCATAGCCTGTAGTAAAATTGCAGTAGTGGCAGTATTGTGAATTCTTCTCCAGGATTTATGCTTCTGTACTTTTTAAAGCTGTATATACCTGATAAAAGTTGCATTCCAGTATTCTGGTAGCTTAGTCTGTGATAGGATTGAAACTGTGGCAGTATTGTGAACTCTGCTCCAAGACTTGTGCTTCAGTACTTTTACACCTGTATATACCTGCTTAAAGTTGCATTCCAGTGAGTTTCTGTTTACCTTGCTAATGCTTTACCTCTTATTTGAGCCCCCCCCCAATGAGTTATTAAATTAAAAGTTTCTGAGATTCTAACTGCACAACTAGAGCTCCAGTTTATTTTTTTCCCCAACCTACCCACTCTTCTTTGTGGTTTTAAAAAGTTCTCTCTCTGGCTTCCACCCCTTATGGTAATCTGATTTCCAAAGCCCCTCCCTCCCCTCTTTCATTGCTATTGTCTGTTGTGTAACCTATTTAAGTACTTCCTCAACCAGCCTTCTATATATCCAAAATAAAACGGGGCCTACCCAGCACTTGAGTAAACCATCCTTTACTACAAATTGTCTCCTGCTCATTTTCTCACAGCTCCCATCTGCTTGTCACCCTCGTCACACTTTGAGGGGGTCCTGAGTTAATCCTGCTCCATCCTTGACAGACCAGATTTATTTTGTTTTGCACTTCAGTTATCTGTTTAGAGCGCTTCTGTTTTATTGTTGATTTTTACCTTTAAATCATTGTAAAGGTCCCTAACACTTGAAACTGCTTTGTCAAGGTAGTTAAAATGTTTTATCATAGCATTACATTCGCAAGCAAACTTTCTTGGTGCTATTACATCAAGATATTAGCACTACCCTGTAGACACAAATGCCATGAAGGTAAGTTGTACCTATAAAACAACCCTTAGAACTGAAACTTGTAACCAAGTGTGGCTAAAACAATGCCATTGTGTGGAGACAAGCTTAGAGTAGCATATTTGCACGTTAAAAGCAGTACTATCAAATCTTAGCACAGTCTAACCTAGTCTAGTGCCAAACCCCAGAGAACACATAAGGAGACCTCTGTATAACCCAGTCCAAGACCTACAGTAGTCCATCAAATACAGATCCAGACAACATGTATATGCAATTTCAAATGTTTCTGTAGCTAGCTTGGTAGATGATATGGGCATTTTGTACTGTTTTAACAATTGTCTCATGTTCACAGGTAACCATTTGATCCCTAAAGAAGCACAGTATGCAGGAGATGCACTTACAAAATTTCACTGGAGGCAAAAAATCTTGCATACAAATACGGTTGTCAAGAACACACACACTTCACCCCCCCCACACACACACACACAAACCAACCTATGCTGAGGCACTAAAATGCAATCCTCCCAAGCATCAAAGACCTCCTAAGCTTATAAACAGTAATGCCTATCCTCAGCAATCTCTAAAGCACTCAACAAAACCAACAAATATCACACATATGCCTACAACCAGTGTAGCCTCAAGAACAAAGCCTATAATGCAAACAAACACACTACACTGGACTCTTGTCATAGGGGACTCCACTGTACAGCATACACAGAGATGCCCCGCTCACTAGACTGAACAAGGAGAAGATAATGGTTGGTTGTTTATCAGGAGCCAGGATCTGCCAAGTTATTCACGTATTCAGGTCACTACACCACAGGTACCAGCATGATTCCATCATAGTCCATGTGGGTTAATGACCCCAGACTTATTTCCCTAGACTATATGAAGAGAAGTATTACTGATCTCTCTGAATGCATGTCTCAGGCAGATATATGCCTTGCACTGAGAAGCATTCTACCTTCACCAAGGAAGGCACCACAGTATGAATACAATGATTAACTTCAATAATTGGCTTAGTTTCTGGTGTATTTCCAAGAGATTCAATATTTGTTAGCATGGGAGACAGGGTTAGCAAACCACATTGCTTTGCAAAGGATACTCTGCGCCCGTCTCCCTAGGCTTCTGAATATTGGCTAAAACCTTATCCACCCCCTTGAGCCTTTTTTAGGCAATGCCAATTTGGCAAACTTAGTGACATAGCAAATACAACCCAAAGAAACCTAAAGGTGTTACTGCTCAATGCTAGGAGCCTAAACAAGGAACTCCACACCCAACAAGTTCTCCTTACTGGAGAATGTACATATTGATGCCTATAGCAAGACATGGCTTAAAAACACAGAAAGTACTCTGGCAGTGCAAGGCTTCAGTGCCTTGCACACATTTAGACAGTCAGCTGCATAGATAGGGACAAAAGAAGGAATCTCAATCTGTATTAGCAACAAGCATAACTCTAAATCAACTTATTACAGCCAAATGCTGCCTCCAGGTGCCTCTGCAGTTGCATCCTGCTGATGCCTCTGGGTGTCAAATATTGCTTTTTCATATTTGCATCAATAATTCCAAAACTATGTTATATACAAAGTATTAAAAAAATTAATCTTAAAGCTTACACAATGGCAAACACAACTGTTCTGACAGTTAATATCTGTCTAGTGCAGGTAAAGAGATATCAATTGTTCATATAATATTAACTTATACTGTCATAAATTTAATGTTTTTCTAAATATCTCAACAACCAAGTAGCACAGACAGAACTGCTTAGGCTCATATGAAAGCTCTCAACTGGATGAACAATGTGCTGCCAATAGTATGTGTGTAGCTTGAGTGGTTGCAGAGATATTTAAGTTGTTTACAAAATATTACAAATTTAATAGTTACTATGTTTACTATGATTTATAAAATTTACTTTAAGATATAGAACATAAACAATATTGCCACTACAAAAATAGTTTTTTGCTGAAGAGTTTGCCATTTTTACTTCTGTAGAAACTCCTATGGTCTCAGAGATATGAACATTTGTTTGAAATGTGAGAACATATTTTGATTCTATCAAAAAGGTTGGAAGTTACAGTGCAAACTTCCAGAGCTTCGTTAGATGGAATGGGTTAAACAGGATAACACCCTGGAATTTATCCATGTGCAAATCGCCATAGATAGACACAATCCTATGCCATATCATAGCAAGCTACAGTTCACCCTTTATGTCCCTAGAATTCTACAGCTCATACATAAACCTACAGGAGACATTCATCATTAAACCAAATACCCTATTCATCAGAGACTTTAACTACTCCTGCTACAGACTGGAAAACATACATTGTCTCATTGCCTGCAGGCACAATGATTCCTGAGATTTATTAACAAAAAATACCTTTGAAAAAATAGTGTGCACACCCCCCAGAGGTTCAAACATACTGGGCTTGGTACTCACCAATATGGTAGAGTGCTGTACGCCCCCTCCCAGTGTCACATCCTCACCATAAATCTGTCTCTTTTGAAATAAAAATAAGATCAGTAATCCCAGCAAACCTGTAAAAGTTCACAACTATTCCAATCCAAACTGCATCCTATTAAGAGATAGTCTGCCAAAATTCAATACCCCTCCCAAACCAGAGTTCACAGCAACCTATGTGGAATTGTTCACAAACTATGTACAGCCATGTAAATGACTGTATAGAGACTGCTGCATTTACTAGAAGCAACCCAAAATAACCTCTAAAACCCAATCTCACTAGTGGAATCTTAACCTTAATAAGTATATAAAAAAAAAAAGGAAAAAAAATCATGGCAAAAATGAAGAGCATAATGATAGAAGATCTCTAAACTACACAGGAAACTAGGAGGACTAAGTTCGACAAGGCCAGCAATAAGGTCAAGATAGCCTCACATGCTAAAGGCAACCAAAAGGCCTTCTTCAGCTATGTCTGAAACCTCAAAGGCAGCACACATCAGTGTCTTGAACTGGTGGTTATTGGTGCCATCTTCACTGAGCTGAGCGACGTAGCAAATTTACTGGCTGATAATTTCAGTTCAAACTGCACCTCCCACTGCCCCATTAAATGACTACTAACATAAACACCCCAACTATTAAAAGGAAGCAGGTCCTGATGTTGCTCTCTAAGGCCAAAACACAGCTTCAGTGGGCCCAACAAATATACTGACATGCCTCTAGCTTGAAACATGATGTATCAGGACCACTTGAGTCACTTTTCAACTATAGCTTCAAAATAGGTTTTGTACCATGAGAATACATGATTGCAATGGTTATTCCATTTCACAAGAGTGGATCATCAACAGACCCCAGAAACTACAGACCTATTAGTCTGGCTAGTGTAATATGCAAAGTTATGACACGAATAACTATGGAAATAATCAACAGAGACAGAGGTAACCTTCAAACACTGGATGCAACCAAGTTTGGTTTAGTCAAGGGAAGGTCATGCTTACTAAACTTGGTGGACTTCTTTGAGAAGGTCACAAGGGTGATGGATAAGGTTAAAATGGTACATACCAAGTACCTGGAGCAGTCTGAGGCATGTGATAAAATATCCCACTTAGGTATGGTTGACAAACTCACTGAACTGGGCATAAACCCCACATAACTCGCTGGACTGCCACCTGTCACAGACAAGATCCAGGAAGTCATGACTGGTGATACCACCTCCACTAAGACACTGGTCACCAGTGGGATACCTCAGGGCTCTGTGGGAGACCATTCTTATTTGGCATCTACTTCTCACAGGTAAAGGCAAATGTCAAGAAATTTTGACTGAGAGTTCGCAGATGAATGCAAACTGAGAACTATCATAGATTCTCCCCATGACACAAACATCTTACAGGAGGGTCTAATACAAATGACTGGTGCCAAAGTCATGGAATAAAGCTCAATGCCATGAAATGCATTATAGTGCATTTTGGGAAAACTGCCACCCATGCTAATCACTCAGTCGATAAAACACTTCTAAGAGTTGGGCCAGTCGTCAGGGATCTGGGAACATGTATAGACAGTAATCTGGCTTTTGACCAACAAGTGGCCATGGTAGCAAGAAAATCATTCTATATCACCCAACTTATTAGTAAGAACATGGCATCCAGGTCCAAGGAAGTCATAGTGACACTTTACTTGGCCCTCATCAGACTCATCATTGAGTATAATGCTCCCTTCGGCATGTACCTGACCAAACACAATTGGAATGCCCACAAAGGCTCCTTACCAGGAATATCTATGGTATAAACTCATCAACCTATATGAATCAACTTGAAGCCCTGTCTCTATAATGACAGGCAGTTTATGCCTGGCATACAAGGCATCTGCTGATCGATTTCTGATGGGCCTTTTGCACATCTGCAAAACAAACAGCATCAGAACCATTAAATCCAAAGATATAAATTTTGTCTGTGACATAAAATATGTTGGCAAGACATGTGTGTCTCAGAGGATCTCCATGTTCTAGAACAGGCTTCCCATCCATGTGAGGCAGAGTCCATCCCAAATCCTATTTAAACATAACCTTGACCAATGGATGGGGGATCAGAAATTCATCATGGATCTGTTCCTCATGTCTCTGCTAGACAGAGGTGTGCAGTAATGTCCAAACTAACATACCCTCCTCCACATCATCACTAGAAACTTCCTAAGTAACATACTCCCCCTAATAAACTCCCATGATAAATAGGGACACAATTGGGTATGATTGCACGGCTAGGCTTATAAAGGCTCTGGTGGTCATTAGTCTGGTATATACCTATGAACCCGACTGAGGTACTGTGACAAATCCCTCTGCCAGGTCAAGGTAGTGATCCATAGGTCTAGTGCCCTTCTCAAAGACGTCTACAAGGTTTAGTAGGCATGACTTTCCCTTGATGAAACCAAACTGGGATGAGTCCAGTGTCTGAAAATGTCCTGTGTCTTTATCAGGTCCATGTTAATTTTTCATGGCCTTGTATATAAGGCTAGTCAAACTTATGGGTCTGTGGATGGTCCGCCCTTGAGTAGACAGATGAGCAGTGCAGTCCTCCATTCACTATGGCCAAAGCCTGTCTGGAGGCTATACATGAATAAAGATTCTAGTGGGCCTTACAGGTCATGTTTCAAGCTATTTAAGAGGCATCCTGAGATATTATCAAGACCCATTGATGCATTGTTTTCAGCTCTGGACAATGCAGTGAGGACCTGTTCTTTAGTGATAGCGGGGGAGAAATGGTAGAGGGCATTTCATGGAGGGAACTGGGGGTGATAGGGGAGTGAATTGGAGCTATACGCATGAGTGAGCAAATTTGCTTTATCATATCCCCTGGTTTGGTATAGGAAAGTTCAATTTACTATTAGTTCATCACACTGTTAGGTGTTCCCTTTAAGGTTGCCTAAATAACTGAAGAATGCTTTATGGTTATTCTTAGCATGGGAGGCTATTTGTGCCTTGAAGCTGGCTTTGGTGGACTTGTTTAGTTCCCTGAGCTGCTTGTTGAGACAGAAAGATATATATATATATATATATATATATATATATATATATATATATTTTTTAGTCTTTTGGGCATAGCCCTTCCTATTTTTGGACATGATTTTCCTTATTTCATTGTACAGCCTATTTATACTAAGGGTCCAACAAAGGGGGCTTACTTTTGGATTCTGTCAAAATGAGTTTCCAATTTTCAACTTTGTTGTGCATCCAGACTGACAAATGTCTACATGTGGAACTGCCAACTCAAAATCTGAACACTAAAAAATTGGCAGTTCAGCAGAATAAAAATACTCTAGCAATCCACTACAGGCTTCCATAAGTATAAACTTTAATAGGATTTGTCTCAAATTTTTGTGGAGAGGAGATTTTTCTCACATCCCATGGGACAGTTATCTTACTCCATATCAGAGCAGCTTTAGCAAAACAAAATATCTTTTTATGTTGTAGCACAGTATCCTATGTCTGTTATATGCCCTCCAGAGACATTTTGCTATTCAAGAAACTATGTGATGGAGACATTACTGGGCAGCAAACTTATACCAGTAGAAACACTTCTTACAAGGATGACTTTGTCCTTCATTTATTAAAATGATGGATGCAGGCCATACATCTCAACTGTCCAGATTTTCAGCTATTTTCTGTCTGTTCATCATAAAATTTGTGTTTTTCTGGCAATTCGCTGAGCAGTGAAGTCACTAAATAACGCCATACATTTGAGCTTCAACCTTCATTTCCTTCAGAAAATACATGCCAACACAAATCTTGTTATTCAAACAACTTTCTACATTTATAAGAATAATATTTAAAATCTGTCCTATTTCTTGGCCCTTGATTCCCCCACTATTTTAGGCTTTGTCCAGGTTTCTAGAGCTAACAGGTTGAGAAGTATGATGCATGCAATACATTTTTTGAACTCCACTTACTATGTGGCAACTAAGATAACTGGACATACGACACACACTATTTTTAAATTCTCTCTCTCATTTTTTCCACTCTTTTCTTATTTTTCTCCTATTTTTAAGTTGTGTTTATAATTGCAGCTGTATTCACATACAATATGATAAAAGGAAAACCAAGTTTATCTGCAGCCTGTTAATCAGAACACATCACTGTTATGCTTTATCCAACACTGATTGGCTTTCACTCCAGAATCATAATCAGTATTTTCAGCATTTCATGGCCCATCAATTACCATATTATAACCGCTATACATATTTAATGCAGTTTCATCAGGCTATATACATCTTCTAAGGACATTAGATCTTCAAACTACCTATGGAAAATTGCAAAGTGCATCCTCAAGCTAAGGCCTGTACCACTGCTATTTATTCTAATGCTCTAGAACTCACTCATCTCCAACATACACAACATTAACGCCTTCTTTGTTTCAAAATTCAACAAACTGTCTGACTCTAAATGACACTATCACAGTTATCACTTAAATCCATCTAATGTGTTTTTACTAAATCAGCAACTGAACATAAGGGGTCAAATCTGGTACCTCACCTGACATTTGATATGCTTTCATCTACACTTCTCAAAATTAATATTTTATACCTGCTAAATTTTTGCATTTATATATATGGTTAACATTATAACTCTGCTAAGACAGCACAATAGTTAATCCACTCACTTCACTATACAGTACACATTCCATGCTGCTTAATATTAGATGTACTGTACATGTTTGTACATTTCATCATTACCCTCAACCTCATCAGCATTCCCTTTTTCTCCAAGTTTCAACACTGGGTTAGGGTGTCACGTCAACTGTTGCCACCTTTCTCAAGTCAGTGCCACTCACTTTTCTTAGTCATGCCTGACTGTTACAAAACTTCTCTCGCACACTCCATCTATTTCTTTGCTGGACATCCTCATTTCCTCTTGCCTTCATTCTGCCTCTTCAAAATCATTTTCTGCTTTCCTGCACATGTGCTCGAACCACAGTAATCTGTTCTCTTTGACCTTCTCTGCAACTGGAGCTACTTTGGCTTCTGCTGTAATGTCATCATTCCCTCATATGTCCCACAAAGTGCATTTGACCGCCAGTCTCAGGCACTTCATCTCCATCAACTCTAGTTTCTTCAACTGCTCGGTCTTTACTGACCAGATTTCTGTACTAAACAGAACTACTGGGCACATCACAGTTTTGTACACCTTAGTTTTCAACTTCTTTGGTATTTTTCAGTCACACACTACTCTTGACACACTGTGCCAGTTGGTTGCCTCCCTTCTGATTCTAGCGTTGGCCTCCTTATTTAGACTTCCCTTCTCCTCAACCACCCCTCTCAGATAGTTAAAGCTGTAAATCTGTTCCACTGTTTTCCTTCTATCTCTATTTTCATCTTCTTCTGATTTTCCCTTTTACTGACATGACAACTGTTTTGTCTGTACACAGTTACATCTCATGTTTTCACTTTTTTCTTTCCATTCCCATCATTTGTTGAGGTTCCTGATCAAAATCTGCTTGTAATGTCATATTTCTTATTAATTTATTTGCATTTGTTTACTAGGAAAGTCCAGCTCGGTATTGAACCACTTTTGGTCAAGGCTTGGACAGAAATATTCCATTAACATTAAAGTACATCATAAACCCATATCAAAGACAGTTACATCAGGAAGTTACATAGAAGTCTTGTAAAACAGACATTTAATCTTTATGTAGTAAATCCTAGTATTTATGTACAATTATTAAATTTTCAGACATGTAGGCCTCACACAGGTGAACATGCATTCAGATTAGTCACACTTCAAGAAAAAGATACTTTGCACAATAAAAATTACTGCAAGTAGAGTGGATACAGGGTATTTCAGAACTCTGTAAAACTCAGTGTATCAAATAACATTATGCTGCCTTGGAAATAATGTCTATAGTGTGTTACTAAATAGTAGCCTTATTCTGTGTATCAAACATTGTGAAGAGTTGTGAATATAGTTTTGTTAATTATCAAGGGAGATATCTAGACAATCAGCCTGCATATATCTGAGAACAGTAGATTTGTTGATCTATCTCCTGTGATCTGTATATTAATGTGGTCCATCACCACTATGAACAATAGTGGGCTCAAAATTGAACTTTGATGAACCTTCATTCCCACTGGAAAACCCTCTCCGAGTTTGAAAAATGTTCCTAACTGTGTCATTAGGTCCTTGTACAAAGCCTGCACTAATTCTGCCAATGTTTTCAGGACTTACAGCCAATCACTGAACTGCCCAAATCACCTTTCTTCGAACCATATCATATGATTTCTCCAAGTCTAGGAATGCCCAGATGGACTCTTCCCTCATCTCTACCTTATTCTCTGCTATCTGCCTCACTGCAAACATAGGGTCAATTGTGCTGCTTCCTGATCTGAATCTGAACTGCCCATTTTCCATCTTCCTTTTTTACTATATCCTTTGCAGGACTTTTATGCAGTGGAAATGAAAGTTATGCACTTACCATAAAGATAGATCTGTGTGATCTCATTTTTGCCTGGTACAACATTTGGGATGTTGAATCGGATCAGATCTGACCTTGGTGCCTTTTCCCAGAGCACTAGATCTGAGACTTCGACTCCTACCTTACCCCTAATTCCCCGCCTCCTGTCTAAACTACCTCATATCAACTTTGCTGACCATTTTTAATCAAATATCTTGATAAGAATAAAAACTCTCATGGAATAAAATAACTTGTCAATCATGGTAAGGTGACCTGAAGCAGCTGGGGTCTTAGCTGAGGCCTGTCCAGGCACCAGAAGTTTGTAGATGGCAATTTGGAAAGAGGAAGGAGGGAAGTTGAACCAGATGAAAATGAGACAACACGGATCTATTGTTATTGTGAGTACATAACTTTCATATGTCAAAGGCAGGTCATAACTACTCAACGTGGTGGACTTCTTTAAGAAGGTCATGAAAGGAATGGATGAGGGCAAAATGGTTCACACTGCCTACCTTGCCCTGGCCAAGGCAATTGACACAATACTACACTCTGGCATTGTTGACAAACTCAAGAGGTTAGGCACAAACCTGTATGTCACCTGGTGGATAGCCATCTGGCTCACAGACAAGACCCACAAAGTTAGAATTGGGGAGTCTACCTCTACAAAGGGGACAGTCACAAGTGTAGTTCCTTCGGGATTAGTCCTTAGAGCGCTCCTTTTTGGCATTTACATCTCTGACATCAAGGCCAATGTCAATGGTCTCTGGCTAAATTTGAAGATGATTGCAAATTAGGAGCTGTCAATCCCACACTATGTTCTCCAGGAAGGGGTGACACAGACAAACAGGTATCAAAGCCATGGACTAAAACTAAATGCCAATAAATGCATAATAGTATCCTTCAGGAAGTCATCTATACCTGGTAACTATCATATTGACAACACACCACTTAGAGTTGACCCAGTAGTCAGGGACTTAGGGACACACACACAGCATTTCTAGCCTTTGACCATCACATATCTAGAGTAGTGAGGAAATCATTCTATGTTGTGCAACTTATAAACAAAGGTATGGCATCGAAGTTCAGGGAAGTCATTGCTCCACTGTATTTGGCATTCATCAGACCTATCATTGAGTACAATGCCCCTTTGGTATGTACCAACCAGGCATATGTATAATTGGAACATCCACAGAGGTTCCCCACTAAAAGAATACAGAGTGTAAGACTACCCCACCTCTGGAACAGACTCCCCATCCATGTGAAGCAGAGTTACTCCCTAACCCAATTCAAGTGCAACTTGGACAATTGGATGGGGAACAGGAAATTCATTCCTGTTTGGCACCTATGTCTCTAATGGACACATACAACCTGTAAATGGTTCATCTCTCAGGCCCTTGCTTGTAAATCTTTCATCTCTCAAGCCCCTGCTTAGATTTGGGATGCATGGCTAGGCTTAAAAAAGGTCCTTGTGGTCATTAGCCTAGTAAACATCTATGAACCTATGATGTATATTTTCATCTGATTCAACATTTGGAACAGATTCCCGAGTTGCTTAAAAAGGACCTGGGTGGCATCAAAGAAGGACATTCCTGAGAATGGCACAGCCAAAAGATCCGTGAACTCTAGACTGCACATTTAATTTGTAATGAGATATAAAGGTATGAACTGCTGACCAAGTTGCCAATGCACAAATATCACCATTATGAATGCTGTAGAGGTAGCAACTGCTCCAGGGGAATGTGCTTTCGTTTTGGAGTATAGAGACAATCCTCACGTTTTATAAACAAAGGAAATGCAGTCCGCCAGCCACTTAGTAAGTGTAACTTTTGACACATTGTTTCCTAATTTTGCTTAGGAAAAGGCGACAAATACTTGAACTGATTTTCTAATATCTTTAGTACAGTGCAAGTAGAATCCAGTTTGTCTGTGAACATCTAACGTATGAAGCAAGAAGCATATGTTGTACTTTGCTAGAGTAATTTCAGGGGGAAAACAGACTAGCAAATCAATGGACTGATTCAAGTTTGCTTCAGTTTAGACTTTTGGGAGAAAGGCAGAATTTGTTCTCAGTGGCACACTGTCTTTGTGGAAGATGAGAAAAGGTAGCTTGCATGAAAGTGTTTGTCATTCTGAAACTCATCTAGGGGAGGAAATGGCAATCAGGAAGACAGTTTTCCAAGAAAGAATCTTCAAGTCAGCTGATGCTGCAGCCTCAAATGGTTTCTGAGTTGAAGACTGAAGTAACAATGTGACATCTCATGGAGGAACTGGTTCCCGAATGGGAGGCCTCAGTAAAAAAAAAAAAAAAAAAAAAAAAAAAGTTATTTTGAGGAAAGCTTGGGATATCCTACGAGAAGCAATGGAAGAGTCATTATTATGGCCTATGTGAAAATTTGAAATGGCAGCCATTTAAACTTTGACAGTAGAAAACCTAGAACCCTAATGAAAGTGCTGAAAACAATTCCAGTATTGAAGGGAATGGGGCAGAAAAAGGGTACAGTCCATTTGATGTTGCCCAAATAGAAAGTCTTTTCCATTTGCTTTTAAAAGTCTTTTTGGTTGATTGCTTTTGAGAAGAAGAAATTATGTGAACTACTGAAGACAGACAGACATTAAAACCGGAGAAACCACGCAGTTAACATTAGAACTTGAGGTACAGTACAGGCATCCCAGATGGGTGAAATCAGAAGACCTGGAATGGGATTCAGCACCCAGGGTGAGTGTGTGTTGCAAATGAGGCCAAAGGATGAAGAACCAAACTTGCCAAGGCCATCTCAAGGATCAACTTGGTCCTGCACCTCATGGCATTCTGTATGAATTCTGTCAAGAGAGGTATTGGTGGGAATGCACTGATGACAACCAGGGGCCAAGTATGGACTACAGCAACTCTTGGCGACTGTTCCTGTGAGGTGCTGAGGGCAAAATAACTGCTGCACTTGTTGAGCTAGTAGGCAAAGAGGTACCAAGGTTGACCCCAGCAACTAAAAATCTTTGCTGCCAGTGTTTGAGCGACCACTGTGAGGTGACAGCATATACCTGTTCAACTTGTCTGCAAGTACATTCAACATCCTGGGAATGTGCATTGCTACATGGAAGCAATGGG